>NW_016107523.1:1011171-1029729 GCF_001604975.1 Cebus imitator | reverse complement strand
GTAGAGACGGGGTTTCACCATGTTGACCAGGATGGTCTGGATCTCTTGACCTCGTGATCCACCCGCCTCGGCCTCCCAAAGTGCTGGGATTACAGGCTTGAGCCACCACACCCGGCCGGAAGTTTGACTTTTAAAGTCTAATTCTAACTCAGAATTCTTCAACTGGAAAATGAGAAGAATAATAGCTCCCTCTCACAGGCTTGTCCTAAGTATTTACTCACATAATGTACGTAAAGCTCTTATTACGGTATGTAGCACAAAGTAAATACTCAACATTTGCCGTATGCCATTATTAGCTGCAGAGCTATTGCACTGACCAAAGTTTTTGAATAAATATCATTTCCATTGGCATGAGTACTAATGAACAGATGATTTGAAAAATACTATGTGAAAGTCATTAAAAAAAGAAAACCTCTCGGCATATTAGCTTCATTTAACCTTTGTAAGATCCTGCTTTTGATGACCAACCCAATGTTTCCTACACTTTCTCACACATTGCCTGTTATTGCTGGTCAGAAAAAGAAATTTAACGAAGTGCCATCTGGCAAAGCATTTCTCCACCTTTATATGGACCAGAAATTCCAATTGTTTCTAATGTGTGTTTCCCAGATGTAATAATTATCCCCTATATACAGCTAAGCCCACTGATTACTACGGAAAATATTGTCAGCAAACTATACCCCAAAATGTATTGCTGTGAAAGGGAAAAAAATATTACAAAACAAAACCCTAAACCCAATCCAAAACATCAGGCATGTCTTAGATAAATTTACAGAAAGTGAAGGACATGGCTATTTTTGTTTGCTAGGAGATGTTGCCTTTTTTTTTACATTAAAATATTTTAAATTACTTCTCTGATTTATCTATTTATTTTGAGACAGTCTCACTCTGTTGCCTAAGTTGTAGTGCAGTGGTGAGATCATGACTCACTGTAGCCTTGACCTCCTGGGCTCCAGTGATCCTCCTGCCTCAGCCTCCTGAATAGCTGGGACTATAGGCACGTGCCACTACGCCTGGCTCATTTCTTTTCATTTTTTTGTAGAGATGAGGTCTCATGCTGTTGTCCAGGGTGACATTGAACTCGTAGGCTCAAGGGATACTCTCCCCTTGGCCTCCCAAAGTACTTCGATCATAGGCATGAACCACTGTGCCCAGCCACTCTGATTTCTGAATCTTAATCAAACTAGCAAACTTACAAAGTAGTGATTTCATCACATGCCAATATTAACAAAGAAAAAGAAAGAGTAGGAAAAAAAACTCCACAAGTGATACTGTAAAATAATTTTCCAAGTTGCATGAATATATTAGTTCTACCTTAGTATATTTACAACATGTGACAATGAGCTAACATTTATATTTTAATTCATAAAACCAGTTTGTAAGAGAAAGAATCATATCAAGGAAAATAAGCCTATAGAGAACTAACTTTAATGATTAAAATTATCTTAGAAAGCTGATAATAAGCATTTAAAGAAGTACTAGAACATGAACCTTTAACACAAATCCAATATCCTGTTTTAGAAAAAATTAAGAATGAAGTTTTCTGCAAAAATGCATGCAATGCAAATTCTAGTTTAAAGCTGTATATACTGTAATTTAATAAATGTAGAGATGATTTTTTATAGTGATGCAATGGGCTAGATTGTACCTTTAGACTTATAGGAATCAAAATATTATCTTCTAAGTAATTTGAAAACTTTTACATTCTTTAAATTCTACTAAATTAAATAAGAAAATAAAATTTGAATTAGCCACTTAAAGAGGAGATTTATTGCTCTGATTTAAAAAAAAAATGCCTTTGGTAACTAACACCCTCAAACAGCTCGAGAAAAATCACTGTATGTATATATACTCATGGACAAGAAGAAGCATTTAGGAAAGGAGAAACATTTTCTAAGGTTGGGTGATTAATTGCAATGAAAGTCTGAAATTACCTTCAGCAGTGTTATCAACTAAACTCAGCACTTTCTGTCTCAACAGGTGCACACTCAAGCCCACCAACTCTCAGCTATTTGTCAAAGCTAAGGAAAAAGATGGCCAGTCCCCACACAGCTGTGCTTCTGGCTGCCACTACAAAAGGATGAGGCTCGGCTATTTTTAGGCTTGGGGTAGGCAATCAGCCAAATCTCAGCAGCACCACCGGAGCATGTGCTGAGATAACTGAGACTTCAGAGTTGTACCAGGACTCCACCAGCCCCCTAACTTCCTGCCTAGACACTCAACCCTATGCTCTCTTTTCTGTGGTCACCAAGTCACCTGTGGCTTTTCGTCGTGATACCCAAAATCTACATTTCTGTGCTTTTCCCAGTCCCTCTCCTATTACAACGTTTATTTCTTATCTCTAACCTCGAAGCCATGAAATTTTCCTTATTAGTACCTTTACTCAACAAGAAAAAAAAAAAAAAAAAAAAAAAAAAAAAAAAAAAAAAAAAAAAAAAAAAAAAAAAAAAAAAAAAAAAAAAACAGAACAATCTGCAACTGCTTCTGTAAAGACAGCAGTGTGTTTAATTTGTTTATAATCCATCGTTCATTTCATTAAGTCTGTAAGTCATGGCCATTGCTACCACCGTGCTTAAAAACAAGAGAAAGGCGAATGCTTATAAAAAGTGGCAGGTAAAATAACTGATGTACGAAGGAGGAAAAGACAGACTACTGTGTGTTCATAGTTAAAAGGGAGCCAGAAAAGGGAGAAAAGGAATCTGATATCAATGGTGTGCATTATTTTATCTTTGTTGAATACTGATACAGAAGGTTAATATGCCTAAGAATCTGCATTTGTGAAATTTCCCTCTGTGCTAGCATAATCTCACTAGATGTTGCGTGATTTCCATAAGGAAAGGTGGGTTTTAATGGAATAAAGGATTCTATGTTAGATCCTGCTGTCTTCTCATAACTGTTTTTTGTTTGTTTGTTTTTGTTTTTTTGTTTTGAGACAGCGTCTCCCTCTGTCGCCCAGGCTGGAGTGCAGTGGCACGATCTTGGCTCACTGCAATCTCTGCCTCCCAGGTTCAAGCGATACTCCTACCTCAGCCTCCTGAGTAGCTGGGACTACAGGCATGTGCCACCATACGCGGCTAATTTTTTTGTATTTCTAGTAGAGACAGTGTTTCATCATGTTGGCCAGGATGGTCTCTATCTCCTGACTTTGTAGTCCGCCCACCTTGGCCTCCCAAAGTGCTGGGATTAAGGCGTGTGAGCCACTGCGCCTGGCCCTCATAACTGTTTTAAATTTGTAAACTAAAGTACACGCACACATTTCTTTTATTACTGTTTTGTAATAAAATAAAATCATTTCAAAAAAGAATAGATTTTATTTAAAAAATCATTTTAAAAATCATTTTTAAATGATTTTTTAAATAAAATCATTTAAATACCCAAGTATTGCTATCAAAACACTAATAAAATAATACACTATTCTTTTTTTAAATGATTATTTTGGCTCTGAACTGACATGAGCTTTCAGATATGAAATCCGATATTGAAATATAAGACACATTTATTTTGAAATTAATAGGGAATGTAGGTCAAACAAAGCAAAGCCAAATCTTAATTTTACAGAACTGTTTTACTGCTACAAAAAGTCATTTAAAACAATTGTTTAAATTGGGTGCAATAATTATCTTGAAAATGCATTTTAATATGTTCCTATAAATATGATTCCATATGCTAAGGTGAAAATAATCAATGACAGTGGAATCAAATTGATACTTTATTTCCTATTTTGATTTTATCCACATTATTCCCAAACAACTTCAATATGGCAGATAAATTGCAAAGATTTATTTTCAGGGAGCCGGTATTGTCCAGAGATGAGCCTGCTTTAGAATACAGTGTCTTTCATGAATGAGTGCACAGTTTGCCAAAAGTAATCTATTGTATCTTCTTCTCAGGCCAATAATTTTAAATGTTATACTCCAAAGAAAAACATAAATAAAAAAGACAGTCCTGTAAAATCATATGGTTATCGTATCTCTAGAAACATGTTTTTTAATATTGTAAAATATATTATTAATGTAAATATGAAAATATTCAAATTTAGGATCAAGTTTTAGAGTAGTGCTCAAAATCTCATGTCTGTCACTTGGTTACACGGCCTTGAGAAAGTTACTTAAATACTGTCCTTCGGGTTATTTTCTTTCATCTCTAAAATGGGAAGGATACTTTCCTCACCATGTAGTTCTGAAAATTAAATGAGGCACACAAATTCACACTTCCCCAGGGTTCTCTAATCCTTTCCTTGATAATGTATTCACTCCCTTAGAAATCTTGTTATCTTCTGGCCAGGCACATGGCTCATGTCTGTGATCCCAGCACTCTAGGAGGCCGAGGCAGGTGGATCAGGTGGTCAGGAGTTCTAGACTAGCCTGACCAACATGGTGAAACTGTCTCTACTAAAAATGAAAAAATAAGTCAGGCGTGGTGGTGCACGCCGGGGATCCCAGTTACTCCGGAGGCTGAGGCAGGGGAATTGCTTGAGCTAGGGAGGTGGAGGTTGCAGTGAGCCAAGATCATGCCACTGCACTCCAGCCTGGCGACAGAGTGAGACTCCATCTCAAAAAAAAAAAAAAAAAAAAAAAAAAAAAAAAAAAAAAAAAAAAAAAAAAAAAAAAAAAAAAAAAGAAAAAGAAATCTTGTTCAGTTCTTTAACTTCAACTATCATCTCCATATAAGTGATTCTCAAGTATTTCTCTCTAAGTCTGTCTCCTTAGTTTTACTTCTCCATCTAAAAGACATATACACCCACCAGGATATCCCATCAACAATTCTAAGTTGATGTCCGAAAACAAATGGTGCCTTTCCCATTGCCCTCCAATTTTGGTTCTATTCCTGGTTTCTCTACTTCTGTTAATGTTACTGTCATCTCACCAGTTCCTCACGGTGATTAGCTATTAACATTTGTAAGAATCGCAAAGTATGCTTCATTAAACATTAGATAAATGGGCATTTTGGGGTTGTATGTTAAAGAAGTTCCCAGGTGAAATGAGTTTGAGAAACTAGGTTAAAAAGCTAACCGGCTATCTTTCCTGCAGAGAGCATCTTTGCATATGCATTTCATTGAGAAACTCTAAGGGGATTTAGTATGCAGCATTCCCCTCAGTTTTATGACAAAAGAAGTCTTTGTGGAGCATGGGGACAAACAGAGGGGGCCCATAATGAATAACTACTGTACCATAGAGCACTCTTTGGGAATTACTATCAGGGAGTGTGCTATCACGATTCCCTTTTCCTCATCTCCCACAATTCAGCAACAAATTACTACCAAATAATTTGGTTTTTCTTGTCGAATCCTTATCTCATTATGAGCTACGGCCTCTGTAAATCTGGCCTAGGCTACATGTAGGCTCTCATTCCACTGCCTTTTCTTATTCTAACATCTCAAACTCTCAATTCAATATCTTCTGTAGAATCTGAGATCTATTTTCTGTAAGAGATACAAAGATGTGTAAGACATGATCTCTATTGTCTTGGGATCTGTGAGAGGTGAGAAGAGGCCAGCAGAGTTCAAATCTACATTCAATGCCATAGGCATAGAAATATCACCTAAATGTTGTGAAACAAGAAATAGCAATCAATGCTCATATAGGAAAGGTTACATTAGGTTTCTTTAAGGAAGTGAGACCAGGATAATATTAGTCCAGGAACTTCTAAATAAAACCTTAGAAAATATTTATCCATACTGAAGAATATCTCCTTCTCATCTTAAACTAAAAATAAGTTCAAAATACAATTAATATTTTCATAATAAAATTCTCATTGGAGAAACTTTTGAAAAAAATAAAATTGTAAATGTAAGAATATGGAAGTAGTTCAGGGTATAATTTCACCCTAGATATATCTACTGCTAACGATGGTGAAATTTTATTTTGGCTATTTGACTTCTCTACAAGTCAATAAGTCCAAAGATTTAGCTCCCAGGGCTAAAGCTTCCTAAGAATAATGCCAATTAAATATTTTGAAAGGTTAAATTAAAAACATGACGATTAAATATTAAACATTTAAAGTATTTTGTCACCTCCTGTTCACAACATTTTTCTTTTCATTTCCATATATCTTAAATATGCACCTGAAAGCTATGTGGGTGTTGTAAATTGTTAAGCTGAACTTAACAAAGTATAATTTATGTTGGGGAAAACGCATTAAAATGGAACCCATTTCTTAATTTCCAAAAGAATCATCTATATGAATTGAACATTTATTTAATATCATTGAATATGCAATTCCCATATACACATCAGAGTATTTCTATGATTTACATTGCTTACAGCATAGAATATTCACCAACATTATTACTAAGAGTAGAGATATGACTCTAAAGTATCAATATTTATCCCAGTAAGTATAAAGCTCTGTGTTCATCGCAATCATTATTCATAAACAATTTGCCCAACATTGCCCTAGCATTTCTTTCCGTTCAAAGATTTATTTTCGCCTTCTGTGAATTGGAGTATGATAGTAAATGGTAATAAATGATAGTAAGTGATAGTAAATAAGTAATTTCTATAACAAAATAACTTTGGTTCTAGAGATATATGCAAAGCACAGTAGCACTCTACTCAACTCTACCCAAAGCAGGCCACAGTTCCCTAAAGAGAAAACTTAGGAATTTACTGTGGCAACGGGAGAGAAAAAAAGCAAACAAAAGGGAAATGTACAAATGTACAAATGCAGGTATGAGGAGGAGGATGTCCTTTTCTAGAAAAATAAGGTAGTTTAGTTCAGTTGCAATGTGTGGTATATGAGCGGGGCAAGAACTGAGGTAGGAAGGACAAACAAAGGGCCAGTCATGAAGAGCTTTTGAAATTTATCTATTTCAGGTCTGGGAGTGATGATTTTGGCTTAATTCCCTGGTTTTCTCGAATACTGTTTATTGTTGTTATTGTTTTCTGCATATATAGAAACTTGGTAGATTATATGTATATGTATTGGTAGATTTTATACATATACATATATATGTATAATTACATATATACATATACAATTGTTGAATCATTAAGTTGCAATCAGTAAATTTATTACTCTTTAGGATGCTGTGGGTATTACAGAAACATTGTAAGGTACTACATGGTCCTCTTATACCATGGATTTTTTTCTAAACATACAACTGTATTGCAGTGTGATATGATATGAAAATCACTGGCAGACAACTAGCTGGGTCTTAGTTTTATATCTATTTATGAGAACTGGAGTCTCATTTTCCACATCTATATAATGAGGAAATGGAAAACGCTCTTCAGATTTTTTACAGTTGTGGTGATCTGTGACCTTGTTATTCACTGTAGAGTGTTGAGCTGGTGAAACAGCAAAACTGCAAACCAAATACCAGTACTTCCCTAACCATATCACCTTATCTATCTATCTCCCTATCCATCTATCTATCATCTATCTATCTATCTATCTATCTATCTATCTATCATCTATCTATATATCATCACCATCTATCTATTATCTACTATTTTTAAAAATCATCAGTCTTCTTCATGCATATCTTAATTTCTCCCTTTTCCTATTCTTCCAGCCCCTTGCTCTTTTCGAAACACCTTCTATTTACCCTCCTACAGTTATTTTGCCCTCTGGGGCTCTGTGGTTACCAGTTGCTATTTTACTTCCCACAAAGTATCAGTTTGCTCTACAATCACACTGTCAGCAGTCGTCAGTAACTCAGGGAAAAAAAAAAAAACAAATTCTCAAGCAGCAGTGGGGATCCAAAGTCCATTTCCCAGGTATCCAAGTGGGTCACAGGAAGAGTGAGAAGAGAACAGCAAAGCCCCAAGTTATTTTCCTCTTCCCCCATATTTCACTCAGATGCCAATTTTTTTTTTTCTGTCAAAGCTGTTTTGTTTGACAAGACTCCTTGTTATGAGCTGAATTGCCTCTTTCCCAAATTCATTTGTTAAAGTCCTAACCCCCATTATCTCAGAATGTGACTGTAGTTGGAGATATGGTTTTTAAAGAGGCATTTAAGGTTAAATGAGGTCGTCAAGGTGGGCTCTAATCCAATCAGATTAGTGTCCTTATGAAAAGATGAGATTAGAACATAGACAGGAACAGAGGAAAGACCATGAGAAGACAGATGGAGATGGCAGCTTCTGCAAGCTAAGGAGAGAGGCTTCACAAGAATTCAACCCTGATTACACCTAGCCTTCACAACTGTGGAGAAAATATATTTCTGTTTAAGAAACCTAGTCTACTGTGGTATTTTGTTACGGCAGCCCTAGAAAAATAATACACTCCTTATTCATTTGTAGTGTTTTCTATTTGAATTGACATTATTCTCATTCTCCGCTTTGGATATGTATAGATATATATCCTTATTGCTGCTAGAACAAAAATAAAAAGATGATTAACTGTAAGCATAGTGTTACAATGAGCCCTGTTCTTCAAGTGCTTTTTTAGATATTTATTTGTTTATTCAAACGAGCATTAACTAAATAACTTCTTTTAAAATTATACTTTAAGTTCTGGGATACATGGGCAGAATATGCAGGTGTGTTACATAGGTCTACATGTGCCATGGTGGTTTGCTGTACCCATCAACCCATCATCTACATTAGGTATTTCTCCTAATGCTGTCCCTCCCCTAGCCCACCACCTCCTGACAGGCCCCAGTGTGTGGTGTTCCTCTCCCTGTATCCATGTGTTCTCATTGTTCAACTCCCACTTATGAATGAGAACATGCTGTGTTTGTTTTTCTGTTCCTGTGTTAATTTGCTGAGTATGTCGGTTTCCAGCTTCATCCATGTCCCAGCAAAGGACATGAACTAATCCTTTTTTGTGACTGCATAGTATTTTATGGTATATATGTGGCACATTTTCTTCATCCAGTCTATCATTGATGGGCATTTGTGTTAGTTCCAAGTATTTGCTATTGTGAACAGTGTTGCTGCAATAAACATACATGTGCATGTGTCTTTATAGTAGAACGATTTATAATCCTTTGGGTATATATGCAGTATTGGGATTGCTAGGTCAAATGGTATTTCTGGTTTTAGATCTTTGAGGAAATTGCCAGACTGTCTTCAACAATGGTTGAACTAATTTACACTTCCACTAACAATGTAAAAGTGTTCCTATTTCTCCACATCCTCTCCAGCATCTGTTATTTGTTAAACCTTATGTTCATCCCTATGGGGAGAGGTGGGAAACATGACAATAAAATAACAGTATCCATGTAACACTGATAAACATGCCAAGGTATTTGTATTCTAACATTAAAGTAAATAGACAAAATGTGGTGAAAGATATTGTGCATTTTGATGAAGTTATGCTATGAGAACACTTTAAGACCATTCCCAAGCTCCATTGGTGGAGCCAATGGAGACTGGGGAGAGGGGTTAGGAATTAATTTCTTCCAGGATGAAGTGAAAACCAAGCTTTAATTAATTAAGCGATTGGTAAGGAGAAGACGGGTAATTTCAGGAAGACTTATCCCTGATAACATGAAAGCATGGTAGTTTGGGGGTCCGCACATAGAATCCTTTGGCTAAAGGGTTAGAAGTAGGAGATGAGGAGAAGGGTAAGAAAGGAGGTAGCAGCAATAAGCTCGGTCCCAATAGCATGACCTTGTACATACATCATGGAGCTGGCATTAGTCTATAGCAGGAAAAATATTTTCAAACTTAAAAGTTAAGGCTAATTTTAAACTTGTCACCTGTAGTAGTATCTTTAAATGAATGAAATTTTCCTATCTTCATTTATAGTAATCAGCATTTTTCAGTGCAAGGAAATTTCTAAGTGAACATAAATTTTACTCAACTTGTAATTTCCTTTAGGAATTGCTAGTCATTTAATATTTTCACAAAATGATAACTGTAATCAAGGCAGAAAGCTTTATTTCAGCCAACAAAGAATAGTCCTTCACAAAGGAGTTGCAAATACTCTAATGATTATTCTCATTTCTCTCCCTTGTTGAAGGATACTAGTTCCTGTTCTGTTTGTAGCCATGATAAACAAACTATAGTATCACCATCCCTCTAGTCCAGGAAATGGACTGTTTTATGTAGATGAAATATTATTATTACAAAATCTGTCTTACATTCCAAACCTAGCCTTGGACAGGATTTATGATGACTGAACCCCCCATCCATGCTGGATATCACACCATGATGAAGTGTTTATTTGTATTTCTGTGAGCTCGATGCATAACTATGCAACTCTCCTGAAGTGTAAACTGGCTACATCAAAATGGCTAAATATTTGGCCTACTGTTTTTCTTTAAACTTAAATTATAAGTTTAGATTACAAAGCTTAACTTGGATTACTTAAATAATTGACTGGACATCTGAAAAAATATTGATCACCTTTCTATACATATAAGCTTTCTGTTCAATTTATAAAATGTAGTAGTACAAATTTACATACCTATACTGCCCTAGTAAGAAATCAGGAGGTCAACATTGATGATTTTCTCTCACTATTTTTGTCTCTTTCCTCATTACCTGCTCCAATATGTTTTACTAATTAAATATCTAAATATCTTTTGTTCGCGTTTTGTCTTTTTCATTCCGAACGCTCTGAGGCTCCTATCTGGGAAATAACTGCAACCCTCTTACAGCTGCTTTTAGAACGGTGGCTCCAAACACAATCTGCACTTGGTGTGCCTTTATATTCTGATTTAATTGGTCTGCAAGAGTTTTCACAAATATTATCAGTTAGCTAAGAAATAGGTCTGAACCGTCTCCTTTAAAAATTCAAGATGCAAAAATAAATACTTCTTGACAACACATAATTGCTTTATTGGCTTTTTTGGTGGTTGTTTTTTGTTTTGTTTTTATTTTTGCTATTCTGTTTGTAGTCATGATAAACAAACTATGGTATCACGATCCCTCTAGTACAGGAAATGGACTGTTTTATGTAGATGAAATATTATTATAATAAAATCTGTCTTACATTCCAAACCTAGCCTTGGACAGGATTTATGATGACTGCCCCCCATCCATGCTGGATATCACACTATGCTGAAATAATGTATTTTTGTTTGTTTTTGTTTGTTTTTGTTTTGCTCTGTCACCCAGGCTGGAGTGCAGTGGTGTGATCTCGGCTCACTGCAACCCCCACTTCCTATGTTCAAGCGATTCTTCTGCCTCAGCCTCCCAAGCAGCTGGGGTGACAGGTACGCACCACCACATCTGGCTAATGTCTGTATTTTTAGTAGAGACGGGGTTTCACCATGTTGACCAGGCTGGTCTCGAACTCCTGGCCTCAAGTGATCTTCCTGCCTTGACCCTCCAAAGTGCTGGGATTACAGGCATGAATCACTATGCCTGGCCTGGTTTATTGTTTTATCTTGCTCACTGTCTATGCTACTACTAGGTACTGAGTAGATGCTAGAAACCCATTGTAGTATGTTGCTCGGAGCCAGCCATTTCTCTTTCTACCACCCATATAAAAATCCAAACCAAACAAGAATAATGCCAGAGATCAGCCATGCTAGGACCTATCAATTCAGTCATCATTAAGTAACAATGACTAGGGACTTAGCACATGTGATACATATTAGTAGTCACTGTGTAAATAAACTCACAGCCCATCGTGAGAAGCAGACCTGTAAACAGTGGATAAAGGACAAGAATTGCCTGCAGTTAAGGAAAAACAGGCAAAATACCCTGGGAATTAAGAGGAAGCAATGCTGAATCACGCAGTTTGCCTACATCTAAAGAACGCTTTTTTTGTTGTTCATCAAAATACTCAAGTTGAAACTAGCATGAAAAAATGTAATTTCACCTTCTCTGGCCTTTTTCACCCTTTTGTTTAAGATTCTTGATCTTCAAAGCATAACAGTTGTGTTTTATTTTACTCCATGAACAAATTCATTAAGAATGTGAAAGTATTCCCATTCATTCGAATTAGCTTTAAAAGACATTCTCCCAATGAATAAGATGTCAAAAATCATGTTAGTAATTGCAGTCAGTGAAATGATTGCTCTGCTCTCATGCTGCATGCATATTTGTACTTATCAATTGAGCGCTAACAAGAAATACACACCTAACTTAGAAGAGAGGAAGGAGCAGATGCTATAAGATAATATTTCTGACTAATGCTCAGTAATATGCGACAATTTAATTTCAAATACTAAACTTCTGGGCCTTGGAAATTACATATACAGGTTTTGCAGTCAGATGAGCATTGTTTAGACATATTAAATGTACTGAGATCTAAAATTTCATCAGTTTTCAAATTTGCGCTAGAGAGGAAATATAACCTAATGGTTCAAAAACCCTCCATTTAAGTTCTGGTTTATATAGCAATGATCTTGGTTACTTTAAATTTACTTCTAAGTCATGATTTTTTCTTTTAGTGGCAAATACTACAATCATACAATCATTCAAGAGAATGTTAAAATTATACCCACCAACCAAAAGTAATTCATACTTCCAAAGTTAGCTATTTTAGTTGGACAATACTCTAACCTTCAACTTATGCTATTAGATTCCTGTGTTCATCTTTTATTGCCACACAATTACACAGGTGCTCACTCACAAGATACATTCACATATACACTATAAAACCTGAGTATTACTTTAAAGAAAAAAATTAATTAGCCAGGTGTGGTGTTGTGCACCAGCTACTCGGAAGGCTGATGCAGAAGAATCTCATGAACCCAGGAGGCGGAGGTTGCAGTGAGCCGAGATTGCACCATTGCACTCCAGCCTGGGTGACAGTGCAAGACTCTGTCTCAAAATAAAAAATAAAATTAAAAAAAATAAAAACAGAAAGAAAAAAGGAAAACACTTTTTAAAATGGGTCCAAATAAATTCTAACTGTAAAATTTCTTCTCTCAGCTGAGCATGGTGGCTCATTCCTGTAATCCCAGCACTTTGGGACTCAGGCGGGCAGATCACCTGAGGTCACAAGTTCAAGACCAGCCTGGCCAACATGGCGAAACCCCATCTCTACTAAAAATACAAAAATTAGCCTGGAGTGGTGGCGCATGCCTGTAATCCCAGTTACTTGGGAGGCTGAGGCAGGAGAATTTCTTGAGCACAGGAGGTGGAGGTTGCAGTGAGCTGAGATTGCACCACTGCACTCTAGCCTGGGCAACAGAGTGAGACTCCATTTTAAGGGAAAAAAAATTCTTCTCTCTTATGTACAAATTCCTCACTCCATTTTTCTCCAATGGAAATGTAAATTTGGAACTACTCTGAAGCTAATGTAACCATACCAGATACATAAATATTTCAATATGTATAGCAATTGATTTTATTGCACTATTGCATAAAAGAGGTACAGTGTATAGATACAATTATCATGGTTTCCAGCAATTGGAAAGATGATTGGCATATTCATCAATTAGTACTCTTTTTATACTTCTATTAGAAAGGCTATATTTTTATTTAAGTACCCAGGCTTCCAAAAATGAATTTGTATCTGTGAATATATTAATGTGAACAATTGAAATGCACATGCAAAACTCAAATGAATTGTATACCTGGCCTGCAGGATGAATTGATAGCATATGTCATTTTTAGAAATTTGAGTGTATATATGCATAATTCTAGTTTTTGAAGTTACCTG
The DNA here is from genome assembly GCF_001604975.1 of Cebus imitator. Lineage (NCBI taxonomy): Eukaryota > Metazoa > Chordata > Mammalia > Primates > Cebidae > Cebus > Cebus imitator. The sequence continues at coordinate 1,016,217 of NW_016107523.1, read as the reverse complement.
AGAGTCTTTCTACATCATTATATCCACAAAAATAAGTATCATCATCTAATGGTTTGAAACAAAAGACATTTATGGTAACTTATTATTCTTTCCATCACTTTTGACTATTAATTAATTCAAAACACATTTATAAAACTTCTTCCTAGTACAAGATAATACTCTAAACTCTAGGAAAATATAAACACACAGAACATATGGTTTGCAGCATCCAGGAGTATATAATCTAGGAGTAGAGATAATATGATTTAAAAAGTTGTATTTCAAATAACATAGGCTCAGTTACCTCATGTGAAAAGTGAGAATGGTAATGTATTTTTTGCCATAGCTTTTATAAACAAATTATATATATGTTATACTTATTGTCTTTATTATCATTATCATTCATTATAAAAGATAATGCATATATGCAAATTAATTGTTCAGTGGTAGAACTTGATTACTAGATATCATGAATTAGAACTCCACTGTTTTCCAATTCTCAATCAGAGTCTATATTTTCCATTTTCAAAATCGCATACCACATTTCTACAATGTGAGCTCAGGCAGAAGAATCAAACCTCACAAAAACAAGCAATGGGGAAAAGATACCCTGTTTAATAAATGATATTGGGATAACTGGCTAGCCATGGTCAGAAAACAGAAACTGGACCCCTTCCTGACACCCTACACTAAAATTAACTCCACATGGATTAAAGACTTAAACATAAGACCTAACACCATAAAAACCCTAGAAGAAAACCTAGGCAATACCATTCAGGACATAGGCATAGGCAAGGACTTCATGACTAAAACACCAATAGCATTGGCGACAAAAGCCAAAATAGATAAATGGGATGTAATTAAACTCAAGAGTTTCTGTACAGCAAAAGAAACAATCATTACAGTGAACTGGCAGCCAACAGAATGGGAAAAAATTTTTGCAATCTATCCATCTGACAAAGGGCTAATATCCAGAATCTACAAAGAACTAAAACAAATTCACAAGAAAAAAACAAATAAACCCATTCAAAAGTGGGCGAAGGATGTGAACAGACACTTTTCAAAAGAAGACATATATAAGGCCAACAAACATATGAAAAAATGCTCATCATCACTGGTCATTAGAGAAATGCAAATCAAAACCATATTGAGATACCATCTCACCCCAGTTAGAATGGTGATCATTAAAATATCTGGAGACAACAGATGCTGGAGAGGTTGTGGAGAAAAAGGAACACTTTTACACTGTTGGTGGGAGTGTAAATTAGTTCAACCATTGTGGAAGACAGTGTGGCACTTCCTCAAGGACCTAGAAATAGAAATTTCCTTTGACCCAGCAATCCCATTACTGGGTATATACCCAGAAGATTATAAATTTGTCTATTATAAAGACACATGCACATGTATGTTCATTGCAGCACTGTTTACAATAGCAAAGACCTGGAACCAACTCAAATGCCCATCGATGATAGACTGGACAAGGAAAATATGGCACATATACAACATGGAATATTATGCAGCCATAAAAAACAATGAGTTCATGTCCTTTGTAGGGACATGGATGAACCTGGAAACCATCATTCTCAGCAAACTGATACAAGAACAGAAAATCAAACACTGAATGTTCTCATTCATAGGTGGGTGTTGAACAATGAGAACGCATTGACACAGGGAGGGGAGCATCACACACTGGGGTCTGTTGTGGGGGACTAGGGGAGGGGAGCAGGGGTAGGGAGGTCGGGGAGGATAACATGAGGAGAAACGCCAGATATAGGTGATGGGGGGATGGAGGCAGCAAACCACCTTGCCATGTAAATACCTATGCAACAATCCTGCATATCTGCACATGTACCCCAGAACCTAAAGTGCAATAATATATATACATATTAAAAAAAGAGAATCCCTATAAGCTTCCTCTAGGTACAATATATTATATAAGGCCTGGATTGTTTTCTAGCTGAATAATTCTTTGCTTTTGGAATATGAAGATCAAAATTTGGTTATATTATATAATTTGGTTGAGGATAATACAATAATGTACACTTCCATTAAGAAAAATTTAATTATGGAACTGTCTTCATAAAAATTGTCGTCGATAAGAAGAAAGATACTGTATTGCATCTTTTCTTTGGCTGAAATTTTATAATTCAAAATAGATTGTCATGTCACATAAAAAACCTCTTTAACAAACCTCCTCAAAGATAAAATATTAAAGAAAAAGTTACTATACTATTATTAGTTTACAGAAACTCCATTTTATTATAAAATCAGGTCAGAGTGCCTGCAACAGTCAATTAATGTTATCACTCGAGCTAGGTTTTCCTATAAAATACCTGTGCATACCAGATGGATGGATTTCTCTAATGCTCTGTAAATTGAAAGGGTTCAAGACACCAATAAAAAAATAATTATTACATGAATTATATTTTAACATAACATACAAACATATTTACTGTTCAATTAAATAGTACAAACATTTAAGTGCAAAAATAATAAATATGAATAGGCTGTTAGATTGATTCTGCAGATCCTATTTTTAAGAGACCATTCAATTCCGTGTGTTTGAGTCATGCAATAAACATTTCTCACCTTGAATTTGGGCATATGTGTATGGGGCTCCATGCTTATGCACACATATTTAGCCAGAAACTAAGTTTCCTTTTATAAATGAGTTCAATCCCAGATTAAAACAGATGAAAGATTTCCAAACATTGTGGCCAGCTCCCAGAGTGGAAAATAAGCTTAGGAATGAAGCAAACTGAAACTGAATACTCTCTGGAATGGACATTCCGTTCTAAGTCTCCTTCAGGAAACCTCCAACAATAGTTCAAGCAGGCGCAAACACTTGTCCCTGAGGTCGTCCAAGCCAACCATTCACTTTCTCAGTAATCTGTCTTGAGACACCCACTGGACTTAGAGCTCCTGTGTCCACCTCAAAGGACAGCAGCCCTGGCATGCATGTGCTATAGGAGGAGAGGTGATTCTCCAAATTTCTATTCTCCTTGGCTCTACACCACTTTGTATCAATTTGGCATCTCCAAAAGATATCTCAGCTTTGTAGCTCTGCAAAGGAATCTCCAGAAATTGGGGCTTTTTTTAATTTGGACATTTCTTTTGAGACTAAGAATTAAATAGATAAAACAAATTACGCAGATAACCAACAACAGGACTGACAATATGAATGATCCAAATTAAGCAATCAATATTTTGGCCAGAGATTTATAATTTTTACAATATATTGAACACACAGGACAGAAAAGTATATACATAGGATGATCCCATTCTGTTCTATTTTGTGTGTGTGTGTGGGGGGGGGCAAAATAATGCATGCCAGTATTCATAAACCTTTTCCAATCTGAATGATGCCTGAGTTTCAAATATGTATATAGTGATGTAATGACTAAATAATAGTCAGATAAATGATGTGATACGTACTCATTCATTTATGTACCTACAAGCTGTTAGGCACAATTAATCCACATATATAAAAAGCACAAACTATCTCTTCAAGGAGCAAGAGAGTGAGTCAGAAATTGAGAAGCAACCTGACAACTAAAATAGGAGATATAATTGCTTGTATAGAATTATCCACAGTGAGTTCACAATAGGCACACATATCAGGGTCACCATTTTCTGACCTAGGGTAGTAAGGAATTCTTTTTAACAATATACTATAAGGAAAGATGAAAATAATATTAGTAATAAGAGACATGGTCACAGTGGTTTTTTTGAGAACATTCCAAGAAGTGGGAACAAGTCAAAGAGATAAAATTACATGAACCAAAGTTATTTTATTTCCTGAATCAAAGTTATTTTATATCTAGACAGAAGAGTTCCCGGTGGGGAATAGTAGATCAAGAGGTGAGAGACATGAGCAGATGCCATACTGTGAAAGGCCTTGCACGTTAGGACCTTGGATTTTCCCCTGAAGCTAGAAGATTCTCTAAAGGCTGTTAAGCTGGAAGCACACAATCTGATTTGTTTTAGAAACACGACTGGGGCAGCAATTACAAGGTGGGATTTACTGAAGACCAGATTAAAAGCAAGGAGATCATTCACACACACACAAACACAAAATCAGAGGTAGTCTTTTGATCTATGTCTGTTTATACAATTTGGTATCTAAACGTACATTTATCTGTTAAAGTTATATACATTAGTTATTTACTATTAATAATAGTTAAAAGCATACAAAGAAAAATTATTCTCAACATTTTGACCCTCACCAAGAAATTTTATATATTCCCTTTTTGAAGCCAACAATAAGTAAGCTTGTGAAGGGGCATTATTTTTTCTAATTTCTTCTTGAGGACAGTAGTGGATATGCTCAGCTCAATGCCAGACATATGGTAGGTGCTCAATTAATACCAGTTAAATAAATATTGGCTTGTCCAGGATTACATGCCTTTGGAGGTAGAGGCAAGTTACAAACCCAAGTAGTCTCAGGCCTTGTCAAGTTAGTATGCCCTGGACCAGCATAACTTCTAGCCCTTGTCATATAGACTTTTTGGTCATAAACAACTTGAAATACAATACCTTACAAAGTAGGACATATAGAACACAGCCTAAATCATCATAACATTTTATTCAATAGGTGATACATGTTCCCATATAATGGAAATGGATTGCATTCTAGCAAATTAGCATTAAATCATCCTTTGTACCTTGAGTGATGAACTCATAAATTTATAAGACTTGTACTTGATTAGGTCTGGTGATGATACACTAGCCTTCAGAAAGCCAAGAGCTTGTTAAAGGTCTAATGCTGCATTTTGCAAATTTTTACTTTGCAATAATTATAGATTCACAGGAAGTTGCAAAGAAATATGCAACAATGTTGGCCAGGCATGGTGGCTCACGCCTGTAATCCCAGCACTTTGGGAGGCCAAGGCAAGAGGATCATGAAGTAAGGAGATCGAGATCATCCTGGCCAACACAGTGATACCCCGTCTCTACTAAAATACAAAAAATTAGCCAGATGTGGTAGTGCGTGCCTGTAGTCCCAGCTACTCTGGAGGCTGAGGCAGGGAAATCACTTCAAATTGGGAGGTGGAGGTTGCAGTGAGC
>NW_016107523.1:1008387-1011146 GCF_001604975.1 Cebus imitator | reverse complement strand
GGGGGATGGAGACAGCAAATCACCTTGCCATGTATGTACCCATGCAACAATCCTGCATGATCTGCACATGTTCCCAAGAATCTAAAGTACAAAAAAAAAAGAAAGAAAGAAAGAAAGAATATGCAAAAATGTCTTGTGCAAACTTCACTTTACCTCTTCCATTGTTGATACCATATATAATATAATATAAATGCTGGGGAATTATTGCTATAATTTATAGAGCATATTCAGGCTTTACCAGATATACATGTATACACTTGTGTGACTGCTGTGTGTGTGTGAAGCTCTATTCAACATTATCAAGTGTAGCTTTTTGTAACAAACACCACAATCAAAATAGAGAGCAGGTCCATCACCACTTGGCTCCTCTGTGGCACCATTATATGGCATATCCTCTGCCCCATTCCTGACCTCTGGCAACAAATAACTATTCTTAATATCAATATCCATTCTTAATATTTATAATTCTATTTCAATAATGTTATAGATAAGAAATAGCACAGTATTTAACCTTTTTTTTTTCTTTCTCAGTATGGTTCTCTTGACATCCACTGGAGTTGTGAATATTGGGTATAAATATTGGACAGATATTACATGGTAGGGAAATTTGATGTACTCAAAGAATTCTGACGTCTCTTCAGAGGTAAGCTTGTAAGTGAAAAATGGTGTTATCAAGGTAAAAAATTGGGGAAGGGGGAAGATTCTAGAAGAGTAGAAAAGCATGTGCAAAAGTCCTGTAAGGGGGGGAGGCAGAGGAAACACGATGGGAAATGAGATAGGAGATCTAGGCAGTATCTAGATTTTGATTTTTAGTTTTTTTGTCTTGTTTTGCTTGGTTTGGCTTTCCTAGAAGCCAAGAGAAGCTACTAGCATGATTAAATGAGTGAGGGTATCTTCAAATGTAATTGAATGCATGGATTTTACAGAGCAGATTATCAAGAATATGAAAGACAGAATGCAGAGAAACTGGAAACGAAACAGCTGCTGAATTCCTAGTGAAAGAAAATATATTTGGCTAGGATAATGAGAGAGGAGATAAAGAGAAATGGATGAAAATATATTAGAGGATAAAACCCACAGTGATTGGCAATGATTTAGAAATAACGGGGTAAAAAGATCAGAGTTTCAAAGATGAGATATGTTTCTGGCTTGTGAAGCTGGGTGAGTGGTGGCACCATTCAATGAAAAAAACAAAACAAACAAAAAAAAAAAAACAACAACAACAAAAAAAAAACAATGAGAAGGGAGCAGGTTTTGTGGGGTGAAGAGAAAGTTCTGTTTAGGGCATTTAGAAAGAGGTGACTTTCTCACATAAGAATGGAGATGCCACCCAGGCAGTTGAAATTACAGTTTTGGAGTTCACTGGAGAAATCTAAGCTAGAGGTGTAACTTGGTTAGTTATCTGCATATAGGTGTTGATAAAGCTGTGGACATAAGTGCAATGATGCAGGAAGAGATTATTATGAGAAGAGAATTATGCCAGGACTAGATCTCAAGGAAACCTAACTTTTAAAGGCTGATAGGAGAGGATCAACCTGCAATACAGACTGAACACAAACACCCTCCAAAGTAGTAGTGAAGCCACGAGAGGACAGTGCACAGATCTCAAAGAAGGCAACATTTTTAAGAAGGGAGAAAATGGTCCATGTTGACCACTGCTACAAGTTCAAGAAAGATGAAGAAGAAATTTCATTAATTGGTTCTAGAGACATGAAGCTCTTTACTTCACTTGAATTCAGCAGGGTGAAGCTGTTTACCTATGTAACAATCCTGCCCAGAACTTAAAGGAAAATAAAAATTTTAAAAAAAACAAAACTATTTATGGCTCAATAAAATTTAAATGTAAAAAAAAAAGAGAATCTCAATATCTTGTTCAACCAATGCATATAAAAGATAGAAAGAAGATAATACTTTATTATTACCATAACAGAATTAACAATTCATTTTCTTAAAAAATTATCAAAAACAAAACTACTAACAGTTATTGCTATTGTTGAATATTAGAATATGATTAATAGCTTCTTAATCAATAGCATATAATTATATGCTTATTACAATTGTGAATGACATTTGAATATAATAAATTGTTTTTTCCCCACTGTGTTGTAGTGTTCTTTACAGTTTTCAAATGGAAAAATTTATTTCAGTGTTGTACTAGTCATAATGTTACTGATCTTATAATATCAATAAAGCCAAATACTTTCATATGTAAACCAATTAATTTCTAGGTAATGTGTATGTATGTGTGTCTCTATGTATGTATGATATATAGAAAGACAGAGAGATCTATGCACATTAGTAATATTGAAAGAAATGAGTTAATTTACTTCATTCATTGCACTGTCATAAAGACATTTTTTCCTAGGAAAGTAATATCTTCTAATCTCATATACTTGAAAAATAGATCAGCATTGATTAAAATAAAACAATTTCTAACAATTTCTTACTTTTTATATAATCACAAATCTTAGCGTCATTATAGCAGTAAATCATAACAATGTGTATTTGTGTATTTAATATTAAAGAGTGCTACAAATCATCCTACTGAGTCTCTGAAATATATTTCTGATTTAAGTCTTATTTCTATAGCTTATCCAAAGATCAATAACCTTACAGTTAAGAAGATGCATTTTAAATAACAGTTAAAATTTATATTATCCTGATAGTTTTATATACTTGTCAGCTATTGGACAATACTAAAAAATTGGTACCATGGAAACACACATGATAATCAATAAACTTTTTTTTTTTTTTTTTTT
>NW_016107523.1:1007017-1008122 GCF_001604975.1 Cebus imitator | reverse complement strand
CGATTACAGTTGTGCGCCACCACACCCTGCTGATTTTTGTATTTTAGTAGAGACGTGGTTTCACCTTGTTGGCTAGGCTAGCCTGGAACTCCTGACCTCGGGTGATCTGCCCACTTTGGCCTTCCAAAGTGCTGGGATTACAGGTGTAAGCCACTGTAGCTGGCTAATAATCAATAGGCTTTTAATCTGAAATAAATTATTGGAACATATTTCTGACTTTCCCTTGCCTCCCGCCCTCATTTACACATCTTGAATAATTCTGTTCCATCACTATCTCTGACATTATCTTTAAATGTATAGATACGTGTGCATTCATTTCCTTGTTATGAGATGTGAATAAAATTGCTTATGAAGTCAGATAAACTCTCAATATTATTTGTAATCATATATATGAGAATACTAATGTTGACATTATTGTGCAGAGTGGACATTGTTTAAGTCCGGAGGTGTCATTTACTTCATAGCATAATATTAACAGTCCATGTTACTGGTACACTCTAGAATGTTTTCTAGGTATTTTTTACCATTTTTGCAGATAAAGGGATAATCAATTTTACTAATCGTCCTCCAGAATTTTTAGACATTTCTCCAGTAAGCATCTATATTAACTAAAATAGCATTAAATAAAGTGCAAACTTACCTTGTCATATCTATGCAGTTCTGTATTCTCTAAAGGATGATTTTTCATATTACTCAACAATTCTGACTGAGCAATTGAAATTCAGACTATGATAAATGTTTTACACTGAAGCCTCATTTCATTATACAGTAGTCAGTTGAAATGGGGTTTCCGAAGAATGTATTTTTAGGAAGTGCAGAGTACAGGAAAAAGCTGAATACATTATACAATTTAAATATTTATTGAAGCTTTTCTACTAAGGCAACATTTTGGTAATACAGAAATAGCAATATGGGAGGAAATTAGGGGTAAATAGATGGTAGAGACTGTGGAAACCAAGATACCTGGTGCTAAAAGTGGTATCCTCATTCATAAAGCCATTAAATTGGAGATTGAAAGGAACAGACCTCTTTATGGAAATATTATTTTCCTTCAAATTTCATCACTTTATCTAGATGTGTCTTCTCTGATTTTTTTTTTTTTTTT
>NW_016107523.1:986380-1006957 GCF_001604975.1 Cebus imitator | reverse complement strand
CTCCTCCTCTTCACATTCTATTATCTTTCTAGCTGGTCTCATCCACTCCATGAGTTGCATATTTAAATCCCTAATAATGACTTCATTTCTAGGCACAATACCCATGATCTACATAAAAACACAAAACAAAACTAAAACCTTAGCATCTACACCCCTGATCTTTCCCATTGTTCCAATTTCCCTTCCAATCTCCTTGCAGATGACACCATTATCTACCCCAGTTGTTCATTTCATGGGGCACAGAGCATGCAATACAACACCAATTCCTACTGATTCTATCTCATAAACAAATCTTGAATAGATCTACTTCTTTCATCTCTACTGTCACCATTCTAGTCCAAATCACCTTCTTCTGCACCTGGAGGAGCTACTATAATTGCTTCAGATTGATAGTCCTCATCTACCATTAGCATTTTCCAATCTCTTTTGCACAAAACAGAGTGATAGTCTTACAAAATGTAAATATGTTAATATCAGTGTTCTACCTGAAACCCATAAGGCTTTCCATTGATTTTACTGTAAAGAGAAAAATAATTCCTATAACCTTCAAGGTTCTGAATGATTGAACCTCAGCCTGCCATTCCAGATGCAAGCTCTTCCCACACTTTTCTACGTTCACTCTACTCTAGGAAAACTGTCCTTTTAGATCTTTCTCCATACCATTTTCCACATTCTGAAATGTTGCTTCCTCTGACAGGGACATTTTTACTCCCTCTTTCCTTTTGGACAAGTATACTCTAACCTCATTCTTCTTTGTCTTGCTTTGAATATTTTTTTTCTCACAAGTATTTCCTTAATTTCAAAGGCTGGTATAAATCTCCCTATTATACATTCTTATTACAATGTGTACTTTATTCTATAGCCCTTATCTCCAATGCAATTTAAGTAGTCTGCATGTCTGTATTTAATATGCACATCCTCCTTGAAATGCTAGTCTCTCTTTGAGTTCACTTGTTTAGAATATCTCCAAAGCATAGCACAGTACCTGGCACAAAATTGGCACTTAATATGTATATTTGTTGCATGGACAAATGATTCAATAAATGGATAACAAATCAGCAGCTGTAAGTCCCTTCTTTAAACAGCGGTCGTCCAAAACCACGCAATACAAATTTTAGAGAGTCACTTGTTTTGCTACTTTTATTTCTGGATTTATTTTGAGAGCCAATCCATTTTCAGACATTTAAGGAAAAACACTGCAAAAGTTCACTTGAGCAAAGTGAACCTCTGTGATAACACTTGATGCTCTCTGACAGCCCATTAGAGATGGGGTGTGTACACCTAATCCAAAGGAATCCTCTAGCTCTTCAGCAGCTGTTCACATGGCTCATGCCTTGCCCTTCAGCCTCTACTAAATCAGGATTCCCCAGCTGTCTGAACTTCCCGTAAGCGTTTTTAGTTAACCACCTACAAGCCAACATTGCTTGCATCTGATTATGCTCTTTAAAGTCTAATTTCCCCTTTTCCTTCCTAGTTATTTTGCAACATGTGAGAGTCATTGGATTCATCATTTTTACAGATTATTATGTTTTTACTTACTCAACTATTTGGATAATATTTTGTTCACTTAGTCAACAATTTATTTCTAATGCATCCCTCTTAAGCGCTAACATAAAAAGAAATTACTCAATTTGCCTTTGATGAAAATACTTGGGCAGTTCCGATTTTGTGATTTTTCTTTCTTATTTCTTTCATTTTTCCTCACGCAGCTTCCAAGACTAAAATCTGCCCTTGTAACAGTGTACTGAGTCCCTTGCCCTTTAAGTCAGCACTGAGCTCAAGCTAAGGTACTATTGCTACTGTAATCTGATAAAGGAAGAGACAAGCTGTGTGCAAATAAAGATGGGTGCCAGGAATGAGAAAAAAGCGACTGATGTTTATGCCCTTTTATAGTCCTGATTCTATGACAGTCTTAGCCAAAAGCAGAGTGGAAGAAGGGAGAACACTTTAAAACGAAACAAGATAATAGCCAAGAAGAGGGTAAAAACATTTAAAGGATAACCGTTTTATTTGCCCATAATTGGAAATAATATGGGACACTATAATGGTAATTATGCTCAGTTAATACTGACCTTTTTAACAATAAAAATTTTCATGATAGTGAAGAGAAAGCATTTAAAAGTTGAAAATCAATTAGCAAAAGGCTTCATGATATATATGTGAATTCCTCATTGTTGGTATGCCCATGTATGGTTTTCGTATTTATTAAATATAAACTAAAAACATCACAATTCAAGCATCTGACTTTTTGAAGTTGCTTTAAAGTTATATCTACATTCTCATTGCATTATGTGGATAAGCATTGGCTTTAATAATGCATTTTAATGTTTCTCCTCTTCATTGACACAACCACATTTTTCTACTAAAATAAATAACTAAACTAAAATGAATAATATACAAAAATCAAGGCCAAGCTCTTCCTCAGATTCTTTTATTCAAATGTAAGTAGACCTAGACATTATTCACTAGTCTTATATATATTCCAGATTTCAAAATTGACATGAGAAAATCAATTAATCAGTTTGCTAACATTTTAAATTTATGGATAATTATTTCCTTAAAACTGTATGTAATCAAAATACTGAGTTAAAAACTGTGAAAGAGTCATTTAGGAACAACAACAACAACAAACAACAGCAACAACATTTTATCAGCATGACAAGGAAATGACTGCTCCATTTCAATTAAAGGGTAATTGTTGATTCTCCCCCACTTCCCATTAGTGAGGAACAGGGTGCCTAATGACAGTGAAAGTGAGGCATTGAGGGAGAAGGCAAAAGATAACAGAAGAAAGCAGGAATAAATTGATTTCTAAACCAAATCTGGGTTGCTAAGAACATTGGTTTTCTCAGGGCTTAGTATTATTACATACACTATGCAGCAAAGTCACCTTCAGAGACTGTAGGACTTCAGAAAATTGCTCTGTGTGTCCCTTTGCCGACTGAAATTCCCAAGTATTTTGAATGGGTGATATCAGATTAAAACAAAGATTGAGCTCAGAGTTGAACAGAAATTCTCTCTCAAAAGGGCAGCCTAAATGGAAGATGTGATTTATAAAAGAGGGAGTACTGGCCCTTGTGTTTTTAACAGGAATGAAGTAGAGATTGCATGGCCATGAGATGAAGACTCTCTTTCTTTTTAACTTTTAAGTTCAGGGCTACAAGTGCAGGTTTGTTACATGGGTAAACTTACGTCATGGGGGTTTGTTGTACAGATTATTTTGTCACCCAGGTATTAAGCCTACTACCCATTAGCTGCTTTTTCTGATTCTCTCCCTCCTTCCACCCTTTACCCTCCAAAAGACTCCAGTGTGTGTTGTTCCCCTGTACTCGAGAACACTTTTAAGCATGAGCCAGCAGAGTCATTTCCCTTCTTCATCCTCATTTGTCTGCTGTCTATCAGAATTGCGCTTGAGAAAATTTATAGACACTTAAAACACTGGAGACAAATACATTTTTTTTTTTTGTCTTTTCTGGGCGGCCATATTCAAGGAAGTCATCTTGAATGGGGAAATAGAAAGGCTATGCCCTGGGTGTTAAAGTATTTCAGAATCTCTAGAGGAGCCATCTGGTTTATGAAGGCACACTGAATGCTATAATATGCTTGAATATACAAGGGAAACAAACTTTTTATACTATAAATTTCATGAAAAAACAAACCAAATCATTTCAGCTATTAATCTTGGAACTATATTTAGTATAGGAATGATTCACAAATAGCAGAGTTACTCTCCCATTCAAAAGGGCTATCGGAATCTCTGGAAGACACATTCATTTTTAGTATTAAGTAGAAGGAGCTTGAAATTTTACAAGTATTTTAGGGACAATTCTATATGTGGCATAAATAGAAAAAGCCCTCCAAACTTGGTAAAATGATAAACTACCCTATGGAGTTGCCATTTTAACTTTCACATCTGTATTAAAATGAAACTTCGGAACTCCAAACACATGTCAATATTTTATAGCATGAAACCTCTCGATGTTTTAAGTAGGGAAAAGGTGAGGACTACAAAGTATTTATTTACTTGTTTGTTTGTTTTTTGAAGATCAGTATACTGCATTAAGCATATTCTACAAAGGGAAATATTTTCATGAAATCCTGCTGTGAAACCTGGTTGCATTTAATAAAAAGGTTTATTTCCCATATTGCAGCTCATGGCCTTCCCAACAAAATATCCCAGTGTGAACCAACTGCCTTGATTACAGAACACAAACCTCCTCGGACTATAGTAGGACTTTGTGAGAAAGAAAACCATTGCCTCTCTCTGAATCCAGTCAAAACCTGAATGTACTGTATAAAAATAAACCAAGGTCATCATTATTCCTTGTCATTGTGATTTGGCGTGCCTTCCAATTACATACCCTCTATATTTCAAATAACTGCGACGCCTCCATTAACTGAGTTTGACATCACTTTAATCAATGTATCTTTTCAGAATGAAAGGGAGAAATGTCAAATTCCTACCATTATAAATTCTTTTAACTCTCTAATCTGCATTAAATAAAAGGTTGTCTTTGAGAAATAATAAATGCTCTAAAGAAAGATAACTAGTGTCAATTTTATTATAAAATATAACTGGGAAAAGATTCAATCTCAACACAGCTTTTCATACAGAGGTGATTTCCCAAGAAACTATTAAAGCCTTATTTACATGGCCCCTCACAAGGCTGTGTCTAATTATGTATTATTTTTCTTAAAATAGCGCCCAAAATTGTATAACCTCAGGCCTCATAAATTCTTGCTTCATGGTTTGTTCTGTTTTGTCAAACAGGGAACATTCATTAGTCTCATTTCTCAATTGCTTAAAAAATGTTGTGTTTAAAACAGAAAATTTTGAAAAATGAACAGAAAATTATCTTTAAAGAAGGGTTAATTTCTAATTAGACCCTCTTAGGAAATGTAATACCCTGTGAATTGAATGCATATAAATGGGTGTATATATAAACATATATACTCACATCAAAATACTGTGTTTCTTGTATGTGTGATGAAATAAAGAATAAATTGATGAAAAAGTATGATAAATCATTTTCAATAAGTTAGGAAAATATTACAATAGAAGGTGGAAGGAGAAGAAAAGTTTGGGAAGTCACTTTGTTTTACTCCTGACATAAAATTGTGATGAAAGATAATAAAATAGAATTTTGAAAAACACCTGATGTTTCCAAGACAATGATTTTAATCTCTTTTATTAAACTACACAAGTGGTTAAAACCTTAACAATTTGTTTCCTATGTAGCAAATGACGTGGAGCACAGGGATTTCAAATGAATACAATAGGACTAAAGAGGAAGCTGTATTAATATCTCTGCCCAAATTATGAATTTGCAATTCAGTGCTGCCTAGCTGTAATAATGTCAACCAACATCTTTTTTCCCTTAAATAATGTAATTATGCATGAAACACTTTGTAGTCTTTTTTAAAGTTTAGAGTAACATGCATATGACATACTCTAATGTATTTTTCATAATCTAATGCCATGTAAGATACACCAAAAGCTTTGTATTAAACATTGTAACATCAATTTAGATTAGCCATCTCTTTTTCATAGTTAAGATGCCTTTAAAAGATTCTGCGAATGAAATTCTAAAAGATGATTTTAGTAGACTTCAAGATAACTTACATCATTTAAATATATTCAAGTGAAATGTCTGTTTGCAATACACTACCTGAATAATTCTTTACAATGCATTATTTGAGTAATTCTAAAAGTAAACAATACAATGTGTTTGACAATACAGTGATCTCTTTTAAAGGGTAACTAATTTGGTTAAGAACAACAAAATGTACTTTTGTAAGTTTTTCAAACTAAGGCAAATTTTAAAACTGGATTCAAATGTCAAACATCCAATAGCAGTATGGTATCAAACAGCAAAATTTAATGTATAAAATAACCCTGAGAATATCTCCATTTTTTTCTTAACAAACTCATTGGCATGTGGCATAGGCATTACTTGATGATTTTTTAAATGCAGTGTGAAAAAATCCTACAGGACATGTCCCAAAACGATTAGCTTTCGTCACATTCTAAGAATTGAGAGTATTTGAGTATCTATGACACAACAGAATGTAGGTTTACCTTGCTTCATTCCAGCAGAATTGCATCTATTCTTTCAAAATTGCACTATATACTGGTATATGAGTTTAGTTATGTAGAATATATATATATATAATCAGTAGTGATTTTGATAGTATTTATAAGTTATGAATATCAAAGAAATAAAAACAACAAATGAAAATATGTGTGTATGTTGCAAACTACAGATATATACCATGCATATTTTTGTAATGATAGTAAGTTAATAGTTTTAAAATCTGAAAGCAATAAAGATGCTCGCCAAAAGAGATTTAAGAAGGAAACAATATAAGCAACTGTTATATTATAAAACCTGGTAGCTTTTAATGTGAATCAATACATGGACAATGTTAACTTATTTCCACAAATTTTTCACAGCGGCAAAAGTTCTGACTTTTATTAGAAGTTGTGGAGCATTACTTATTTGGAGAGATTTATTTTTTCATTCTTAATTATAGGTATTGCCCTCATATCTATTTGAGAATAACTATATTCCACAAGTCAAAGATGGGTGAGGAAGAGATAACCTCTCATCTCTTTGGGACACACAGTCCTTATCCTACATTATTTTTACTGTTGTGCCTCAGTCTCTTTTTAAATCCTTCATTAGTCATTGTGGCTTTCTTAAAAATAAACAAAATAGTTGCATTTCTATATGAAAGCCAGACTAAAAATTTGTACTGAAAAGCTAGCTCATAATAGACATGAAACAGCATGGTGACTTTACTATGAAATATAATTAGGATTTCCTCAATTTTGTATGTTGTTTTCCCAAGAAGAGATTATCTGATCATTTGACAGCATAGATAATATCATTATTTGTGTGATTTTTTTGAAATAATTATTTGAAAAAGTTATCACAATATACTACAGAAAAGAGCATTTGAAATAGTAAATATGAGTAAGAAACATTAAAATTAGATCTTATCAATATTTTTGCCATCTTCCAATTATCCATCCCAACTCATTTTATTCTTTATTTCCCCCATGATATGTCAGACAAACTTTTTCTAATTTTTAGGCCTTCATGTAGTTCCTATACAGTAATTAGTTCAATTTAGAATATATGTCAGGTCAGTAACCTTTATGTAACTGTAACTAAATACAGAAGTACCAACTAATCAAAATAATAACTCAGATATACAAACTATCTCACAGCAATCAAAATAGTCTGTTATACTCAAACGACATTCTGCATATTCTATTACTGCAGTGGTTTCTTAATCAAGAAATTATGTGTTTAATTCTATCACAAAGGAAAACTTTTAAACTCCATTTCTGTTGAAAAGTTTTTCCAATGAAAAATATAATACCTGAAAAAATATATATATGCAGCATATAGAACATTTATGCTTCTTTGCAAACTACTATAATAATTTAAAATCAATATATCTAATTAGTGAGCTTGTCACAAACTAAACATTATGCCACAGTAAAAGATATTTTTAGTTACTTTGTACTTACAACAGTCCTCTACTTCTTCCCACCAAAGCATTTTGGATAAGTGTATATCAANAAAAAAACCTAGTAAAAGTTCTTCAAACTTTATTGCTTCAGTAGGCTTAAAAACAATGAGAAACCAATCCACTTCAACCGCCTTAAAAAAATAACACTTCAGTTTTTCCTATTCGTTTTTCTCTGAAGGGAATTGCCTCCAAGATCTGAGTCCTGTAGAGGAAAGTGAGTGATCCCAACACTGAGTGAGTCAACATAGTAACTGATGCCAGGATTCTGTAGAGGCCCCTGGATATTTCAAATTCCAGGACCTGCGCACAAGCAAGTGACCCGCCTTCTCTCTCAAGTTGGTTTCCCATAATAGGACTGTCCATGGTCACTACATATAAGGTTGTGCTTCCAGCATGGCAAGCTCTGTGAATTCAAATAATACTCAACTGTGTTCTGATTAATATCCAAACCAGAATAGCACAGTGGACATAGTATTTGCTTTTAAAGCCTTCTAAACACAAAAACTATTCAGTAACAAACCATAACAATATTTTCTGTAACTTTTATGTGAATTTATAAAACAACAGAGCAGAAAATCCTGATTCAAAATTGACTTTTAAATGAATTTTTTTTCTCTTCTTAACAACACCAGAAATTTCACTCCACCAAAAGAAAGAAATGCCCAGAATAATCTATGCATTTGTTATGTATCCACTGTCTACCAAAGTTATTTTTTACCCTTGGGATCCAATCAAAAGCCATGTATTGATGATGCCAACAGTTTGGATAAGAAAAGTAGCAGCAGAATTCAGCAGCTGAATTCTGAAGACAGAATGTGTGTGTAGGTCTCATGGGGCAAGTTTTCCTGCTGAAATAAAGAACACTTTTACAATAGAGCAAAGAAATTTTTCTCAAATCCTAAATTTCAGTTGTGAATTATGATAAAACTTCTTTACTAACAAATTATTCTATTTTCCATTTTTCTGGTGCCAATTCTTAAAACACCATTTTCTTAGACAATGAGTTAATGACTATTTAATGGTTCTAATTAAAGGCTTTTTTTCCCCTGTATTAAATGCATACAGTTGTATTATGTCATTCAGCATGTAAATCATTCTTTGCCAATAGATGTCCTCTTCATCTTCTTCCTTATTACTTTTATGCAATAGGCGAGTCCAAAATTGATAGGAAACATTGGTAACATTTTTTAGAAAGATATTCCTTTTACAGTTATAATAATCCCTACTAAAATTTTTGTTTGAGTGTTTTTATTGTACCATTTGTTAAAGTGACAGACTCATTTTTCTATGTCAAACATTCAACTGCTTGCTGCAGAAATGAGTAACAGATAAAAATAAAAAAAAAACATACTGAGTCAGACTGTGATGTTTACCTTAATAGTTAATTATACATTTTGTGTTTTAGAATATTATTGTCATAACTGCTATTTTCCACAGCAAAATGTATATAACTAAAATATAAGGCCTAATTTTAGGGTAATTGTATTTAATTTACTTCATTCAAAATAGATTTATAACATTCTTTTCTGTAGGTTACCACCTTTCCTCTCAGTGTGATTGTCTAAATATGCAGATCAGCAAAATTTTCATAGAACAACATGAAAAAAGTGAAAAAATGGTTTTGGGGCTGATTTGGCTCTAAGTCTACATGTTAGCATCAAGGTCCTTCTATATAATGAGTTACAATATTGCCCAGTGTATAAGTCCCCTTTTATGTAGTACTGTGAGTTTTCTACAGACGTAAACCCTTGTTTAGGCCAAGGCATGAATACAATTTATCAGTCCCAAACCAACATCAATATCATGTGGGAACTTCAGAGAAGTGCAAGTTGACACGAGACCTCAAAAGTCAGAAATTCTGGGGTTGGGACCCAGCACTGTGTTTTACCGGTGATTCGAATGCATGGTCGACTTTGAGAAACCCTAAAGTGTGTGTTTCCAAAAAACAACTGTGATTCTAAATGTAACAAAAAAATGTGTCCTGGGGAATATCTAAAGCACCAAATCCTGATAGGTCTGAATGTCCTCAGATACATTTTAATTGCCATTCAGTCTTAGTTGATAATCTGAATTTATTTGGCATCTGTAATAATTTTTGCATTGTGTGGAATGCATGTACTTCCCTCAAGATTTTATAATGCAGGTGGAGATATGTGCTTAAAATAACTTGAAAAGTGAAAGGCATGTAAAATAAAATTTAGAGCAAACATAATGATTTTCAGTTCAGACTGTGTCACCACAGTACATTCTTGTGACCCTTAATAACTTATCTTTCTCCCTCTAGTCCTCAAAATAACTACCTCTGGTAGGTCTTATTAGCCCCACTCTCAAAAACTTGCTCAAATTTCCATTTTTAATGACTGTCACAGAATTTTTAAAAAATGCATTTTAACTTGATACTTTCAAATACTTGTAGTTTGGCAAGAATTTGCAGAGATACTATACAGAGATGCCATATACCCTGCATCCAGTTTCTCCCAAAGATTAACTGCAATAACTACAGTATCCTACCATAACTACAATTCAATATCAAAACCAAGAAACTGACATTGATATGATATGTATATATATTTCTACTGCATCACAAATGTAGATTTGTGTGATCACAATCTCAACAAATAAACACTCCTTTCATCACCTCAGAGATTGCCTCCTGCTAGTCCTTTATAGTCTCACCAGTCACTATCCCCAGTTGTCCCTAAAGCCTGGCAACAATCGATTTGTTCTCCAACACTATAATTTTGTCATTTTAAGAATATTGGATAAATGCGATGATGCCTTATGTAGTCTTTTGAGGTAGGCTCTTTTTTTTTTCAGCATTATGTGCTTGAGATCCATTTAAGTTGTCATCATTAGCTTATATTCTTTTATTGCTGAGAGGTAGTTCATGGCATGAATGTTCTATAGTTACTTTAACTATTCATATACTGTGGGATATTTTTGTTGTTTCAAAATAAAGCTGAAAAGCAATTATGTAGTTTTTTTATTTTTCGTTTCCCTAGATTAATGTCAAAGAGTGTAATTAATGACTGGGCCTTATGGCAAATGTATATTTAGTTTTTTTGACAAACTGTCAAAATATTTTGAAAAAATTTTACCATTTTACATATTCACCAGCAATGTATGAGTGATCCAATTTCTCCAAATCTTCATCAGCGTTTGGTGTTCTGAATTTTATGTATATATATAAATTTTATATATATAAACTAATATATATATATTAGTTTTAAGCATATATATGTGTATATATATACACATATATATGTGCATATATATGTATATAACATATATGTGTATTTATATACACATATATATGTATATATATATGTATATATGTATATATATGTGTATATATATGTATATATGTACATATATATATATATACACAGTAGTTTTAAGCATATAGGTATCTATATCACAGTGATTTTAGGGAAATTTCGAATTTTCCTAATGGTTAATGACATTGAACATCATATCATGTGTTCATTTGCATCTGAATATACTCATTTAAAAATTGTATTTTATTGTGTTAAGAACAATTGACATGAGACCTACACTCTTAACAATTTTCTAAGTGTACAACATGGTATTGGTATTATTGACTGTAAGTAAAATATTGTGTAACAGATTCCTAGAACCCCGTCTCTACTAAAAATAAATTAAAAAAAAATTAGCCAGGCAAGGTGGCACACACTTGTAATCCCAGCCACCTGGGAGGCTGAGGCAGGAGAATCACCTGAACCCGTGAGGTGAAGTTTGCAGTGAGCAGAGACCGTGCCACTGCACTCCATCCTGGACGAAGAACATGACCCTGTCTCAAAAAAAAAAAAAGTGTCTGCTCATATACTTTGCCCATTTTTAATGGATGTGTTTGTTTTTTGTTTATTGATTTAAGTTTCTCATAGGTTCTGGATACTAGGCCTTTGTCAGATGCGTATTCTGTGAATATTTTCTCCCATTCTTCGTTCACTTTGTTGATAGTTACTTTTGCTGTGGAGAAGTGCTTTAGCTTAGTCAGGTCCCACTTGTCAATTTTTGGTTTTGTTGCAATAGCTTTTGGGGATTTAGTCATAAATTCTTTGCCAAGACCAATGTAAAAAAGAGTATTTCTTACATTTTCTTCTAGGATTTTTTATAGTATGAGGTCTTACATTTAAATAATTAACCCATCATCAGTTGATTTTTGTATATAACGAAAAGTAGAGGTCTAGTTTCAAACTTCTGCACATGGCCAGCCAGTTTTCCTAGCACCATTTATTGAATAGGGAATGCATTCCCCATTGCTTATTTTTGTTGACTTTGTCAAAGATCAGATGGTTATAGGTGTGTGGCTTTATTTCCAAGTTCTCTATTCTGTGCCATTGGTCTATGTGTCTGTTTTTGTACCAGTACCATGCTGTTTGGTTACTGTAGGCTTATAGTATAGTTTGAAGTTGGCTAGTGTGATGCCTCTTGCTTTATTCTTTTAGATTAAGATTGCTTTGGCTGCATGGGCTCTTTTGGTTCCATACAAATTTGGATTAGTTTTTTCTAATAAAAATGAAAAATGACTGATAGTTTGGTGAAATTAGCATTAAATCCATAAATCACTTTGGGCAGTATGGCCATTTTAACAATATTATTCTTCCAATTCATGAGCATGGAATGTTTTTGCATTTATTTCTGCTGTCTCTGATTTCTTTCGGCAGTGTTTTGTAGTTCTCCTTGTTTCGTTCTTTCACCTCCTTGGTTAGCTGCACAGTCATAAAACAGAATGAAATCATGTCCTTTGCAGCAAGATGAATGCAGCTGGAGGTCATTATCCTGAGCAAATTAACACAAGAACAGAAAACCAAATACTACATGTTCTCACTTGTAAAAGTGGGAGCCAAACATTGAGTACATATGGACACAAAGATGGGAAAAATAGGCACTGGCGTCTACTAGATGGGTGAAGGAGGGAGTGAGAAATAGTTGAAAAACTACCTATTGGGTATAAGGCTCACTACCTGGGTGAATGGATCATCAGTACCCCAAACCTCCACATCATACAATATGCCCTTGTAACAAACCCGTGAACCAGTACCCCCGATTCAAAATAAAACCTGAAATTATTTTTACTTCATTTTATTTATTTATTATAGTTTCGGTTCTAGAGTACATGTGCAGATCGCGCAGGTTTGTTACATAGGTATACACGTGCCATGGTAGCGGTTTGCTGCATCCATAACCCTGTTACTTACATTAGGTATTTCTAGGGGAGGAATAGCAGGATTGGGGAGGGATAACATTAGGAAATTATTCGTTTTAAATTTGAATAAAATTATAACTGTTTAATTAGACATACATTTTTTCAAAAATGTAAAGCATAATTTTTATCACATAGAATTCATATACTTTTTAAAATTACTTTTTTTGGCCTATACTTAGACAATACATGTTATTAAATGAAGACTGGCCCATGATTATATTAGCAATTAACTTTTATAAGTTGATCTTGGATCCTAAGAGCTTAACAGACTCATTATTTCTAAGAGTAACTTTGTAGAATACCTGGGATTTTACATAGGCCATCATAACATCTGCAAATAGAGACAGCATAACTTTTCCTTCCTGATTTGTATGCTTTTATCTACTTTTCTTGCATTTTTGCACTAGCCAGAACTTCCAGTTCTATGAATAATAGTAGGGCTGAAAGCAACCATCTTTGCCTTAAGCCTAATATTAGGAAGAAAGCTGTAAATTATTTCATCATTAATACACTGTTTGCTATAAGATTTCTGTAGTTGTTCTTTTTCAAGTTGAGGAAGTTCTCCTCCATTGTTAGTTTTCTGAGACTTTTTAAAAAAAATCATAAATGGGGTATTGAATTTTGTCATACTTCTTCCCCTGCATCAGTTGATATGATCAAGTGATCATTCTTCTTTAGCTTCTGAATATAATGTGCAAAATTATGTTAAGGACTTTTTGTCTCTATATCCATGAGTTTTATCGGTCTGTAGTTTGTTGACTTTTCTACTGTGCTTATCAGGTTTTAGTATCGAAATACTTATTCCTCATAAAGTACATTTGGAAGTGTTGCCCCCTCTTGTTTTCTGGAAGTTGACAGTTCTTTTCTTTCATCACTTGAAAAATGTCATACTTCTTCCTGGCTTTCACAGTTTCACGTAAGAAATCCTATGTCATTTGAACTTTTTTGCCTATAAAATGTCTTTTCTCTTTCACTGTTTTTAAGGTTTTTTAAAAGTAGTTTTCACATTTGACTACGATGCATCTAAGCATCCGTTTATTTGGGTTTATCCAGTTTGTTTACTCAGCTCTTTGAATATGTAGGGTTTTGTCTTTTACCAAATTTGGTATTTTTCAATCATTATGTGCTTGAGTACTTGTTCAGCAACTCCCTCCCTTTTTGAAACTCTGATGGCACAAACTGTAGATCTTTTATTACAATTCCACAGGACACTAATATTTTCATTTTAAAAATCATTTTCTTTCTTGTTAAGGCTGTGTAATTTCTATTGCCATATCTTTCTGCACACAGATTTACCCTCTGGCTCTCCACCTCCATTCTACTGCTGAGACCATTTATTGAAATTGTTTTTTGATTACTGTATTTTCAGTTCTAAAATGTCATGCTCTCCTATGTCTTCAATTTCTTTCTGACTTTTCCCATTTTTTATTTGTTGCAAAATGTTTTAAATAGCTTATTCAACAATTTCCAGGATGGCTACTTTAATATCCTTGCTAGATAATTCTGTCATCTTTGTCATGTCAGTATAACTGACTCCTATCTTTTATCATTTCAGTTGAGATTTTCTTTTTGGCATTTGGTATGTTACATTATTAGACTCTGGATCTTATTTATATCTATTTTAGTTAGTCCCCCTCTGACTGTTCTGGTGGAGGATAGAGATAGAAGGGTACTGCCTTATTATTTCCAAGTGGAAGTGAAAGTCCAGGTTCCCCACTCCACCTATGTTGATACTTTAGAGATTGTGTGTGTGTGTGTGTGTGTGTGTGTGTGTGTGTGTGTGTGTGTGTGTGTGTGTGTGTGTAAATAAATTTTATTTGACACCATCTTAATTCCTGTTAAAATTTTCTGGCACCTTGTGAGTTCATTTTTCAACTTTCAAATTTTTTTCTGCTGGACAAAAAGAAAGAGCTACATCTCATAAAAATGAGAAAAGATCTTAACTCACATTTCTACAGACAGTGAAGCCGATGACGCTTGCATAATGATTGATTTCAGGACTTGGTAATACGTATCGGTACTATCTATAGAGTCAAGAAATTTGCCAAATATAAGCAAAACTCAAAACTAATTTGCCTGTGTTGTGAAAATAATGACTCCTTAGTTTGCAGATTGATTCCCAATCATTTTATGAGGTAAAGGTGTAGGGACTAATGAAGGTTTTAAAAGCTTTCTGAATGAAAGAAAGGTATTATGAGTACAAAGAAATGAAATGCATTGCTGCTAGTGAGCTGAGAATCAGTAACATGATTTAATACCTGTACATCTTACTCTGTATTAGTGAAGATCCTGGTAGGAAATATAGATGGCATATTCAAAAGCATTTAACGGATAATAATTCAGTGAAAGAACTATGGACAAACATATAGGCAGGCTGATGAGAACAAATAAGGAATGGTGAGTCACCTAGGAAGCAGCAAGAGAGGTAATTTGTTTCTACTTCTAGGCCTAATATGTCGAGGTGAAGGAATAATGTTGGAATAGTAATAGAAAAGCATAGTCACAACCAGGACCTTAGTGAGGCATATGGGAAGTGGAACACAAATATCCAAAACTTTTTTTCCCTGCCCTCTGATCTCCAGCTAGTGTTACAAGAAAGTTAGTGAAAATTAGTGCACAAGAGGCATTGGTGATACAATTGAAGAGGCAAGCTTTCCAGGCCAGGGCAAAAAGCAGGGCAGAGAATTGCAAAATGGGTGTGTTAGTGAGGAGTGGAGCCACTGCCACTAATACAAATGAATAATTTTTAGCAATCAGGTTCAGCCCTACCATTTCAGTCTTGGAAGGACACTCAGTACTAGTGTGATACCCAAGTAGAAAATACAATTAAGGATGAATAGATCCTATGCAATGTAGCCCTTGCCTTCATTTTCAACCCTACATTACATCTCTGAACGTCCTCGAGTTATGTTATATGCTTTCCTGCTATAATATCTCAGATTGTTTCAAAAATTCATCATATATGTTTTCTCAGCACACAGCTTTACTCCCTTTTTGCACGTGTGATTAATAAATTGGGTATATGTTTAAGGTGCTGTTTACCTAATAGAAGGCAAGCTCCATCAAAACAGTTGTGTCTTCCTTTTTAGTTGCTTCATCACTATTGTTTATCATTTTGTTGTGTGATAAAATTGTCTCCACTTGCAATTTATTTGTATTTTATTGTTTGTGTATTGTATGCTTCCTCATTCTTCTGGGCTTTGTTTAAATTTACTTTATGAAAATGTTTTGGAGCTCCCTCTCAGTCTCACTCATAGTTGGGTCTAACAATATGAATGTACCTTCACTACTTGGCTGTAAACTTCTTAAGAATTAATTGTTATTTATATTATGTAGATAACTTTAGCTCTCAAAAGCACTTTGGGTATAATAGGAGTTTAATGATATCAGTGGGAAAAAAGGAAACAGGCAAGAGAGGGAAATAAAGAAATGTATGAACCAGATCATTATAAAATTTAAAATAAAGGTTGAATGTTTGAGAGCAGGAAACCAAATCTCTTCACAAGTATATGCTAAAAAGGATTCTGAACCCTGGTACTATGGCATGACTATAGTAACAGATTGTCATTTAAAACAATGGAACTGGGCTGTGGAATACATGTATATTTATTTACGAAACATTTATTAGGGCCAGATTTTCTACATTAAAGATATGAGCTAACAACTTCAAATTTTTGCCGTCAAGTAGATTATACCTTGGGTATATTATAAGAAAAGTTGACATTTTAATCGACTTTCTAATTGATGAACTTGATAAGCTTGAAGACTCCTGTCTCAGAGAGGTATCTAACCACAAGACTAGGTTTTAAAGATAACACCATGTACACTGCCTACTGTAAAATAAGGTCATTTACTCTAAATTAAGTATTGTGTTTTAAAAAGCTGCTTCCAAATACATTAGAAAAGAGGAAAATTTTAAATCAATAACCAGCATTCTCATCTCAAGAAGAAAATAATAAAGAGTAAAAATCGATGAAAATCAAAACAGAAAAAACAGTAAAGAAGATTCATTAACAAAGAGCTAGTTTCAAAACAATCAATAAAATTGACAATGTGTTAGAAGTGACAAAGAAAAAATTGGGGAGACACAAGTTACCAGTATCAGAAATGAAGTGGGGAATATTACTACAGGCCTGGAAAAAAAAAAAAAGACAATAAGAGATTACTATGGACAATTCTTCACACGAATATTTAATAATTTAGAGGAAATGGATTCATTCTTCAAAAGGCACAAACTATTGTAAACCAATAAATATAAAATGAGTAGTTTGAATAGCCTAAAGTTTGTAATTTAATAGTAATTTGGATATATGAGATAATTAGTACAACTATTAATGAAATATAACTCATAATTTAAAAACTTCTACAAAAACTTCTATAACTGCACTGGAAATATACGCCAAACTTGTGAAGAATTAACACCAATTCTACACATTCTTTTCTAGAATATAGAAGGGAAGACAACAATTCTGAGTATATGTGTTGAGTAACCAGAAAAACAGTAGAAAAGAAGAAAACTATAAGCCCATATTCCTTACAAATATTAATGGAGAATTTATTAACAAAATTTTAACAATGTACTAATTCAGCAATGTACTAATGGATCACTTGGGGTTTATTTCCAGGATGTAAATCTGGTTTGATATTTGAAAATCAGTCGCTGCAATCTGCCGTATTAACAGGTCATGGAGGAAAAATCACACAATTTTATCGATGAATGTACTAAAAGCATTTGACAAATTAACATATCTAATCCTGAAACAAACTCTCTGAAAAATAGGACTAAAGGAGAATTTCTTCAACTTAGTAAACAACATCTTCATAAACCTACAACTAACCTCATGCTTAATAGTGAAGTATTAAATGTTTTTTCCTTAATATTGTGAAAAAGGCATGAACAAACATGCTCACCAGTCTTATTCAATATACTGCTGGAAGTTCTAGCCAGTGCAATGAGTCAACACAAGTAAATGAATACATACAGATGGAAAAGGAAGACATAAAACTGTCCCCTATATGCAGATGGCATGAAAATAAAATTTCCAAGCTATCTATAATCGCCTAGAAATTATTGATAAGTGATTTCATTGAGGTAGGATGCAAGATAAATGTACAAAAATTGATTGTAACAATTTACATTAGCACATCCCACAAATGAAATATTTAGATCTAAAACTAGCAAAACACATGCCATATTTAGATAAGGAAAACTACAACACTCTGATGTAAGAAATAACGGAAGATAATCCATATTCATTGATAGGAAGGCTCAATATTGTTAATATGTCAGTTATTCTCAAATTGATGTATAGACTCAATGCAATTCCAATCAAAATCTCAGTAGTTATTTTGCACATATTAATAAACATATTCCATACTGCCATGTGTGTACCTATGCAACAATCTTGCATGTTCTTCACATGTACCCCAAAACCTAAAATGCAATAAAACAACAACAACAACAACAAAAAAAACAGATTCTGAAAAGTATATGGAAAGGCAAGAAACCCTGAATAGCCAAAACCATATTGAAGGGCTGGGTGTGGTGACTCATACCTGTAATCCCAGCACTTTGGGAGGCTGAGGCTGGCGGATCACTTGAGGTCAGGAGTATGAGACAAACCTGGCCAACATGGTGAAAACGTGTCTACTAAAAACACAAAAATTCGCTGGGAGTGGTGGTGTGAACCTTTAATCCTGGCTACTCTGGAGGCTGAAGTGAGAGAATCACTTGAACTCAGGAGGCGGAGGTTGCAGTGAGCTGAGACTCTTCCACTGCACTCTGGCCTGAGTGACAGAAAAAGACTCCATCTCAAACAAAAAAACAAACAAAAATATTGAAGTGCAAGCACAAACTCAAAGGATTGAGACTGTTCTACTTCAAGACTTCAGTAATCAAGACAATGTCATATTGGCAACAGAATGGATCAATGGAACAGACAACTTACCAAAGAAGATATAGAGATGGAAAACTGGCATATGAAAGATGCTTCAAATCATATGTCATCAGGAAATGGCAAATTAAAACAACAATGTGATGCTACTACATACCATTTTTTTTTTTTTTTTGAGACGGGGTCTCACTCTGTCACCAGGCTGGAGTGCAGTGGCGCAATCTCAGCTCACTGCAACCTCCACCTCCCGGGTTCAAAAGATTCTCCTCCCTCAGCCTCTCAAGTAGCTGGGACTACAGGTGCATACCACTACACCCAGCTAATTTTTTTTTTTTTTTGTATTTTTATTAGAGATGGGGTTTCACCATGTTGGCCAGAATGGACTCGATCTCCAGACCTCGTGATCCGCCTGCCTCGGCCTTCCAAAGTGCTGGGATTACAGGCGTGAGCCACTTTTCCTGGCCACTACATACCTCTTAGAATGGCCAACACTCAGAACACTGACACCACCCAATGCTGGTGAGAATGTGGAGTAAAAGAAACTCCTGTTCATTGCTGGTGAGAATGTAAACTTGTACAACCACTGAAAATCAGTTTGAGGAGTTTTTGCAAAACTAAACATATTCTTACTATATGGTCACACAATTAAACTCTTTGCTATTTACTCAAATGAGCTGAAAACTTATGTCCGCACAAAAACCTGCAGATGGATGTTTATAGCAGTTTTATTCATAATTGCCCAAACTTGGAAACAACCAAGATGTTCTTCAGTAGGTGAATAGATAAACTGGTACTTTCAGACTATAGATGCTAAAAAGAAATGAGCTATCAAGACATGAAAATACATTAAGGAAACTTAAGCTTAACTGCAGGAAGCCAATATGAAAATGCTACTATTTACTCTAGGATTCCCACTATATGACATCCAGGAAAGGTAAAATTATGAAGATAGTAAAAATATCAGTGGTTGCCAGGGGTTAGTTGGGAAGGAGGCACGACTAGGCAGAGCACAAATATTTTAGGACAGGGAAACTACTCTGTATGATATAATCATGGTAGATACACATAACTATAAATTTGTCCAAACACACAGAAAACACAACAATGAGAGTAAATTCTAATGGAATCTATGGGTCTGAGTTATAATGATGTGTTGATGTAGGTCCATTTATTGTAACAAATATAACCACTCTGGTGAGAGATATTAATAATGGGAAAGGCCATGCTCACGTGGGCACAGTGGATAGATGGGAAATCTCTGTCTTTCAATTCTTCTGTGAACCTAAAACTTCTCCAAAAATAAAGTCTATTAAAAATTAGTTGCATTCTGTGAATTAATAATGAATATATGGATATGGAAAATTAAACTATAGTATCCTCTACTGTTTCACAAAATTAAATGTAAATCTAATATGACATGTACTTTCATGGTGAAAGCAATAAAAATGTTTTAGAAGTAAATCATGGAACATCTAAATTAATGAAGAAATATATTATGTTCATGGATTGAGAGATTCAACACAGTAATGTCAATTTTACCCAAACTGTTACAGTTTACACAATTTTTATCAAAATCCCAGCAATATTTTTGGAATTTAGGTGTAGGAAAGATCACTCTAACATATGAAAAGACAGTGAATCTAGAATAGCTAACACGATGTTGAAAAGAAATAATGAAGTAAGAGGAATAAGTCTACCAGTCTGAAGAATCATTATATAGCTATAGTAATCAAGATAGTGTGGTGTTGGTGTAGGGACAGACACACAGATTAATGGAACAGAATAGAGACCTCAGAAATAGACCCACACAAATATACTCAACTGATTTCTGATTTAGACACAGGTACAAAAAAAATTCAGTGGAGCAAAGATAGTCTTTTCAACACATGGGTGCTAGAACAAGCGGACCAA
>NW_016107523.1:967440-986340 GCF_001604975.1 Cebus imitator | reverse complement strand
AAGGAAAGAAAAAAATAAGAAAAAGAATCTTGACATAACTTCATACCTTATACAAAATTAAATATAAATAGATGAACTTAAATGTAAAACACAAAACAAAAAATATTTTACGAAAACATATAGGAGAGTCTTCAGATCTAAGGCTAGGTAGCGTTTTTAGATTTGACTTTAAAAGTGTGTGCTATAAAAGAAACAATTTGATAAATTTGGCATGCAAAATGTTAAAATTTTGCTCTGAGAAAGATGCTGCCAAGAGTATGAAGAGGCAGGCTGCACATCAAGAAAAAATGCCTGCAAACCATGTATCTGCCCATGTACTAGTATCTAGACTAGATGAAGAATTCATGCAACCCAAAAGTAAAAACAAAACAGAAACTCATGAAAAATCCATTAATAAAACAGGCAAAAGGCATGGAGACATTTCATCAAAGACAACACATAGATGGTAAATAACCTTATGAAAAGATATTCAACATCACTGGCCATTAGGGTAATGCGAATTAAAACCTCAATATGATAACAACTCTGTGCACATTAGAATGGCTAAGTTAAACAATTCACAAAAGCTCGAATTCAAACCTCAATATGATATAACTATGTGCATATCAGAAGGGCTAAGGTAAAAACAGTGACAACATCAAACGCTGGCAAGGATGTAGAGAAATGAGATCACTTACACGTTGGTGGTGGGAACATGAAATGGTAAGGGTACTCTGTAGAAGTTTGCTGCATTGTTAAAAACTAAATATGCAACTAACATATAGCCCAGACATTTCATTCCTTGGCATTAATCCCAGATAAATGAAAATTTGTTCATTATGAAAAAAAAAAACTGTACATGAATGTCCATAGCAGCTGTATTTGTAATAGGCAGAACTAGAAACAGCCCAGATGTCCTTCAACAGGCAAATGGTTAAACAAACTGGCATGTTCATACCACGGAATACTACTCAGCAGTACAAAGGAACACGTTGTTGATGCACATTAGAAATACGGAAGAATCTCCAGAGAATTATGCTGAGTAAACAAGGCTAGTCCTAAATAGTTACGTAATATAGG
Source organism: Cebus imitator (assembly GCF_001604975.1). Lineage (NCBI taxonomy): Eukaryota > Metazoa > Chordata > Mammalia > Primates > Cebidae > Cebus > Cebus imitator. Next base: position 985,281 of record NW_016107523.1, on the reverse strand, counting down.
GCTTCATTTATATAACACTTTTGAAATGATAAAATTGTAGAACTAGTGATCATATTAGTGGTTGCCAGAGATTAAGGAGTGGGTGAGGGCAGGATGAAAGTGGGTCTGAGCATGAAAAGGTAACATGAGTGATCCTTGTGGTGATGGAAATATCCTGTATTTTAATTGTGCTGATGTCAATATCTTGTTGTAATATTGATCTATAGATCTGTGACTTTGCCTTGGGGAGGGATTACATAAAACGGTACACAGGATCTTTCTGTATTATTTCTTACAACTGCATGTGAATTTATAGTTATCTGTCTATCTTTTTTTAAAAGGCAGTGGGCTGGGTTTAGCCTATCAGCCAAGGTGTGCAGACTCCTGACATGGGACATTGACATTCGTGCATATAAAGAAATATAAAATAAAACCATATTGTAAAGCCTAATGGAGATTAGGTGGCATCAATGGCATGTTCAAAACTATTGCCCTTGCTTTTTTCTGTTAAAAGGCTACTGTGACTAGATTATATAAAGTAACACACTTAAAAGAATTCTGTAATTCAGGACAACTTTAAATACGCAAATCAGAATTCTGGGTATCATTTAAACAAAATATTTAGAATCTTGTAGAAACAAGCTCTGAATGCCATTTTATTATTGCTTAATATTCAAAACTATTTCATAAGTTTATTTATTGAAGGCCTGGACCAAGTTATTACTCTGCAAGAAAGAGTAAAGGAAACAATATGAATCTATGTGGATGACATTTTAGATTGCAACTTGAGCAAACCTGTAGGTTCAATTAAAATCATTTCCTAATTTCTTTCTTAAAAAAGTAAAAGAAAATATTTCCCTCCGTGTTAGAATTCTATTTTAGTCTGCTCTTAATACAACCAGTTTTTTTTTTTTTTTCCCATGGCAAGGCTGTTTTCATCCTGATAAGGTTTTTGTGAAGGTTTAATGTGTCATTTCAAGAAACAGGTGATAAGAATAGAAGATTCAATGACTGCAGTGCCTAAAACTCAAGGACATTCTTAGTTGTGCATATTTTTCAAACACATGATTATATGAAAGCTCTGCACATATTTTTGAAGAGTTCTATGACATAAAGGGGCCTAAGCTTCATTTGCTTCCTGACAAATCAAATCTTCGTCTGGAAAGAAGAGAAGTTTTGAGAGGATTTATGCAGCAGACAAAGGTGCACATGGTATTTTCGCTAATAGTTTTAAAAGGGAAGAAAAGAAAGAGAGAGAGTCTTTGAGTGGTATCCTATTTTGAATATCTTACTACAGAATGCTTTAAAAAGAAATGGAAAGAAAACACAAATAATGACCATTTATAATTTCGTTCAAAACTTTCTGAGCCCCACAATCAATATACTTACTCAATGAAGCCTGAAAGTGGGAGCCTGTTAATGGAAATCAGAGAGAATATTTGATTTGACTTTAAATGAGGTTTCACAAATAGATTGAATTCAGAGGAGGATAAAAAAGTTTTATATTGGTTTATGTCCCAAAATTCTGTTCAATTTTTTTAAATGTTTAACATTGTGAAGTCTGGTTATTTGAAGGACAGTCTCTATATTATATTAAACATTAGTGCTTAACATAAATGTTAGATTTACCTGATGTCTAAACAAGTGAAAGCATTTATATTTCCTTAAACATTTTTAAAGTATTGAAAATCTTATTGTGAATCTTTAGAATTAACTTTATTTGGGATAGTGAGAAGTATAATGTTACTGAACCCAAGTTTAATGTGCATGTGTGTGTGAGTGTGTGCATGTGTGTGTGAGTGTGTGCATGTGCGTGTGTGTGTGTGTGTGCATAGGCTTTTTCTATCACAAATTATCTTCAAAGGTACATGTCTGTCTCTCCAAGTTAGCAAATGAGGTAAGCTTAAGGGTTTTAATATTCTGAGGTAATACCTTTAGGAACTTGGAGAAGAAAGTAAGATTAGAAATGGTTTAAAATCTCTATATTTAAAATTAAAAGGGGAGGGACTTGAGGAAGGGCTATTTCAATAAAATCTCAATATGAAAACAGGGAAATCTGAGAGTAAAGTTGGCTCCTAGAAAGGTGGTTAGCAAAAATATAATACATTTTTAAATTGAAGGAAGGATAAGAGCAGCAGTTAAATACATTAGAAAAGATAAAGTGTATTAGGCTTTCACTTCTACCTATATTCCCCATTAAAAAAAAATTTCTTCAGCTTTTTTTTTTTTTTTTTTGTCTCACTCTGTTGCCCAGTCTGGAGTGCAATGGCGTGATCTTGACTCACTGCAGCCTCTACCTGCTGGGTTCAAGTGATTCTCATGCCTCAGTCTCCTGTGTAGCTGGGATTACAGGCTCCTGCCACCACACTTGGCTGATTATTGTATTTTTAGTAGAGACAGGGTTTTGATATGTTGACCATGCTGGTCTCAAACTCATGACCTCAAGTGATCCGCTCACCTTGGCCTCCCAAGTTGCTGGGATTACAGGTGCGAGCCACTGTGCTCGGCTCCTTTAGCTTTTAAGAAGAGAAAGAATTGAAATTATGGTTACAACAAAGTGAAGTTGAACTGGAAGAGGATGGCTCTGATGTTAAGGAATTGTGATTTTTTTTTTTCTGCTCCCATTCCAATCCATTTTTTCCCACACAGAATATTCCCAATTCTTCCTTCTTGAACCTTCGTAACATTGCTGGCATTTGTATCTCTTATCCATAAGCTCTAATCATCTAATGTTTCTTATTGATATTATCGTATTGAACAAATATTTATTAGATCAATTAGGAATAGGAAGAATAAATAATTTTGTTTTACTTTCATTTTTTCCTTCTCTAATGCACTTCCTTTCCTCATGCAGATCTAAGTTTCTGACGTACGTCATTTTCTTTTCCTCTGAAGTCCTTCTTTTGACATTTCTTGCAAGGCAGATCTACTGGCAGCAAATTCCCTTGGCATGTTTGTCTGATAAAGTATTCATTTCTCTTCTGCTTTTGAAGGATAATTTCACTGATGTAGAATTTCAGGTTGGTGGATTTATTTTTTCTCTCAAAATTTTAAATATTTCAGTACACTCTTTCCTTGCTGGCGTGGCCCAATCCATTTTATGCTCTTCTTTTTTCTGCTCTGGGACTCTGACGCTGATCCCTATAAATTGCATATCCTTAGCTCCCTTGCTGACCAGTCTACTGCTGTTTTGGCCAATGGAAGGTATAGACAGAAGAAAGAAAGGCATAAAGGGAGCAGGTCTGGGACATTGATTTTACATTGACCTCCACTCTCTTTGTGTCTCATTTCTTACATCCCTAACTATCCTATTAAGAATCTCCTCTATGGCGCCATCTCTTACGGATTTATACAATCCTACTTCTTTCACCTGACTCTTCAGACATGGTAAGGCTGGGAGAGGTGTATCACAATTGCCTACTGGAGGTTGTCTCTATGTGCCTCAACTGCCCCTTTTGGTTTCATTATTATTATACTTTAAGTTAAGGGGTACATGTGCAGAACGTGCAGGTTTGTTAAATAGGTATACACGTACCACTGTGGTTTGCTGCACCCATCAACCTATCATTTACATTAGGTATTTCTCCTAATGCTATCCCTCGCCCAGCCCTCCACCCCCTGACAGGCCCTGGTGTGTGATGTTCCCCTCCCTGAGTCCATGTGTTCTCATTGTTCAATACCCAGTTATAAGTGACAACATGCGGTGTTTGGTTTTCTGTTCTTGTGTTAGTTTGCTGAGAATGATGGTTTCCAGCTTCATCCATGTCCCTGCAAAGGACATGAACTCATCCTTTTTTATGGCTGCATAGTATTCCATGGTGTATATGTGCCACATTTTCTTTAACTAGTCTATCATTGATGGGCATGTGGGTTGGTTCCAAGTCTTTGCTATTATGAACAGTGCCACAATAAACATATGTGAGCAGGTGTCTTTATAGTGAATGATTTATAATCCTTTGGGTATATACTCAGTAATGGGATTGTTGAGTCAAATGGTATTTCTAGTTCTAGATCTATGAGGAATCGTTACACTGTCTTCCACAATGGTTGAATTAATTTACACTCCCACCAACAGTGTAAAAGCATTCCTATTTATCCACAACCTCTCCAGCATCTGTTGTTTCCTGGCTTTTTTATGATTGCCATTCTAACTGGTGTGAGGTGGTATCTCAATGCAGTTTTGATTTGCATTTCTCTAATGACCAGTGATGATGAGCTTTTTTTTTCATATGTTTGTTGGTTGCATAAATCTATTCTTTTGAGAAATGTCTGTTCACATCCTTTGCCCACTTTTTGATGGGGTTGTTTTTTTCTTATAAAGTTGTTTAAGTTCTTTGTAGATTCTGGATATTAGCCCTTTCTCAGATGGATAGATTGCACAAATTGGTTTCTTTAAACCTATTCACACCTCTGTAAGTGGATCCTTTGTAGTATTTTATTGAACTATCCATGTTGAATTCTATTTCTTGCCAAAGACACAGCTGATAAAGGGAGATAAGAAAAATCAGTAACTTCTCCCTTTGAAGTGACAAAGTGTAAGATGAAAGTGAATGCGATTCATAGCTACTTTAAGAAGATGTTTGTGCGTATGTAAACAATCTCTACTTTTCATGACTGTATCGGGTGAGTTTTAGTATGAAATACTCACTAGAACTTGAGATTAAAGTCTGGCACTCCATACGGATTTGCATATAGACGGTTCACTCAAGAAGTAAGGGTTGAAGAAATGTAGAATGTCTTATCATTTAAACCAGGAATCATATAATGATTCAACTGGTGACAATGTGCTCTATTTTATAAGAGCCCTAAAGTTGGGCCTATGAAGGTTTGTGTATGTATATATAAGTTACTCCATGCACATAAACACTTCACCCTTAAGTTCTGAGTTCACAAAAGTAAACTAAATTCAGTTACTAAAAATACCGAATTTGTGTAATTTTCATCTATTTCTATGTAAGCACATGGTTACTGAAAGGCCCTATTATACTGTTGCAAAATATTCATGAAGTACCAAGGTGGCTGATTCCAACTGTGATTTTTTCTGGCTATTGTGTTCCTAATGTAGCTCATAAACTAGCACATTTTCTCATGGTACTTAACTAAGGATACTTTTCTAAAATTGTAAGAAATTATGACTTTTTATAAGTTGCAATATTTCAGCAAATGTGGATCACTGTGGAGAGGGAAGCCAAGAATGGCCCTAACGTTTTTTTCTCATTTCGATAGAGTTGAGAGCTTCACATAATATCTTAGCTATGAAGATGGTTTTTCCCAGCTTATTACCTATATTAATCTAATTGTTTGAAATTGTATTAAATATTTGAATAATTGGAAAAGTAACTCAGATTGCCTGTTTTCCCAGCTTATTACCTGTATTAATCTAACTGTTTGAAACGGTATTAAATATTTGAGTAAGTGGAAAAAGTAACTCAGATCCTTCCCAATTTATCTAAAATAATGCACTTAGGGTCTTAAGATGCTTAAGAATTCATTTCTTTTCACTTTTAAGTGTAGTACACTTGGTTGTTTCTAAGAATTTGTCATCTGTTTTATGACATGGTTAATACTGAAATATAAGCAAGGACCAGTCTTCATTTTACAACATGAATAATAAAACTGTAGGCTAAAGAAAAGTAATTAAAAAAACACTCTGATGCATGACTTTAATGTAATTAAAATATATTTTGCATTCATGAAAAATTATAGATCTCTATCAATCTCTCTATAAACAATTATAACCTTATAACATAAAACTAATCCAACATCATGCACATATGGTGTATATTTAGCTATAGTCATTTAAGTTTTTAAAATCTGCTTTTTTTCAAAATCATAATTTTAGACCTTTTGCTATGTTCCCAGTCTTTGTGTAAGCTCATACATAACAGACAATAACACATTGTAAGGGTATTAGAAATATGAAAATACAATCTAATCTCAATGCAAAACACTGTTGAAAAACACAGCACGATGAAAAAATTAAAGAACTTATAAATGGAGAGATACACTCTGCTAATGGATTGGAATACTCAATGTGGTAAAGATGTCAATTATCTCCAAATTAATCTACAGCTTTAATGCCATTTCTATGAAAATGCCAGCAAGGTCTTTTTAGTAGACTTCGATAAGCTTATTCTAAATTTATATGGAAAAGCACAAGCCTGATAATAGCTAGTGTAATCTTGACAAAGAAAAATAAAGTAGGAAAAATCATTCCACTAAATATTAAGTCTTATTATATAGCTACAGTAATCAAGACAGTGCGGAACTGGTGGAGAGACAGATATATAGTTCAATGCAATAGAACAGGGATTCCAGAAATAGACCTACATAAATATGCACAAACTAATTTTTGAAAAAGTTGTAAAAGCAATTCCAAGGATGAATTTTAACAGTTTTTCAATTTCTATAGCCTTTTCAACAAATGGTGTGTGTTTTTCCAAAACAAGTGGCGTGTGAGCAAGTAGACATCCAAAGACAAAACAAACAAAACCCACCCATAACTATATAAGTAAACAGAGCCTCAACTTAAGTCTCATGCCTTATGGAAAATTATGTCAATTGTCAAATATAAAACATAAAACTATAAACATTAAAAAAAAGTATAGGATAACATTTTGTCACTGAGGCAAAGACTTTTCACACTTTACACAAAAAGCACAATCTGCAAAAAAAAAAAAAAAGTGATAAATTGGACTTTGTTAAAATGAAAACTTTTCATCTGAAAAGGATTCTGCTAAGAAATGAAATACAAGGTTTAGGGTGGTAGAAAATATTTACATATTAGTTGCAAAAACAAGGACTATATATAAAGAACTTATAAAACTTAAGAGTAAAAATCCAAAAATAAATTAATTGGAAAATAGGCAAAAGGCCTTAAGAAACATTTTACTGAAGAGTATATATAGATGACAAACATATGAAAAAGATATCAAATATAGCTACACATCAAGGAAATACAAATTAAAACCACATTGAGATAAAACTATACATTTGTCACAGTGTATGAAATAAAAAATGGTGACATCACCACCGAATACTCGCAAAAATGTGAAGAAACGGGATCACTTGTACATTACTGGAAAGAGTATCAGTCTGGAAAATAGTTTGGCAGTTTGTTAAAAATAAATAAACATTGTGTATACATATCATATTTTAATTATTTGTTCATCTGATGATGAACAGAATCTAAAAAAGTTGAACTCATAGAAATACAGAGTAGAATGAAGGTTATAAGAGAAGTGGGGGAAGGGCCATATGGGGAAAGGAAAGATGTTGATCAAAGGGTACAAATTTTTAGCTTGGTAGGAGGAAGAAGCTTTAGTGATCTATCACACATAATGGTGACTATAATATATAATATTCCACTATATATTTCAAAATTGCTAAAATAGATTTTAAATGTTTTCACCACAGAAAAATATGTGAGGTGACAGATTCGTTAGCCTGATTTAATCATTTTGCACTGTAAGCATATATCAAAACACCATATTGTACCCCATAAATATACAAATATTAAATGTCAATTAAAAACAAAGTTAAAAATAACACCATCAATACAACTTATGAAGCTACCATTATAGCCCAGAAATTGCACTCCTGGGCATTTATTCCAGAGAAATGAAAGCTTACGTTTACACGAAATCCTGTATACTAGCAATTTTATTAGTAACAGCTCCAAACCGGAAACAATATCTCTCAATCAGTGAATGTTGAAACTAACTGTGGGATGTCTACAACCATAAATAAATCAGCAATATAAATTAGTAATAAAAAGTAACAAACTATTGCAATATGCAACAATTTAGATGGATCCTTAAGGAATTATACTGGCTGAAAAGGTCAGTTCGAAAGGATTAAAGAGTATACAATTCTATTTGCATAATATTCTTGAAATGACAAAATTATAGACGTGAAGACTAGATTAATGGTTGCCACACATTAGGCAAGGGACACAGTGACAAAAGGAAGTTGGATGTTGTTACTAAAGGCTCACATGAGAGATTTTTGTGGTCATGTAACATCTGTATTTTGACTGTCATGGTAGACACACTAATCTACAAGTGTAAAAATTGTATTCAACTAAATATACAAACACATAAGTAAAACTTGAAAAATCCGAATTAGATAGGTGAATTGTAACAAAATCCTCATTATGTTTGAATATAATTTGCAAGATACTACAATTGTGGATAACTAAGTAATAGTCACAGCATATTTTACATGGGATTTTATATTATTTTTTTTACAACTTCTCTTAATTCTACAGCTTTGGGAAAATAACATGTTTAACTTTTAAAAAGTTGCTCAAGCTTGCTTAGCTTTGCTCAGAGCTTGGATTCAAATGCAGGTATGAAGCCAAGGCCCTTGCTTCCTATCATTGCTCTATCCTGGTCCTCAGAGTTCCCTGGATGCAGGAAGGCAGACTAGAATTGCACTGCAGGCACAATTTAACACCAAAATAGATATTCTCAATTCTTTTTTTATTTTTAATTTTTGTGGGTACATAGGTGTATATATTTAGGGGTACATAAATTCTAATTTACCAGTAGATTTTAGATCGTACAATCTTGTTAAATAGTATGAGCATGTAATGGTTAGGGTCATGCTGTCAACCTCTACCACTTAATAGAGGGGGTGTGTTTGTGTGTGTGTGTGTGTCTGTCTGTCTGTCTGTGTGTAGTTATGAATGTGTGATACCTTGGAGAAGCAAATTTTTCACACTTCAGTTTCCTCAATTGTTAATGGGGGATAATAACTGTTGCTAACTCACTGAGCTACAAATGAGTTAATGTCAACAATGCACTTAGAATACCACCTAGAACATAGTAAGTTGTATGTATTAGATATTATTACTACTACTACTGATTTCAGAAATGATAAAATATGAAAAATGTTCTTTTAGAAGTGAAGAAATATGGCAAACACATTGACATGATTCAATGAACACCAGTCTAGATTGTGTATATTGTCTTATAATTCTACCAACTACGTGAACTCAGGATTAGCCACCTCTGCCATTCTAAGAGTCAATTTTTTGTAAAATTCTGGGAAAAGAGGTTCAGTCCCTCACATTGACTCCTAAGTCAAAAGTCTATTGGGTAATCACTTCCCTGGGTTTAGATACCTCTTGGACACTGTCAGTGGTTATTTCACCCAGGGCACTGTTCACTAAGCTTGTCACCACATGGATTTACTGGACAACTGTCCATTTACTGGACAATGATTCTTCCTAGTGTGCTGCCGCCCCTCGGTATGGGCTTCATCCTCACACCAAACATGGAGCAGGCTCTCCTCCCTTTGCTGCTCACCTTACTGTCCCCACAACTCCATCAAAGAGTTCTGTAGAACTACTGGCCTTTACTGGAGGGTTGGGATTGGGGGTGACTAAGAAAATTAGATTGAGGGATGGAGAAATGTAAAACTCTACACTAAAAATGGCTTTTGGTCTTGTGTTCTATAGCAGAAGAGCAGCAAAAAAATTAACCCCTACACAAGGTTTTACTGTGAGCATGCACCAGTTCCTATCCTTACTCTTTCCTATTGAAGGCTATGGCCTTCCTTTCTAAAAGGCCTCCATTTTCAAGCTAGAAATTACTACCTACCTTCAGGAAAATTCCACCCCATAGTAGAAAGCATTGATCACTTAGTATATGCCAAATATTTATCTGAGGAACTTATCAGTATTAACTACTGTATTTAATTGATTCTGAGATGACATGTCATATTGTAACATTTCTAACATCAATTTGTGTCTTAAAATCATTAGTGTATAGCGTTTACAGGTAACCTGTTTTTTAATTTGTTAGTCCTGTACACAACAATGGTCTGTCTTGCAATTTATTATTTATTAGAGTCAATGAAATACAGCAATATAGTTTTCACAACAATTTAATCATTTAGGGACTTATCAACATTTTATAGATATCATAATTGAATCTCAGAGGTGATACACACTTAGAAACCTCAAGGTTGCTCAAGGTCACACAGCTAGTCAATCATAGATTTAATCACAGATAGCCTGATCCAAGAGCCTGTACCCTTAGAATATAATCAGCTCCTCCCAGATTAGCACATCACCCATGTGTCCCCATTAATTATCAAAGACAGTCTAATCTAATTCATAGTGAGAAACATTTTCCAAAGTTTGCAAAACCTGCCCAGCTGGCTGATTTATGTTATTAAGCAAAATGAGTGCCAATATTTTGTTTATCCTTCCTTTTTTTTTTTTTTTTTTTTTTTTTTTTTTTTTTTTTTTTTTTTTTTGAGACAGTTTCACTCTTGTTGCCCAGGGTGGAGTGCAATGGTATGATCTTGGCTCATGGAAACTCTGCCTCCCAGGTTCAAACGGTTCTCCCCCATCAGCCTCTAAAGTGGCTGAGATTACAGGTGTGTGTCATTACACCTGGCTAATTTTGTATTTTTTTTAGTAGAGTCGAGGTTTCACCATGTTGGTCAGGCTGGTCTCAAACTACTGACCTCAGGTGATCCACCCACCTTGGCGTCCCAAAATGTTGGGATTACAGGCATGAGCCACAGTGCCCCATCAGTTATCTCTCTTTTGGTACACATTTTTGAAGTAGGAATTTTATGCCAGGCAATAGCTACTGAATCTAGGAATGAACTTAATATTTCTCTTACATGAAGATTATGGTATTTCTATTGTGAAGTAGGCATGGATATATTAAAAATATAGACTATCTTACGGTTCTCATTTAAAAATTTTTATGTTATATGTCATATTTTGTACAAAATGAAAATATGAATTGCTGTATTTTGATATATCTTATATTTTTTATTGTCAATTAAAGGGAATTAATTTTTTTATTTAAAATTTAGTAATAAAGACTAAGAATGAACTACACATACATATAGGCACACACAAAAAAGCTTAACATGGTGTATATAATTAGCCTACAGAGTTCTTTTAAACTAAACATAATAGTTACCAAAAGAGATTCATAGCTTTTGAATTGATTTAAAATTAACTTCCTTGTCACTTCCAAATGAATTTCCATTTATGTAACATGAAAACTGTCCTATGGCAAAACTTTCAGCAGGAACAAATTTATTCCTTCTTGAGTCTATCATTTGCAAAGCGCTATGGTATGTCACTTGGAAAGGGATCTAAATTAGAATTTTTCCCAAAAGCCATAACCAGGTATATGACACACAGCATTTTAAAGGGTACTCTTGTACTCATTTCGATGTCTGTACTCACTTGAACACATATATCTTATAATTTTGAAGATTGCCCTCTCTTAGCTTGGTTCTAGCTCACACATATGCTCCAGAATTGAAGATGTTGAAAAAAGATGTGTCTGAATATACACACATACACAAATGATAATATCTACATAACATTGGGTTGATGGTTTATTAAAAAACAAGAAGCATCTAAACTGCTGCACAAGTATCATACAGACTTAGAAATGGCAGATTCATTTTACATATCTTGTGGATTCCTTATACAACACCCTCTCTCCCATTTATGTGTGTATGTGTATGTGTATGTCAATGTGTGTTTGTACGTAGATGTGTAGAAGGAATTCGGTATTTCTAAATTCACATAATAATTGTGGGGCATTTTAGATGCTTTTTGTGATTTAATAAACCATCAACACAGTATTATGTAGGTATAATCATTCACATTTTGCAGATAAGAAAACCGAGATTCAGTAAGTTATTTGTCCAAAGCTAAAACAGAGATTTTAAAGATTTTGAAATCCTGTGATGTTAAACCCTAAAACACACGCTTTTAGTATCATAATCTTTACCATGGTTACCAGATGACATGTTATAAATCTGCTAAGTTAAGGATAGGACACCAATAACCAAAATTATTAACTGCTTTCTAGGCTTAAGTGAGGTCTTCCATCAATATTGAGAAAACTTTGTCATCATGCACCCTTGCTACTCACTGATTAACAGCATCACTATCATATATAAGCTTGTTAAGATGTTAAATGTTGGCCGGGCGCAGTGGCTCATGGCTGTAATCTTAGCACTTTGGGAGGATGAGGCGCGTGGATCACTTGAGGTCAGGAGTTCAACACCAGCCTGGCCAACATGGTGAAAACCTGTCTCTACTAAAAATACAAAAATTAGTCGGGCACAGTGGTGGGTGCCTGTAATTCCAGCTACTCAGAAGGCTGAGGCAGGAGAATTGCTTGAACCCAGGAGTGGGAGGTTGCAGTGAGCCGAGATCCTGCCACTGCACTCCTGTCTGGGTGACAGAGCAGGACTCTCTCTCTCAAAAAAAAAAAGGATGTCGCATGTCAGGCACATTCCAAACCTACTGAATCAAACTCTAAAATTTAACAAGAACCCCAGATTATTTGGCAGCACTTATGTATGCAACAGCTATATTCTACAGTTGTACCAAGAAACAAAGAAGTAACTAAGGACCAATCCAAACATTTCCTAAGGAAAAAAGGAGGGCAATACCTTTACTTATTCCTTTATTACTTTCAAAAAGATTTTATAATTGTTAGCTAAATTCTGTTAGCCCTGATCACATATATGCCTATGTTTAAGTTAAAAAAAATCCAGAATCAAAATCAAATATGTAAAAATCTTGTTTTCAAATTTATTTTTTAAATGAACAAACAGAATTATATGTATTCCTTGTGTCCAACATGATGGTTTGAAGTACATATACATTGGGATATGGTTCAATCTAGCTAATTAACAAATGCATTCCCTCACATGGTGTCATTTAACATGCACTCTCTTAGTATTTTTCAAGAATAGAATATATAGGTTGAGCATCCCTAATACAAATATAAACTCCGAAATCCTCCAAAATCTGAAACTTTTTGAGCACTGAAATTGTCATAAGTGGAAAATTGAGCATATAAGTACTTAATGCAAACTTTATTTCATGCACAAAANACACAAAAATTTATTTAAAATATTGCTTAAAATTACCTTTAGGCTATATGTTTAAGGTGTATATGAAACATAAATGAATTTGTGTTTAGACTTGGGCCTAAGATACCTTACTAAGCATTCTATAATTTGATAAAATCCAAAATATGTGACCAAGATACCTATGTATATGCAAGCATTCTATTATTTGATAAAATCCAAAATCTGAATCACTTCAGGTCCCAAACATTTTGGATAAGGAATACTCAAAGTGTATCAACATTAACCATAGTCACCATATTGTACAATAGATCTCTTGATTTCTCCTATCTAACTCTAAAGACGGATTCGTTAACCAATATCTTCTCATTCCCTACTATCTCCTAACCACCCTAGCTTTTGGTAACCACCATTTTACTCTTTATTTCAAAATCAACCTTTTCAGGTTTCTCATAAAGTGAGATAACCTGGTATTTTTCTTTCTCTGCCTGACTTATTTACATTAGTATTTTTCAGGTTCATTCACGTTGCTGCAAATGGCAGTTTTCATTCTCTTCATCAATGAACAGTATTCTCTTGTGTATGTGTACCACATTTTTTCTTTTATTCATTCACCTGTTGATGGACACTTGGGATGATTCCATGTCTTAGCAATTGTGAATAGTGCTGCAATAAACTTGGGTGTGCAGAAAACTCAACATGTTGATTTCATTTGCTTTCAGTGTATACCCAGTAGTGGGACTGTTGGATCAAATGGGAATTCTATTTTTAATATTTTGAGAAAGGCCTTACTGTTTTCAATAATGGCTGTACTAATTTATATTCTCATCAATGGAGTGCAAGTTTCCCTTTTCTCTACATTCTCAGGAACATTTGTTATCTTTTGTCTTCTTGATGTCATTCTAACAGGTTTGACATGATATCTCATTGTGGATTTGATATACATTTACCTAATGGTTAATGATGCTGAGCATATTTTAGTATACCTGTTGGCTATGTGAACGTCTTTTGAGACATACCTGCTCAGATCCTTTCCTCATTTTTAATTGGGTTATTTGTTTCCTCACTATTTATTTGTTTGAATTACTGATATATTTTGGCTAGTAACCCCTTATGAGATGTATGGCATGCAAATATTTTATCCCATTCTGTGGGTTTTCTTTTCACTCTGTTGATTCTTTCCTTTACTGTGTAGAACTTTTTGAGTTTGATGTAATTCCATTTGTCTATTTTTGGTTTTGTTTCCTGTGCTTTTGAGGTCATATCCAGAAAATCTTTGCCCAGACCATAGTTCTGGAGATTTGTCTTACATTTTCTTCTAGTAGTCTTACAGTTTCAGGTCTTATATTTATGTCTTTAATCCATTATGAGTTAATTTTTGTATATGGTCTGATATAAGGGTCTAATTTTATTCTTCTGCATATGGATATCTATTTTTCCCAGTACCATTTATTGAGAAGACTGTTCTTTTCCCATTGGATGTCCCTGGTACCTTTGTTGAAAATCAGTTAGCTATAATTGTGTGGATTTATTTCTGGGCTCTCTTTTATTTCATTGGTCTATGTGTCTGTTTTTATGACGGCACTATCTGTTTTGGTTACTGTAGCTTTGTAGTATATTTTGGTGTCAAGTAGTGTGATGACTCCAGTTTTATTCTTTTGGCTCAAGATTACTTTGGCTCTTCAAGCTCTTTTGTGGTTCCAATTTCTGTAAAAAAATGTCACTGGTGTTTTGATAGAAAGCTTTGGGTAGTGTGGGGATTTTTAACAATATTAATTCTTCCAATACATGAACTCAGAATGCCTTTCCACTAATTTGTGTCTTCTTCGATTGCTTTAATCAATGTTTTTTTTTTTGTTTTTTGAGACGGAGTCTTATTCTGTTACCCAGACTGGAGTGCAGTGTCACAATCTCTGCTCACTGCAACCTCTGCCTCCCCGGTTCAAGTGATTCTCATGCCTCAGCCACCCAAGTGGCTAGTATTACAGGTGCATGCCACCACAACAGGCTAATTTTTGTATTTCTAGTAGAGAAAGGGATTTCACCATGTTGGTCAGGCTGGTCTTGAACTCCTGAACTCAGGTGATCCACTCGCCTCAGCCTCCCAAAGTGCTGGGATTACAGGTGTGTGCCACTGTGCCCAGCCAATTTCTAAGTATTCTTTGTGGCTATTGTAAATGGGATTAAAAGATTATTTTATAGTTTCCCATAAATTATTGGGGTACACGTGGTATTTGGTTACATGAATAAGTTCTTTAGAGGTGATTTGTGAGATTTTGGTGCACCCATCATCCAAGCAGTATACACAGCACCATATTTGTAGTCTTTTATCCCTCGCGCCCCGACTCTTCTCCCCAAGCCCCAAAGCCCATTGTATTATTCTCATGCCTTTGTGTTCTTACAGCTTATCTCCCACATATCAGAGAGAACATAAGATGTTTGGTTTACCATTCCTGAATTACTTCACTTAGAATAATAGTCTCCAATATCATCCAGGTCACTGAAAATGCTGTTAAATTATTCCTTTTTATGGCTGAGTAGTATTACATTATGTGTATATATATATATATATATATATATACACACACACACACACACACACACATATACCTGCATATATATTATATATGTACATACATAATATATATGTATACATATATATGTATATATGTGTATATACATATGTATATACACGTATATGCATATATATACATATACATGTATGTGTGTGTGTGTGTGTGTATATATATATATATATATCACAGTTTCTTTCTCTTTCTCCACTTGTTGATTGATGGACATTTGGGTTGGTTCCACAATTTTACAATTGTGAATTGTGTTGCTATAAACATGTGTGTACCAGTATCTTTTTCATATAATAACTTCTTTTCCTCTGGGTAGATATCCAGTAGTTGGGTTGCTGTATCAAATGGTAGTTCTGTTTTTAGTTATTTAAGGAATCTCCACATTGTTTTCCATAGTGGTTGTACAGTTTACATTCCCGTCAGCAGTGTAGAAGTGTTCCCTGATCACTGCATCCATGTCGACATCCACTGTTTTTTGATTTTTTGATTATGGCCATTCTTGCAGGAATAAGGTGGTATCACATTGTGGTTTTGATTTGCATTTCCCTGATCATTAGTGATGTTGAGCATTTTTTCTTATGTTTGTTGGCCATTTGTATAACTTCTTTTGGGAAATGTCTATTCATGCCCTTTGCCCCATTTTGATGGAATTGTTTGTTATTTTCTTACTGATTTGTTTGAGTTCATTGTAGATTCTGGATATTAGTCCTTTGTCAGATGTATAGATTGTGAAGATTTTCTCCCACTCTGTGGCTTGTCTGTTTACTCTGCTGACTTCCTTTTGCCGTGCAAAAGGTCATTAGTTTAATTAGGTCCCAGCTATTTATCTGTTTTTCTTGCATTTACTTTTGGGTCCTTGGTCATGAAATCCCTGCTTAAGCCAATGTCTAGAAGGGTTTTCCCAATGTTATCTTCTAGAATTTTTATCGTTTCAGGTTTGGATTTCTTTTTCAGATAGACTGCTATAGGAATGCTACTGATATATTACTTTTCTATCCTGCAACTTTACCAAATTTGTTTATTATTTTTATTTCTAACAGGTTTTTTTTGGTGGAATTTCTTACACCAGTCAAAATGGCTATTATTAAAAATCAAAAAAAGCCTCCACATGTTGGCAAAGATATATATATATATATATAAAAGAGAACACTTAAATATGGCTGGTGACAATGTAAATTAGTACATCTATGAAAAATAGAATGGAGATTTCTCCAAGTATTAAAAATACAGCTACCATTCAATATAGTAATCTCACAACTAGGTATCTACCCAAAGGAAAATAAATAATTGTATCAAAAAGATACCTCACTCATATATTTACTGCAGCACTATTCACAATAGCAAAGATATAGAATCAACTTAAGTTGATTGGATGAGGAAAATGTGCTATATATACACAATAAAATGCTATTTAGTCACAAAAAGAATAAAATAATGTCTTTTGCAACAACATGGATGGAACTGGAGGTCGTTATCTTAAGTGAAACAACTCAAACACTCAAAGACAAATACTGCATGTTCTCAGTTATATGTGGGAGGAAAATAATGTGTACACTTCAAAGTAGAGTGTGGAATGATTGATAATGGGGACTCAGAAAGTTGGAGGCCTGGGAGGGGGTTGGATGACAAGGAATTACTTAACGTGTACAATGTATGTTATACAGATGATGAATGTCCCAAAATAAAATTACGCTTGTATTCCTTAAATATATACAAATAACTTTAAAAAATTAAAATAGGAGTACTATAAAATTATATCATCTGCACAAAGGGATAACTTTACTTCTTATTTTCCTATTTGGGTGCCTTTTGTTTCTTTCTTTTGCCTAATTACCTTCAGTATTATGTTGAATAGAAGTGGAGACAGTGAGCAATCTTGTCTTATTCCACATCTTAAGGGAAAAGCTTTCAACTTTTACCCATTCAGTATAATTCTTGCTTTATTGAAGAAAATGCCATACTTCTGTTAACCACTGGTATAAACAGCTGATTACATAAGTTGGTTCTTACTAATAAGTGAGAAAGTCAGCAAAATTAAAGTGTTGCTGCTTTTTATATAATTTTAAAGCATTCTGAAAACAATATGATTATAGTAAAATCTGAAATAAGTACATGGATATACATGCCAATTTGCTCAGAACTACATAAGGATGGAGTCAGATTAGTGTGGTCAAATACAAGTAAAACACCAAAAAGGCAAATAAATATTTTTTAAGGCTGAGTTCAGCTCAAGCTATTTCTACTCTGAGTTTACAAGTTTAGTTATTTGATTTCAAATGAATCTTTTGCTTGGTTTGATTTTTCCTGAAATGGTCAATTGTGAATAAACTATTTGATTTGATTGGTAGTTTTTTAACTGAGTAGGCAACATTTCAGAATTTACTTCTTTCAAAGACTAATAAAGAAA
>NW_016107523.1:944209-966955 GCF_001604975.1 Cebus imitator | reverse complement strand
AGTATTGTTTTAAACTAATGCATTTCAATAAGACTAGCTTATTATACATTGAACTGATAGTTAAATTAACCATGAATGGCTATTTTTCAGGGCTCTGGAAAGTAAAAAGGAAAGAAGAATCACTACCTGAAATATAATTCTTAGAGAAAAGCTAGCAGTTAATTGGAAAGTGGATAGAAACACTCACTCTGAATAGTCAAAACTGAGGAAATTAATAAAACTACGTATGTTGCATTATGTCCTTTGTGAATAATCACTCACTATACCTATAATTTTTCCATCATTCACTGACCAAAAAATAAAAGAAAAATTTAGAAGGTGAACCAGATCTATTCTGTGTTGTCTTGTTCTGTTGAAGTTATGAATGATTTGTGATGAAGTCCAAGTATGGTCATCAGTCTGGAGAAACGGCTGGCCAAAACAACTAAGAATTTTAACAGAATTGCATGTAAGTGCCAGAATCTCCATTTAAATGCATGGAGAAGCTACTTCTAAATAGTCTGTGCAGACTCCATTTTGTATCATAGAAGAAATACTTGTAAATGTACAATTTTGCTGATGAGTTTTACATGATTCCACATTTTAAAAAAATTTGCTAATTTGAACATTTTTTAAAATTCATTAACAACAGAATTAAAACTGAATAAAAATGTGGTCTATTACTGGGGAAATCAAAACCCAAAACTAAATGTATTTTTCTGTTAATAAAAATTACAAGTCTAGCTTCTGTAAGTAGGAACAAAACAAAACTAAAACTGCAGACTATTTAATTTCAGGGTTCATGTAGATAATGTTTTTCTATGCTGACATGCGACATTATTACTCTAGGAATTGGCGTTAGAAGTATTTGAACGGGTATTCGATATATGTTTGTTAAATGTAGTACATATCCCCATTTGTCGGGACCTAATAGTTTTTAAATATGTACATTATATTTGAAAGATGATCAATTTTGAATCCTGCTTTTTCAAGGTGGAATATCTGCGAAACTTGTTTCAGTCATCAAATGCTCTGATGTGATATTAAGATGCAGTACTGAACAGCCAAAGGCAGTGAGCATTAAGTCTAATCTTCTGGCCAGTACAGAACATATCTGGGTCTCTTGGGATTGCTGTGGTGAACATTCTGCCATCCAGTCATGAGCATTATTGAGGTCAACAGGCTAACCGTGAGAACAGAATTGTTTCATTTATACAGTTCCAGTGATATTGTTGCCTTCCTGGCTGTGTGGTATTGTATTTCTAATGTTGCTCCTGGCTCTTTGCCACCATTTCTAACTCTTCTGCTCCCGAAGATTCTTTGAGATATCCACTATCTTACTGTTTACTCTACAGACAGTGAATTCTGTTGCTTAACATTTAGGACACTGAAGAACAGAATAAAGTATAATTGTATCAATGTTTATAAGTAGCCATTTAAACAATTTATACATCATAATTATTCTCTCAGATGTTAAATGAAATTAGAGAAATGATCTCAGTCTTAAAACTCTGTTTTAGTACTTAAAGAAAGCCTTAAACTCCTTCACGAACACTGAATGATAAATGAATTATTCTACGTTGAAAATGAACTTTTACCAATTTTGGTTGAATATTATTTTTTCTACTTTAACTGAATCCAGTTAAAGGTAGCTTGGGAGCAATACTCAAATCACATCACATGTAGTTAAACATTTATTTTCTGAATAAGTCCTTTAAGGAAGACAGCCAGGCGTTGATACATTAACCAAAATCTTATCCACAAAATCCAAGACAAGCATTACAATGTAACAGATATCTGAATTGTCATATACATTTTCTTTTTATATTCTTAAAATTGAGTAATAAATATATATTCATTCAATTTGCCTACTGAAAATATATCATATTTAGCTTGGGGGAAATATTTTTAATTTTTAAGATTAAAATATAAGATACATTGTTAGTGCAATTCTTAGAATATATTTAACTTCTATACTCCATATGTTTAGAAGAATGAGAAGAGTATTGAAAATTATATGTTATACTTGTTCTACTATAAAACCAATTGTAAAAACTATTTAATGGATAAATTATTATTATCATTGTTGTCACTGTTATTTAATCCCAAACATATATACCTAATGTGCCTAAAATTTCTCATAGACTCTAATTTAAAAAATATATTTTGTTTTAAGTTATTTGCACTACTTGTGATAGATATTTAAAATATATGTGACTCATCCTGAATAGTGATTTTATAGACAGCTGTAGATACAAGTGAACTATATCTGTTAACTAACAAATGTTATAAGCCTTTTTATGTTGGTAAATTAAGATTGGGCTGCATCACAGTTGAATTTAATTGATAGAAGACAATTATCAACTACTCTAAAATAATTTGCATAACTGAGTAAGACAAGTTATGTTAAAATTTCCTCTCGAATTAAGTTGCTTATTCAAAATATTCATTTTTGTGTGCATTCTGTACCAATATATGTGATTGCCATACTGTAAGATGCATGTTTATAATGGAGAATAAATATTTTCTAAGAAAGTTAATTTTTAATTTTTCACCTCAAAATCCTAATTTTCTATTTTTTTTCCTATGAGGAAATTATCATTACTTTTAGTATTAAAAACAAGTTTCACACATGGGATTATGTTGTGCGTTTATTTTATTTTATTTTCACCCGTTTTTATTCTCACATTTTATTTTTTGGAAAACAAATAGCCATTTTTTTAAAGACCCAAAATTTTTAAAATTAGAAAGTGACATTCATGTATGTAGTTATTAAAAATATACTTTCCATCATTCAGAGGAAAAAATGTTAGAAGTATGCTTATTTATGTCATAATTACTAAAGGAAATGAAAATTATCCTATTGATTGAATTTCATCTAGAAAATGAAAAGATAAGCACTGTTAATAATTTCTCAGTACATGATACACCTATAGATAATAATATATAACTTTAATTTAGATATATGTTCTTAGCTTTTGGCGGAAGCAACCCAGAAATGAAGAGATTGACCCAGAATCATGAGCAAATTAGATAAATCATTGGCAACAACTTAAAAAATAAACAATTTGAAAATTAAAATTATTTTTGGCGTATATTATGTGCCAAGCTTTGTGCTAAACAGAAAGCTAATAAATGAAATTCAACATGTGAATCTATAACTTTGAATTAGGAATACTGCAGAAAGCAGAGGGTTGTATTTAATACTCCATGTCTCTTCAATCTTGTTATTGATATAAATTTGTATGTATAGAAAGCTGTATGAAAGTAAGTAACTGTCTATACAAAGCCCAAATAATCATACTTTATTATCACTCTAATTTGTTTATTTTTATTTATTTATTTATTTTTGAGATGGAGTTTTGCTCTTGTCACCCAGGCTGGAGTGCAATGGTGCAATCTCGGTTCACTGCAAACTCCGCCTCCTGGGTTCAAGCATTTCTTGTGCCTCTGCCTCCCTAGTAGCTGAGATTACAGGCGCCTGCCACCATGCATGGCTAATTTTTATATTTTTAGTAGAGATGGGGTTTCACCAGAGATGGGCTGGTCTCTAACCTCTGACCTTAGGTGATCCACCTGCCTTGGCCTCCTAAAGTGCTGGGATTACAGGCGTAAGTCATCGTGCCTGGCCAATTGCTCTAATTTAAATTCAAATGATGTAGCCTTTATGCTCCCTATACCATTATTGCATTTACATCATAAGACACACTTACATAAATTTGATTTGATTGGCATCTTACTTATAACATTATGTTAAAGACACATTGTACTCTAGGCCTGCCCATTTTTAACAATGAAACATCTGCAAACACTCCTTACTCACCCAAAAGTGCAAGGAATTGAAAATAACCTATGTCTAATCACATGGCACTTTTGCAAACATTCCTCATCTCTCCCCAAATGAAGTAACATGATTTTGAATAATTTCTTCATCAATTTCTTTTCTTTTTCTATAAGTTTATTAACCACACACATATCTCTAAAGACTAAAATTGTATTTTCAATATGTTTGACTTTATGGAGATGATATCTACCATGCAGTATGTTCCATTCAGGTGTGAAGGGACATGGTACTCAGGGAATGCATCATCTAAAATTTTTGTTAAATTTATTGGGTTTATTACTAGATTTTTGAATTATAATGTTGGATTTATTTTTTTCTTTGGATATTATATTGCTAATATTCATTGATGTTGTTTTGTGTTGTTGTGTTTCTTTTTTCAGATCTGTGTGATTCTCCACATAGTAGTAAACTACTCATAATATATCTATCGATGTGTGTGTGTGTGTGTGTTTGTGTGTGTGTGTGTGTGTGTGTGTGTGTGTGTGTGTGTTAGGACAGCGGTCCCCAACCTTTTTGACACCAGGGAACNTGTTAGGACAGCGGTCCCCAACCTTTTTGACACCAGGGAACAGTTTTGTGGAAGACAATTATTCCACAGATGGGGGGTTGGAGGAGGTGGGAGTCTGGGGGTATAGGAGTTGTGGTTTCGGCATGAAAGTGTTCCACCTCAGCTCATTAGGCATTAGATTTGCATAAGGAGCCTGCAACTGATTTCCCATGCATGTGCAGTTCACAGTAGGGCTGGCGCATCTATGAGTATCTAATGCTGTGACTGATATGACAGGAGGCAGAGCTCAGGCCATAGTGCTTGCTCACCTTCTGCTCACCTCCTGCTGTGCAGCAGGGTTTGTAACAGGCCACAGACCAGTACCAGTCCTTGGCCTGGGGGTTGGGGACCCTTGTATTAGAAGACACACATATACAAAAACATCACAAATCACAAACACATATACATATATACAAACACATATATAAATGCATGTTGTCTATTTTTAATTCAAGGCAAGTTTTGGCAAGCAGAAAGTAATGTTTTCTTAACTATCATATTTATTCAAAAATATGGAAATTTGCCTCCAAATATCAATTTTGTTAAACAGTGTAGTAAAAGAAATAACTATATCCAAACCATTTAAAATATAAATATAATTATAAAAATTATATTATGTATCATAAATTACATATTTTTTATTTGTACAGAGGAATGCAGTTGTAAAGAAATTAATTTATATTTTGAAATGGTGCGAAAAAAGATGTCACATATTGAGATATTCAAAATAGTACCAGATAAAAGATGCACAGATAACCCTAAGAATGAGAATCACATTTTATATGTAGGGTTAAGCCATTTCCTAGATATATTCTTTCACTGACTTATTAGCAATAGTAAAGATAAGTTGTACATCAATGCTTTGAAATCATAGTGTTTACTTTTTCTTTCCACTTGCTGAGCCTGTACTTTGGAATTATATATTACTATATTTGATTGTGTGTCCTCTTGAATATATTTATTCATGTAGCAAAAATTAAAATTAATAAGATAAAATAAAGGTAACAATATAAGATTCCGAAAATTCACAGAAACATAGAAAGTGACCTAATATGGTGCACGGCATAATAAAACCTATTCATTTCTTTGTCTATGTCTAAAAATGCACATTCAAATTCCAAATAACCTCTAGACCTGCCCATCCAGTTTCCTCATCTTTGTTAACAGAACTCCAATTCCATTCAGGTAGCAAGGGAGACTGCACTGGCAATGTACTCATCACAAAGAACAAATCACAACTGGCCAGACTAATCATGTTGATCCTGTTCTTTTTCTGCAAGTGACTGCCTGGAACAGAGTCCATTTGAGATGACTAAACCAACCACAGACAAGCTACCTCTGTAATCCTTGCTATGTGAAATATTTCATCTTTTTTCAAAAACTACATTTATTTGGTATTCAGGTATAGAGTATCATATGCAATAGACATATGACCAACAGTGTTATACGTAATAGATATATGACCAATCTAGTTTTTTAATATACTGGCATACTAGTGGATAATTATGATACTATCAGGGATTATTCTCCCCAGAGAAACCAACTGAGAAAACCTGTGGTTAGCAGTGCAGGTGGTTTGTGGGTCATGGCTTGAGAAAATAATGTCTTAAAGAAATTCCAGAGAAATAGATAAATAAGGAAAATTTGTTTAGTTTAACTCATTAAAAAAGCAGCAAATGTTAATGTGTGAAATAAGAACTTTCTAGTTGGGGCTAACCTTAGAGCTAGAATAGTTTAAATTTGCTGAGGATTCAATAATTCCAACTGAAATACAGAGCAATTTTATATCAATGCTTAAACTCCCCAAGCATTTAGAACATGTTACTGCAATGTCACTTTATAATCGCTGAGGTAGCCTAAAAAAGTTTCAGTTTTCTTTTTACAAATGGAAACAAATATCTTGAAGATGAACCTAGAAACAGCATTTTCTTGTATTCAAGAGGCATGATACTGAGAACTTACGGAATGAAATGAGTGGAAGAGGAATATACAGTCACATATTTTGAGATTATTTACAGGAAAGCATAAAAGAAACAAAAATACAACAAAATAAAAACAAGGCAGCTACCAGAGAGAGATACTGACAGTTTTTTTCTTAAACGCTATCTCCTTTTGTCTTTTTACAGCATGGATCAACCTCACTCGCCTCTTTTAGCGTAAGTTGCCTTCCCTGCACGGCATTTTGGCTCTTATCATTAATAGCCACCTATCTGTCTTCTCTCTGCTCTCCACAGGGCTTTATTCCTTGAACTTGCAAAGGGTCAATTAACTAATGTCATTAATGGACATGACCTTTAAAACTTGATATTCTACATTCTTTGCTTTAAAACCTGTGGTGTTCATGCTAGCCTTAGAAAGAACAAGTCTTTCCTGAGAAGCTAGGGGATTTGGGAGTGAATGGTAGGTGAAAGGTAACTCCACATAGGTGGGAGAGGATATCCAATGCCATATTGGTTTGCATTTTGCTATTCACAAGTCACCATGACAATTTCGTTACTTAAATCATTATATACCATCTGAAATTTGTATTAACGCAATACACACATATGCACACATTTAGAAGATCATTATACAAGTAGGTATTTATTTGCTTAACTTAATGTTGCACAGGTCTTCCCTCATAAGGAAAAAAACCCAGAATCAGTCATTTATATTTATATATAAAATGTGAAAGAAACTTCTTACATGTTCCAACAATGGTAAATTTTTTTCTTGATTCATTTTAGCCAATAATAGTTTCTCTCTGTTACAATTTAGTTGGATAATTCTGGAATATGAGTCAGTTTGAAATGAGGCCATGACAAAAATAAAATCAAAGTAAAACTAAAAATATCAAACATCAACAGAGAATCCATCTCCTAAGGGTTTGAGGTGATGAATATCCCAATTATCCTGATTTGATCATTATACATTATATAAATGTAGCAACATATCTTATGTGCACCCTCAAATACATACAACTATTACATATCAATAAAAAGATCCGTCTCCCAATGAGAAACTACACTTGAACCCATTTTAATATGTATATGTCAAGTACATACTGCAAATAATAATGGGAACTTTGGTATGGACCAAGAATAATGACTAAACATTTATCTACAAGTTTATTTAGACATATTAGTTCCTGATAACTATTATGAAGACTTGAACTACTTCTATTACTTCAATAGAACCAGAGAATCAGGGAAAGACAAGCTATATTTATTTATTTATTATTTTACTTTAAGTTCTGGGGTACATGTGAAGATCTTGCAGGATTGTTACATAGGTATGCACATGCCATGGTGTTTTGCTGCCTCCATCCCCTTGTCACCTACATTAGGTGTTTCTCCCGATGTTATCCCTCCCCAATCTCCCGACGTCTTGCTATCTCTCCTCTAGCCCCTCACCCGCCAAAAACACCTCAGCGTATGATGTTCGCCTACCCATGTCCATGTATTCTCGTGGTTCAACACCCACTTATGTGTGAGAACATGCGGTGTTTGGTTTCCTGTTCTTGTATCAGTTTGCTGAGAATGATGGTTTCCAGATTCATCCATGTCCCTGCAAAGAACATGGACTCATCCTTTTTTATGGCTGCATAGTATTCCATGGTGTATATGTGCCACATTTTCTTTATCCAGTCTATCACTGATGGGCATTTGGGTTGGTTCCAGGTATTTGCTATTGTAAACAGTGCTACAATGAACATATATGTGCATGTGTCTTTATAATAGACTGATTTATAATCCTTTGGGTATATACCCAGTAATGGGATTGCTCGGACAAATGGTATTTCTATTTCTAGATCCTTGAGGAATCGCCACACTGTCTTCCACAAGGTTGAACTAATTTACACTCCCACCAACAGTGCAAAAGTGTTCCTATTTCTCCACATCCTCTCCAGCATCTGTTGTCTCCAGATTTTTTTAATGATCGCCATTCTAAGGGGCATGAGATGGTATTTCAATGTGGTTTTGATTTGCATTTCTCTAATGACCAGTGATGATGAGCATTTTTTCGTATGTTTGTTGGCTGCATAAATGTCTTTTGAAAAGTGTCTGTTCATATCCTTCAACCACTTTTTGATGGGTTTGGTTTTTTCTTATGTATTTGTTTTAGTTCTTTGTAGATTTTCAATATTAGCCCTTTGTCAGATGGGTAGCTTGCAACAGTTTTTTTCCTTTCTATTTGTTGCCAGTTCACTCTAATGATTGTTTCTTTTGCTGCGCAGAAGCTCAGGAGTTTAATTAGATCTCATTTGTCTATTTTGGCTTTTGTTGCCATTGCTTTTGGTGTTTTAGTCATAAAGTCCTTGCCTATGCCTATGTCCTGAATGGTTTTGCCTAGGTTTTCTTCTAGGGTTCTTATGGTGATAGGTCTTATGTTTAAATCTTTAATACATCTGGAGTTAATTTTTGTATAAGGTGTAAGGAATGGGTCCAGTTTCAGCTTTCTGCACATGGCTAGCCAGTTTTCCCAACACCATTTATTAAACAGGGAATCCTTTCCCCATTGCTAGTTTTTGTCAGGTTTGTCAAAGATTAGATGGTTGTAGGTGTGTGGCATTACTTCCAAGGTCTCTGTTCTGTTCCATTGATCTATATCTCTGTTTTGGTAGCAGTACCATGCTGTTTTGATTACTGTAGCCTTGTAGTATAGTTTGGAGTCAGGTATTGTGATGCCTCCAGCTTTGTTCTTTTTGCTTAGGATTGTCTTGGCTATGCAGGCTCTTTCTGGTTTCATATGAAGTTTAAGGTGGTTTTTCCAGTTCTGTGAAGAAGGTCAGTGGTAGCTTAATGGGGATAGCATTGAATCTATAAATTACTTTGGGAAGCATGGCCATTTTCACAATATTGGTTC
The DNA here is from genome assembly GCF_001604975.1 of Cebus imitator. NCBI lineage: Eukaryota > Metazoa > Chordata > Mammalia > Primates > Cebidae > Cebus > Cebus imitator. The sequence goes on along the minus strand of NW_016107523.1, from coordinate 957,740 downwards.
TTCCTAACCATGAACATGGAATGTTTTCCCATCTGTTTGTGTTCTTATTTCCTTGAGCAGTGGTCTGTAGTTCTCCTTGAAGAGGTCCTTTACATTCTTTGTTAGTTGTATTCCTAGCTATTTTATTCTCTTTGTAGCAACTGTGAATGAGAGTCTGCTCATGATTTGGCTCTCTTCTTGTCTGTTATTGGTGTATAGAAATGCTTATGATTTCTGCACATTGATTGTATATCCTGAGTCTTTGCTGAAGTTGCTTATCATCTTAAGGAGATTTTGGGCTGAGACCATGGGGTTTTCTAAATATACAATCATATCATCTGCAAATAAAGACAATTTGACTTCCTCTTTTCTTAATTGAATACCCTTTATTTCTTTTTGTTGCCTGATTGCTCTGGTTAGAACTTCCAATACCATGTCGAATAGGAATGGTGAAAGAAGGCACCCTTGTCTAATGCCAGTTTTCAAAGGGAACGCTTCCAGTTTTTGCCCATTCAGTATGATACTGGCTGTGGGTTTGTCAGAAATAGCCTTTATTATTTTGAGATACATTCCATTGATATCTAGTTTATTGAGAGATTTTAGCATAAAGGGCTTTTGAATTTCGTCAAAGGCCTTCTTTGCATCTATTGAGATAATCATGTGGTTTTTGTCTTTGGTTCTGTTTATGTGATGGATTACGTTTATAGATTTGCATATGTTGAACCAGACTTGTATCCTCGAGATTTAAAGTAGAATAATTCATTATAGAGTTAAAGCTTCATCCATTTTATTAAAGATAAAAATAGATACATTTATCACTACAGAGTCAAAAAAATTTCAATGAGTGAATTTTAACCTACTATAGACGATGGAGATACTGAAAGTTTAACAGAAGAAAATCTGTTTAGTTTTATTTCTCACCCATTAAATAGAGCAAGTATGCTTGGCAAAAGAATACCTGAAAACGGCCAGGCATGGTAGCTCATGCCTTTAATCCCAGCACTTTGGGGGGCCAAGGCGGGCAGAAAATGAGGTCAGGAAATCGAGACCGGCCTGGCAAACATAGTGAAACCCCGTCTCTACAAAAAATATAAAAAGTAGCTGGGTGTGGTTATGCATGCCTGTAATCCCAGCTACTCGGGGAGGCTGAGGCAGGATAATTGCTTAAACTAGGGAGTCGGACACTGCAGTGAGCTGAGACTGCGCTACTGCTCACCAGTCTGTCAACAGAGCAAGACTGCACCTCNAAAAAAAAAAAAAAAAAAAAAAAAAGAAAAAAGAAAAGAAAATGAAAGAAAAGAATACCAGAAAGGATTTTAAGTCCCTTCTCTAAGTGGCAAAATTATGATGGCATCTTGACATTTTATAACAGGTATAACAGGTTATGAAGTAAAAATATCATCTTTTCTGATGGTCATCTACTGAGGGAAACCAATAAATACATAAATACTAATGAAATTTTTCAAACTCTAATCCTCATTTTTAGTTATTTTTATTTTAATAGTAATTTATTCATGTATAAAACTGGAAAATCCCATCATTAATTAGCAATAGTTCTTGATTAATATTTTAAAATAGTTGACACACCAAGCTCTTAACGTGCCCAATATCATGTTCCTTTTAATGAGAAACTATCCATTAAAAGAAAATAGCTTACACTCCTTTCTATATGTAAGTACATATTATTTTATAAACAGAAAATGTCACTATTAAAAATTAAATATTTTTCGTTTTTGCATTTGAATATCTGAGAATATGTTCCCGACATTCTTGCCAATTTATGAATTTGATTTTTTAGCAGTACTGGTAATGATGAATTATGTATAGATTTGCTTTATTTCATATCACATGGCTTTGTTTGTCTGGAACATATGGTATTGTTTATAATGTACATTTATTTTTGTTATAATTTGGATGCTTTTAAAAGAGATTTTAAATACTTGCTCTTAGGTTTATTAAAAAAACATAGACTTAAAAAAGATATAATCTATTAAACTATAAAAATTGTATTAACAAATTCTAAAAGTTTATCATCATCCTAAAATTTGGGGTCTGGCACAAATTAGAGATATCCAAAGATGCTTATCAAATTTTTGAATGTGTCTTAGTAAAAAACATTTTCACTTGCTACCTTAGGCTTTTCCCCCATGTAAATTGATATAGACTTGACAATATAGCTCTTATAATAGTGGGGATATACAAATCATTTGAAATCAATTTTAATATTTGAAAACTTTAAGGTTTATTACTTGATGTGATGATTCAAAAGAAATAAATCAGAGAAAAGACAGCATGCTAAAATATAAATCTTCTACAGATAGATGGCTTTGGTGAATATATAAAATAATAAGAGTTTTAAAAATTTGTTTAGAAAAACCCAAAATATCAACAAGATTGAGGAACAAATTTGGTTTTGGATAAAGATTTAGATTTCATGAATTAAACTTTTTCTTCTTATTGAAAAATTTGATTATATAATATAATATATATAATACAGAATCTTGCTCTGTTGCCAGGCTGGAGTGGAGTGGTGTGATCTCGGATCACTGCAACCTCCAACTCCTGGGTGGGAGTGATTTTCCTGCCTCATCCTAAAGAGTAGCTGGGACTACTGGTGCCTACCACCATGCCCAGCTACTTTTTATATTTTTAGTAGGGACAGGGTTTCACCATGTTGGCCAGGATGGTCTTGATCTCTTGACCTCGTGATCCAGCCTCCTCAGCCTCCCAAAGTGCTGGGATAACAGGCGTGAGCCACTGCAACCAGCCCCTATTTTTATAATTTTTATATGACAAAAGCTCCTTTAGTAACCTAGAAGATATTTGAATGATTTTTTAATTTAAGAAACAGTTTGACATAAAATAGAAGAATACATATGTTTTCAATCAAACCATTTTATTATTCTTACACATTATCCTCTTTATGCATTATTTTATAATGTGGAGAGGTTGTATTACTTTTGAATATCTATTATATGTTTACACATAAACATAGAGAATGCACAGTAAGTGACTTCAATGGCACTCTACTGATAGTAAATTCTTGATGTGACACTCTTGATCATGAACAGATTGTTTACTAACTATCAATACAAATTTATAACATTGAGCAAATGTCATTAGTCAGGCCATTCAAATAACCACATATTTAACAAATATAAGGTGAGGCCCAAGGTGAATTCCAAATAAACATCACTATTATACTGAATATAGTCAATGGAGAATTATATAATTGGAGTTAAATGAATACATCCATTACACTTCTAAATAAATGTGGGAAGTGCTTTTTATCCCGGACAGAATAATGAAGCTTACGGAGATTGTCATTCATATTTTATAGGAAACGTACTCCAGAAATGTTTGTTGTTGCTAACAATAAAATTCATTAATATTAGTCAAACTTGATCATATAAACAGGATTTATATAATCAATGTCTTAAAATTTTAACTTCTTTTTTTTTGTATATGTACACATATTTTAATTATAATTCTTTGGAAGAAAGGCAAATGATAAAGCATGATAGAACATACATCTGTGATGAGGAGGGGTGAGTATTGATCTGCTAAGGTAGGTTTTTTAATGTCTTTCCACATCTTATTAATTCATTCAACAAGTAGATATCAAGTTCATGCTGGGTGACAGACAGTATCTTAGATTCTAGAGATTTAACCATTATAAACTCATTTCTTTTATTGTACTTTAAGTTCTTGGATACATGTGCAGACCTTCCAGGATTGTTGCATACGTACACACATGCCATGGACAAACACCACTTGATTATTTTAAAATCATAAATAAATAAAAAATAATAAAATCATAAATGAAAATAAAATTGATAGAGAAGTTTAGAAGCAGGATATATGTATGATTTCAATGCTCCAAGAACTTCAAAGCCTTAGACAATTAACCTCTCTGAATCCCCAGATTTCATACCTATAAACAGACTAGACAATCTCTCAAAAGAATTCCACATTTAAAACTCTCTTTTTCTGTGGCCTGCCTTTAACAATTTTTCCTTTAATCGAATCATTTATTTTCTTCCTTGTTCTTATGTAATGCTACAATAAAAACAAAAACAAAAGCAAAGCCAACTGATAAAATATCACATTCCCTATTAGTGATTTTTGTTATCTGAGTTACTACAAAAGTGGTTGGATATATTCTACAGACTAGGGCCCGCATACCTGCCTTCCTGTAATCATATGTACGAAGGAAGAAAAACTTCACAACTTAAGTAGGATTCTAATTTTTCAATCTAGTATTGACAGTCTACGTGTTTGAGTGGAAGTTAAGATAGTATACATACCCTGGTTTCTTGATAATCTCAAAAGCTTAGTTATGCTTCATAATATTTATATTCACAATCAAGAAAGTCTACATTTATTTCTGTAATAAGCTATAAATATGATCACCTTCTCTGAATTGTCTAATTATTTTCCTTCTGCATAGACCAGCTAGCATGCTATACATCATATGCATAAAGCCACAAACCTCTTGCCAGATAATTTTGAACTAGTTTAAAATATGGGCAAATATATTAGGGACAATTGTATGACAAAACATTGAGTAGTCATGATATAATAGAGTATAATAAATAGTGCCTAATGTTTAAAAATTAATATTTAACAGTCACAGAAAGAGGAAATTATGCTTCAGTTTGATGGTAACACCATGCTAGCATCAAGCATGGTTATATTTCTCTTAATATTTTTCCTAGGAAAGCATGACTTCTAGCTTATTTGATTAATAAAAGTCGTTCAAAATCTTTTAATTTTGTTATGAGAGAAATATAACATTTATATTGCAAATTAATCATAAACTATACATTAATCTTGATTTAAAATAGAAATCTTTTCAACTGAGAGAATGTACATCTGTCATCTCAAAAGAAAAGATATATTTCTATTTTAATTTTATATTTCAGATATAAACGTATTAAATTATCATTTTTGTTTCATTCGAGCTAACATGTAGTTTGAGAAATACACTGAGAAAAAATTAATGTGTACCTTACTCAAAATTATTCACTTCAGATTTTTCTCAATTATTGAATGTTAAGTGCAATGCTTCTTTTTCAAAATAAAAGATACAGTATTATGATATGGTTGCTATGCAAACAACTATTCATTTTTCCTGTTATTTCTTATATCTGAGTTTCTTCTTTAGTGTTAATAAAATTCAACATGTGTATCTCTTCAGCTCCTTTATAAACCTATAATTGAGTAGCACATCTTGAACAATTCTAGTCACCGTTTTATAATATGTGTAAAAATTCAGAGATTGTAAGTATAACTCACCTGCAATTCTTCTATTTTCATAAAGGCATACTTGCCCTTTTGGTGTGATCAAGGGATTTCTGGAGACTGAGAAGGGAAAATGTATCCATTTCTGAGAAATACTCACTGCAGGAAAGAAAGTGCTGTTTGTATTTAATGTAAATGCCACTTTCATTCCTTTTAATTAAAAAAGAAATAAAACCTTCTATATTCTAAACATAAAAAATAAAAATTTCTTCTCAATATGGTAGTTGATTGCAAAAGACCATTCTGTGTGTAGAGATGGTCCTCCTACCCACTTTTTTTTAGCATCATGCTATTTTCATTAAGAAAGGTCACATGAATCTTTTGCTGAAACCAATGTGATTTTCCTAATAAGCTCACCATGCTAAGTGATCCAACAGAATTGCTCTGTATGTTAATAAGGAGAGTAAATGATATTACTTGACAAAACTGCTCTTTCAATGGTGGTTTATTCCAAGAGATTAATTTATCCTTACTTGTCCAGGGCCACATATACTTGATTAAATGTGCAACGTAGCATCCTTCTTATTTAATTGTTATAATCTGCTGTTTTATTAATACTTGGAAATAAAATATATCACTCCTTCCCTTAGTAATCATGGTGATAAAATTATGTCATACCGTATTAGAAACAAATCCAAGGTATTAGAAATCCAGGTTCAGCTTCTATAAAATGATCAGTTCGATATGCCATTTCGCACAGTTATTATTCTTCCAAGCTTCTTGTCCTTCTTCAGTAGAATGTAATTATTTTCTGGTTGGCATTGAGGATGAGTAAAACAGAATCACCCTATCACTGAAGGCGCCATAGCCTCAAATACCCTACTCACTCCAGCTAAATTTATAGAGACTCTCAGCTGCAGAAAAGATCAAACTGCTGTATGTAAAGATCATGCCAGAACACCTTTCAAACATTAGATACCTCCCACAGCAATCCTTTGTGTTACCAGTTTCCAAAATAGTCTGAGGAAAAATTTCCATTGTTTCCCACGGTTATTAGACTGTTGGGTCCTATTGATGTAAAAAATATACAACTCACCATTGTTTCAGCACAATGTTTTATGCATGACATTTTAAGAACTGTACAAAACACAACATTAAAATTCTGAAGTGAAAAATAATGGCATTATGGCTCATTACATTCCATAATGCGGTAGTTTGAACTGTGAGTAACTGTACTGTCAGCCTGTCAACTTGCTTTAAAAGATCTGCTATAATGTTTTACACAATGTCATTTATTTCACAGGTATAACTATACCAAAGTGTTCCGGTTTGGAAACATAGTGTAAATGCTTAAAAATATTTTTACACTGTCACCTGAAAAATACTTGCACTGAAAACTAATCATCAATTACAGCAACACCCACAAAAGTTCTGCTACTAAGAATAGTTTTGATAAAACAAGACAATCAAGGTACTGAGCATTTTGGAATCGTTTTTCAATATTATTATTACCTTCTTATTTGTTCTTAGAGACAGACTCTCAAAGATTCCCTAAAATATTGGGAAATGGTGATGGAAACATTTATTTAAAAATATTGCTTTTATGGTAAAATGGCAACAAAATGACAGAAGACAGACCTAGAGATGCCTTTGTCCACTTTATCCTGGTATGTCTTTAGAGCTCTGATATAAATATATATGATGTTCTAAGACTCTGCTGACATTATTTTATTATATTTACACAGTCACCCCCAAAGAAGATTTCCTCATAACTCTAGGATCATCTGCTACTGATGGTTTGCTCTGATTTTGTCTTATGTAGTACGTATTCAGTTAAAACTCATGCTAGGGCAGGACTCTCTTGATTTGTTAACTGCTTATTAAAAAGTTAATATATTGTATGAGGAACAAGTAATAAATTAACAAACATATGTGAGGCTTTGAATAACAGCCAGAGCAATACCAGGCTGAATTAATTACCATGTTAAATATATGCAGAATGGGAAAGTAAAATATCTGTTATTATATGGACAAACTTAAATAATATACTTGTTTAAAGGTGGGCGCTTCCAAAGGAATCTCGTGAGCATATGGTACTTTACTGTACATTTAAAAAATTGTGCTAAAAACATTTTGTCCTAGTAAATCTTTTTTAAAAAGACTGTTCTTTAAGAGGAGTTTTAGGTTCAGAACAGGATTGAGTGGAAGGTAGAGAGGTTTCTCATATTCCATCTAGCCCCACAAACCCACAGCTTCCCCCACTACCAAAATTTCATATCATAATGGTATGTTACAAGTGATGAGCCAACACTGATACAACATCAGCCAAAGTCTATAGATTATATTAGGTTTCACTCAATTGTTGTACATTTTATAGGTTTGGATAAACATTCAGTGATGTGTCCACCACTATAGAATCATACAGGTTGAACATCGCAAATCCAAAAATCTAAAATTCAAATGCTCCAAAATTCAAAACATTTTGAGTGCTACGATGATGCTCAAAGGAAATGCTCATTGGAGCATTGCGGATTTCAAATTTTCAGATTTGGGATGTATAATATATTGAAATTAGAAACACTTCTGGTTGCAAGCATTTCAGATAAGACACAATCAACCTGCAATAAGTGATTTCACTGCCCTAAACATCTTCTGTAATCTGTCTATTCATTTCATCTCCTGCTGCAACCTCTGGCAACCACTGAAACCACCCATCTGTTTACTGTCATCATCGGTTTGCCATTTCTAGAATGCCACAAAGTCAAAATCCAACAGTACAAAACCCTTTCAAATTAGCCTCTTTCACTTAGTAACATGAATTTACAGTTCCTCCATGTTTGCTTATTTTTTTTTTTCATGACTTGATAGTTCATTTCAAAGGTGCTGAATAATATTCTATTGTCTGCATGTACCTTTTCATTCATTCACTCACCTATGGAAGGATAGTTTGATTGTTTACAAGTTTGGGCAATGATGAATAATTATAAATATTTGTACTCAGGTTTTTGTGTGGATATGTTTTCAGCTCATCTGGGTATATACCAAGGCGTACAACTGCTAGCTCATATGATAAGTGTGTGTTTAGTTTCGTGAGAAACTGCCAAATTGTTTTACAAAGAGCCTGTACCCTTTCCCATTCCCACCAGCAATGAAAGAGATTTTGTTGTTACATATCCTGGCCAGCATTTGATGTTGTCAGTGTTTTGGATTTTGATCATTCTAAGAGGTGCTTAATGGGTAAATATTTTCAAGTAACAATAACGACGCTTTCTTAAAAAGATTTTATTCTATAAGAAACAGTGATACACTCCTAAAATCCAAATACTGAACAAGAGTGCATGTTCACACTCTCCAGTAACACAGACAACGGCACTATCCTAATAAAAATCTTCAAACGATGTATATTTTCAAAATATACATCATCAGAGAATTAAAATTAGGGAAGACAAGAGACAAATAATAATCCCTGAATCAAATAGGTAGCTTTTAAAGAGATAGTCATTACTGTTACAAAATAGAGAAGATTGTATACTTTCTATTATATTTCTATAAATATTATTAGGAAATTCATCAAATGTCTCACTGAGAATTAAGAAAGTATTTTGTATCAGCTTAATATGAAAGCCTATAAAAATGAAATGGGATTAATTTGCTATTACATATTCTTAGAGAATTCATTCTGTTTTCTTGCTCATAACTTTATATACATATAGTTTTAAAAAATACTTATTGCCTTTGTATTTTGTGAATGATAGGCTGTAAGGAACTGTAGTACAGAAGCTGCATCTATTCCTGCATGTCTCCTAAACTTTCATTGATTCGATTAATATTTGTGGACCTATTTTCCAGATATCATGCTAGTTTCCAGAAGTATGACAGAAAATTACAACGAAAGCAATCCACACATACACACACACACAACAGCAGTCCTAATTCTCAAGAAACTGTATTCTACAGAGTAATATAGATAAATAAAACAATTAAAATTCAGCTTTAATAAGAGAAATCTCTGGTGTTTGGTTTTATGTTAATTTTAGTGCATCATAACAGTATGTGTGTATTTTCCCTAACCACAACAATCTTACCTTCTCTTCTGTTGTATTTTAGTAGTATATGCCTGAATATGAGTTTCAATCTGACTTTGTGAAGTCCATAAATAACAGGAGATTAAATTTAAAACATTTAAACCTCTACAGTCAAGATGACATGGAAATTTCATATCTTGATACTTATTTAATATACAGAACAATAAGAAAGAAAATATAAAATAAGAACGAATGCTATAACACAGTAGGACTTAGATACAGGCTTGGCACCTCCACATATCAGACACAGTAGCTGCAGTCCTGATAGGCTCTTTTCCCCAGATTGGCAATGGCTTTGCATTTAGACTCCTTCACCAAGAGTCCACAGGTAAAGGATAATGTAGAATTAAGATCACTGCTTGAAGTCACAAGTTAAGGCAAATGTACACCCAGTAATCATTCTTGAAAAGAAAAATTTCTTAAAAATGTTGCTGGCCTGCTGCCAGAAAGCCTATTATTTTAGGAATCTGTTACACTAGAGATACAGGAAGAATACACACACACACACACACACACACACACACACACACACACACACACACATTGAGGGCAGAAGCAGCCCAAAACAAGTGAATTTGACTACTGAATCTTCAATATTTCTAATTGTCACCACAAACAGCACTCCACATGGCAGTAGACTATCTGCATCTAGACGGCTATTCCAGGGGCCAGATGAGGACAACAACAAACTGGTGGGTAGAGAGAAATAAAGAGGAATAGATATCATAAACACAATGCCAATACAAGCAAACTCTTCTACTCTAACTGCCCCAGAAATCTGTGAATAAATACAGCCCTAAAAAAAGGCAGAAAACCACCACTGCCCCCACAATTATTCAACCGTGAGTTCACTCTAGATGAAATTATTCTCATATACATGTCTGAAAGAAATTTTTAAATAATATGCTTAGAATTCTCAACAATAAAGTTAAAAGATAAAACAATAAAAAACAATAGTTATAAAACAAAAGCGTGTAAAAATTGAAATAATTTCATATTGAGAAGATAAAAGCTATAAATGTTGGACATGAAAAATGTAGGAAATGAATCAATTTTAAAGAAATAAACAGCTTAAGTGTCTGGATTGAAGAAGAAGAAGATAAAATTAGTGAATCAGAAGACACTAGTGAATAATTCATCTAGAACATAACAGAGGGAGGCCAATAAATGTTAAAAATAAAATATTAAGGACATAAAAGATGGACAATATTACACAATAATAAGTGTTTCTAAAGAAGAGAACGAATGGAATTGCAGAGAAGCCAGATTTGAAGATAATGGCTGATAATTTTATAGAACTGAAGGTAGCAAAATACAAGGATTATCTAAGAAAGTTTTGAAGAAAAACAAGCTAGGAAGTATGGCCTTACTGCGTGTCAGGGCTAAATATAAACCTATAGTAATTGAGATATATAATATTGGCACAGGAATTGCCAAATGAAGAAGATAACAAAAGCGGATGCCCAGAAATACATATGTATATACTAATCTTGATGCAAAACAGAGGTGGGACTACAGGTGAATAGAGAAAATGTAGATATTTAAACAATGATGATGATAGGACAATTGTTTACTCATTAAAATACACTACTCATAAAAACTCTAAAAATGATTTTCAGGTTTATTTAGAGACCTATGAGTGAAAGGGAAAAACAGTAATACCTAGAGAAGTACATGAAAATAAGAAATAGACCAAAAGTCAATTGAAAAATTGGCAAAGGACATGAGCAGATGTTTCAGAGAAGGGCAAATTAAAGGGTCAATGAATATAAAGTATCTATTGATCACAGAAAACAAATGAGATATAATTGCATACATCAAATTGAGAAAAATTATAAAGCGTTAATAAGAATTAGAAAAATAGGGGATGCATACACTACTGTTGGAGGCATAAATTCGTACAGCCATTCTAAAATCAAGCATTGCAAAATGTTATATTAATGCTATTTTCAGTTATTCTCCAGTTGTTTGACATATTTTATAATAATAAAATATATACATGTATCAAAATAGCTCAATTTAAATTAGAAAATGAAAAAAATATGACCTGCCTTTAAGAACTAGTCTGTATGTTTACCATGCTCATTTGAAATTTTTTAATTCATTCCTCTTATAGATCCTGTATATTTCACATGTTCTTGCTTTCTCTGTTAAAGGCAAGACTGGAGATATTCTTTTATATTACAGTGCTTTATCAACACACACCATTTCATATTCATAAGTGTCCCTACCAGAGTTAAAGAGCTTTTTTTAAAAAAATATATTGAAAACCGTTCCCTTTTATTTTCTGTGTTATATGGATTTTGAGCTTCTTAGTGTTGAGCTATGGAATTTTCTTTCTATGGGTTTATACTTTTTCAGTGGTATGAATTAGATTTCCATTTATATATTTTTCTTTAGCCCTTTAGGCAAATCCTCAGACTTAAGGGCACCATTCATAGTGCTATTATTACATATTACTAGTCAAATATCTATAAAAAGATGAATCTGAAACCAAGTGGTAGAATGTCATCAGTCTCTCTAAAAATAATAGTAATAAAAATAGCAATATAATCATACAAGAAGTTGTTTGCTCAGGATAAATTTAATTTATACCCTGAAATAATACAAATTATATTGCTCTGGACCTCTGGGAAATACAGCTTACAAAAAAAGGGAAACTAACTCATAAATTACATATATTTTATAATTATTTCATATATCTAATTCTTATTTGTTCAACAAATTACACAAATAGGTGAGTTGAAAACAGTATAAAAATATTCTTAAACATAAGATCTTTTCTCAAATCTAGTCTTAAAAAATCTACTGGAAGACCTCAGATAGATAGTCTTCTATATTAATATTTTACCTTTACTGGATGAAAGAACACAGTCAATCAACACAGTTAATGAAGAAAAATGAACATATTATAGTCATTGTTTGGCTTGTATATACATGTTGGAACTGACTCTGCTAGGGTAAATTATACAAATGTACATGCCTTTTCCAAAATAAATGCACTGTTGAGTCCATGGATAAAGTCCCATCCTTGCCAGCGAATAATTCTAAAAATAAGAAACTAAAAATTTTGAAAGGAAATAAAACTTCATGTACCTTTCAAGGAAGTAGGTGACAAAGATGGTGCTAGAATGACTCTCAGACTAGGGTGATGTGTCACAAGATTAGAAAGATTTGTTCTAATCTCTGCAAGCCAAGTGGCAGTTCATCAGCAAAAATTATTCAGTTTATTGTAAATTCCTTGTTTATTTCTCTTTCAGTTTTTACCATCTAAAGTCTTGTTTAAAAGTTTTGACTGGGTCATAATTAAGATTACATACATTGTTAAGGGGCAAGACAGGTTCTAGTTTACTCTAGGATTAGAATGTTAAACTACCAAAGAGTAAAATAACCCTAAGTGTAAAATAAAGCTATTGGGCTCAGAATTGAAACCGAGGGGTCTCCAACTGTTCTTCCCCCACAAGAATTTTCTCTTTCATTGTGAACTTGGGGGATATGTATTTTAGTAAAGATAAAGGTAATTTTTTTACATATATTGATGAAAACTAGTCATAATCAATTTTCAAATAAATTAGCATTGAAGGAAGTAAGGAGCAGGTTAGAATTTCTTTACAGTCATACTAGGTTGTAGGAGAGATGCTGGACTATAAACTCACATATTCTGGGCTTGTTATCCTAGCACAGAAATTATGATGACATTGAACATATATTTTCATAATGCAGTCCATTAAATTTCATGCCTAAATTATGGAAACTCAGGGGCTTATGGTCACATAAGAGTGAAAGGGCAATAAAGGAGTAAGGAAAAATTATGCAGAAAGGAGAAAGGCAATGATGCCTGGTGAGAACAATCATTCTAAGTGTGAGAACCAGGATGATGTACCTAGTTCAGATTTTCTAGTCACTTGAAATATCGTTGACCTCTAATATTTAGGGGGAATTTAGGCTGAGTCTAGAAATGTATTTTTTCCTCTAAAGAACCATAGACTTGGCAGGTCTATATTTAGGGTACTCACTGTTTTTCTGAATTTTGCCCAGATCCTGACTGTCACAGGTACAGATGAATTCAATACACCCAGAGGGATCTTACTGGAAACCTGAAGCATTTCCATGAAATCTCCAAAAGTCAAAATATATTACTACAACACTCTAGAGGTTGGAGTGTTGTAATAAAATCTTTTTTTTTTTTTTTTTGAGACAGAGTCTTGCTCTGTCGCCCAGGC
>NW_016107523.1:876736-943068 GCF_001604975.1 Cebus imitator | reverse complement strand
CCTATGAGTGAGAACATGTGGTGTTTGATTTTCTGTTCTTGTGTCAGTTTGCTGAGAATGATGGTTTCCAGGTTCATCCATGTCCCTACAAAGAACACAAACTCATCATTTTTTTATGGCTGCATAGTATTCCATGATATATATGTACCACATTTTCCCTGTCCAGTCTATCATCGATGGGCATTTGAGTTGGTTCCCAGTCTTTGGTATTGTAAACAGTGCTGCCATGAACATTCATTTTTGACCCAGGAAGTACAAGTTTAGTATAATTAAAAGTATAATGTTGAAATCAGCAAGGGTTTGTATTTTTGAAATTATTCAACCCCATTATGTTCTCTATAGAATACAAAAGAAAAAGTAAATAACCAAAAGAGAAGCTGTGAAAGTGTTTCACTGAGTACAATGTTCAATACCTTGTCAAGTAGGAGTGAACGATAGGGTGGTTAACTTGAAACAAGAGAGTTGGAGGCAATGAAAATATGAATCTTGATGTTTGCAGGTTTTAGAAGAAAGACAAAGTCTTGGATTTTTTCATCAAATGACAGATGAGAGAGAAAGCATTTTTTATTTCTGTAACAAAAAGGATGGGTGGTTGTATTGTCACTTAAATACTTTTAATTGTGAAGAAACATCTCATCAAGTAAAATGTAGATAAGGATAAACAAGGTGTTAAGCACAGACAGAAAGTGTCCTATTATAATACAGAAAATGTTTTCAATAAAATCCAACATCCCTTCATGATAAAAACCCTTGGCAGACTAGGAATTGAAGAAGCATACCTCAAAATAATAAGAACCATCTATGACAAACCCACAGCCAACATCATACTGAATGGGCAAAAGATGGCATGATTCCCACTGAGAACTGGAACAAAACAAGGATCCCTCTCTCACCAATTTTATTCATTATAGTGCCGGAAGCCCTAGCCAGAACAATCAAGCAAGAGAAAGAAATAAAATACACCCAAATAGGAAAAGAAGTCAAACTATGTTTTTTTCACTGATGTTATGATTCTATACTTAGAAAACTCCAAAGACTTCACCAAAAGGCTACTAGACCTCATAAACAATTTAAACAAGGTTTCAGGATAAAGATACATAAAAATACATTTTCACAGTAAAACATATAAAAATTAGTAGCATTTCTATACGGCAATAATGACCAGGCTGAGAGTCAAATGAAGAACATCCTCCCATTTACAAGACCAAAGAAAATGAAATATCTAGAAATACACCTAACCAAGACGCTGAAAGTTCTCTATAAGGAGCACTAAAAAACATTGCTGAAAGAATCACATGCTCATTGGAAGTATCAATATCATTAAAATGGCCAAACTGCACAAAACAACTTATAGATTAAATGCTATCCTTATCAAACTACCAAGGTCATGTTACATAGAATTAGAAAAAAAAATTCTATAATTTATATTCAACCAAAAAAAGAGCACAAATAGCTAAAGCAATCCTAAGCAAAAAGAACAAAATTGGAGGCATCACACTACAATAATTCATACTATAGTACATCACACTATAGAACTTCCAACTATGCTACAAGAATACAGCAAACAATACAATACAATATTCATACAGAAGTAGATATACAGACCAATGGAACAGAACAGAAAACAGAGAAATAAAGCCACATACCTTCAACCATCTGATCTTTGACAGGCTGGCAAAAACAAGCAGTGGGAAAGGACTTCCTATTCAATGAATGATGCTGGGATCACTGGCTAGCCATATGCAGAATGAAACTTGACCTCTACCTTTTGCCATACACAAAAATTAACTCACAGTGGACTAAAGATCTTAACGTAAGACTGAAAACTATACAAATCCAAGAAATAAACCTAGGAAATATCCTTTTTGACATTGGCCTTGGCAATAATTTTTTTTTTTTTTTTTTGAGATGGAGTCTTGCTCTGTCGCCTAGGCTGGACTGCAGTGGTGTAATCTAGGCTCACTGCAACTTCCACCTCCTGGGGTCAAGCAGTTCTCCTGTCTCAGCCTCCTGAGTAGCTGGGATAACAGGTGCCCGCCACCACGCCCAGTTAATTTTTGTATTTTTTGTAGATGTGAGGATTTGCCATGTTGTTCAGGCTGGTCTTGAACTCCTGACCTCAGGTAAGCCACCCTCCTTGGCCTCCCAAAGTGCTGGGATTACAGGGTTGCGCTACTGTGCCCTGCAGGCAGAGAACTTTTAGCTAAGCCCCCAAAAGTAATTGCAACAAAAATAAAAATTGACAAGTGGGACCTAATTAAACTAAAGAGCTTCTGCAGGGCCAAAGTAACTATCAACAAAGTAAACAGGTAATCTACAGAATGGGAGAAAATATTCGCAAACTATGCATCCAACAAAAGTCTAATACAAAAAATGGACAAAAGACATGAACAAACACTTCTCAAAGAAAGTCATGGAAGTGACCAACAAACATATGAAGAAATGCTCATCATCATTAATCATCAGAAAAATGAAAATCGAAACCACAATGAGATACCATCTCACACCAATCAGAAAGGCTATTAGTAAAAAGTCAAGAAAGACTGGGCACGGTGGTTCACTCCTGTAATCCCAGAACTGTAGGAGGCTGAGGCAGGAGGATCACATGAAACTAGGAGTTCAAGACCAGACTGGCCAAAATGGTGAAATCTCAACTCTAGCGGAAATGTAAAAGTTAGCCATATGTGGTGGTGTACATCTGTAATCCCAAATACTAAGGATGCTGCAGCACAAGGATCATTTGAACTCAGGAGGTGGAAGTTGCAGTGAGCCAGGATTGCCCCACTGTACTCTAGCCTGGGTGACAAAAAAAAAAAAAAAAAAAAAAAAAAAAAAAAAAAAAAAAGAGGTCAAAAGATAACAAATGACAAATGCTGGTGAGGCTGTAAAGAAAAGGGAGTGGTTATACACTGTTGGTGGGAATGTAAATTATTTCAGCCCCTGTGGCAAGCAGTTTGGAGATTTCTCATAGAACTTAAGACGTCTCTACCATTCAACCCAACAATCACATTTCTGAGTATATACCCAAAGGAAAATAGATCAAATTTACCAAAAAGACACATGCGCTCTTATGTTCATTGTCACACAACTCACAATAGCAAAAATATGGAATCAACCTAAATGCCCATCATTGGTTGATTGGATAAAGAACATGTGGTACATGTACACAACACAGTACTATACAGCCATAAAAAGAATGAAATCATGTCCTTTGCAGCAACATTGATGGAGCTGGAGGACATTACCTTAAGCAAATTAATGCAGGAACAGAAAACCAAATGTCACATGCTCTCACTTATAAGGGGGAACTAAATATTGAACACAAATGGACATAATCATGGGAATAACAGACACTGCGGACTACTACAGCAGGGAGGGGCCGGAGGTGGGGGAGGTTTGAAAAGCTACCTATTGGATACTATGCTCACTATCTGGGTGCAATATACCCTTTTAACAAACCTGCATGTTTACTGTCTGTATATAAAAGTTGAAATTAAAAATAAAAGTGTCCTATTTTAGAGAAAACATGCCAGACATCTATTACACAGCATGTATCATTATTCACTTGTTACAATTATTTTCAGATTAAGGTGAGTTCATAGTTAAAAATTTAATTGGGGTGATATAATACAGTGGGGGGTTTTTTAGTAGTAGATTTTCACAGTGTTCTATATGACTTAAGTTTATACAATCATTAAGAGTCCGAAGGGGCCTCTGTAATTAGTCATACTTGACTGCATTTTATGAGAAGAATTATATGCCTTATTGATGTTTGCAAACTTGGAGTTTTGCAAAGGTCTCAGGACAAATACCCTGGGGCTGTTGAGAGTCTAATATACATGTAAAATAAAAGGCCATAATAAATAAAGTCATATGGAGCTTATATATATGTGTGTGTGTGTATATATATATATGTATATATAAAATCATGGGTTTATAATGATTACCAAATGGATAGTAACTATAAGTGATTTAAGGGGGTAATGTTTTCTTTATTTTACTCCAATCAACAAAATATTTGGTTTATGTCTCTAGTTAACACGAGATAACGCTCGTGTTTTTATCTTGATACTTGAAAAATTTCCACTTCACCTTCTGGTCCCTATTTTTTTTTTTTTTAATCATTAGTGGGTATTCACAGAAAACAAAATTATTGTACAAGCGTTGAAAATATCAAGAAACAATAAATGGTCAGATTTTTGAAACATTTTCCCAAGCTGTCTTTTGAGAGCCAAAATGGTGGAGTAAAGTAAGGCTTAGATTTTATCCTGAAGCAATAGACAAGGAAAAAAAATCAGAGAAAGAATGACAACTCTATACCTCTCGAACCTGAGACACTGTAGAGAAGAATTACCAGGACTGAGACTAGTAGGCACCCACTGCATAAAATGTATCCGCCCATTCTCATTTGCATTACTTTCCATGGGTCCTTCTTGCTTTTGCAATACCTTTGGAAATTTACAATCAACTCCCTCACAACAGAGAGTAAGCACCTTGATTTCCAGACAGTGGTAAGTTTTAATAGGAAATGCCTTAGACACTTGAGAAGAAACTAGAAGGCAGCAAAATTCATCCCATTACAAGTGTCCTCAACTAGAAAATGTTAACACCTTCCAAGATTAACTAACTTTATGGCCAATAATTGGTCTTCAGAAAAAGAGAGCAACTATAAGCAAAATATAAGGGAATAGTATTTAAACAAAAATAATTTCAACACAGGAAGCTGACTAAACTATTAATTTTTAGAGAAAGGCTCAACATAAGATCACTACTTTTTTTATTGTATTAACTATATATGGCCCCAAACATAAATGAACATAATATTGGCTGTATTTGGTTTTATTGCTTAAAAATGAAGTATTCAAATTATCAACAGCTGTGGCTAAAGAAAAAAGACCTTTGTCATCCAAACTAAGACTTATTCATTACCCTGATATTCCAAGGTATTTTTAAAAAGGTGTCATTTGTGGCAACATTTTATCTATGTTCTAAAAGTTCTTAAAATTGGCAATTACTGTCAATGAACATTTATTGAATATGAAGAAACTGTATAGCATTTGTATTTAATGCATTGCTAATTGCTACGTTACAGTTCCAATATTTTCATAGTGTCAAAATGATTATTTTATATATTTCTTTTTAAATAATAAAAGTGTCAAAAACGTTTTGGGGAAACTAAACTTCCTATTTTATTGTTACTTATTATTATTGCTTATTATTTAATCTTTTACATGTTAACATTATCAAAGGTCTAAAAAATTAATGATCCTTATTTTTACCAAAAACTAAAAAAAATAAAAAATAAAAATAAAGCAAATATTTATCAAATGCTCCATAGTTTTTAAGCACTGTGAGCAATTATCTATCCTAGAAGCTCCAATCTGAATACTGCATTACATTTGATGAAACATTAGCTATGAAGACACAATAAGACAATTCAGTGATATAAGCCAAAACATGAATAGTGACAAGTGGCACAGAAAATTTGTGTTCTTTTTCATTATTATTATTATTATTTTGAGACAGAGTCTCGCTCTGTTGCCCAGGCTGGAGTGCAGTGGTGCATCTCAGCTCACTCCAACCCCTGCCTCATGGGTTCAAATGATTCTTCTGCCTTAGCCTCCCTAGTAGCTGTGATTACAGGTACGTCCAACCACACATACATAATTTTTGTATTTTCAGTAGAGACAAGGTTTCACCATGTTGGCCAGGCTGGTCATAAACTCCTGCTGTCAGGTGATCTGCCCGCCTCGGCCTCCCAAAGTGCTGGTGTTGTACTGGCCCGAGCATAGAAAGTCAACACCAAGACAAAAGTATGCCAAATTGTAGGGTCTTTATTGCCTGCAGCCACGGAGGACTCTGTCTCTCCAACCCGTGGGCCTGAAAGGAGGGTGTCAAGACCTTTTATACCCATAAAACCACCTTGGGAGTGAGGGTGAGGGGCAGGGGTGTGGGTTAGGGTCTTCAGATGGTTCTGAGGGCTAGTGGATTCTGTAAATCACCTCCTGGGTGGAGATGAGGGTGAGGGGCTCCAGACATTCCAGTGGATTGCTGGGTGAAGATGAGGGTGAGGGGCTCCGGACACTCCGAGGGCCAGGGGACTTTTGACATTCTGATTGTTACTTAAGTGGTTCACAAAAGTCAAGAGTAGCATTTGTTTACATAATGTCTGGGTAGGGTGGAAATTACAGTCTTTAATTACTTATTCACATTTGGGTTATAGAGAACAGTTTCAACAGAAAGTGAGGTATGGTTGAGGTATGCAGTTTTATGGGGCTTTTACCATGTCACACTGGGATTACAGGCGTGAGCCCCTGCACCTGGCCTTCCTGATCCTTTTAGGACCTTTCCCCCATTTTTTCAATGACATCCTATACGCACATATATGAGATGGAATTTGTGCTCTAAATTCAGAGAAGGAAGAGTTTATTGGATTTGGAAAGAACTGGGAAAATGTTGAGTTGTTTGGTATTGATCAGAGAGAAAATGTATTTACAGAGAAATCCATGTATAGTGAAGTAATTATCAAGGTTATTTTGTGGCTGATATTAATTCAAGGGGCAGTTTATAATTCAGTCACATATTAAAGGAGAAAAAAAGGACAAAAGAAAAATAAAATAAAGCAGATAGAATTGTGAAATGGGCTCCATTATTTGCACCATAAAGTTTAAGTAAATCAAATTATTGGGAATATTTTGAGATAGAGTTTAAAGTCTTCCTCGAGAGTCATGGTTGAAACCACAAGTTGTGGAGGAACTGATTGTGATGTTGCCCCACCGTGGGATTTTTTCTCCCTATGGTAATGACGTCAAAATAAAATAAAATAAAATAAAAAGAAAATTATGCAGATTGTAATTAGAGGTGGGGCTGTTTATGATCTGGTTATCTCCACGTCGGTCTGGGAAAGAAGTGAGATATTACTGGGTTAAATCATGTCTGTGAGACAAAATGGAAGGTAAAAACAGTGAACACAAAGAGAAAGATTCAAAACAAGTTTTAGTCTCTTGCTCTTCCTTGCAGTAGGCCCTTGGAAAGTTGACAAGTCCTGAAATAATTTTTAAAAACAGTGGATTTTAATCACCACGAGGGTAAAAATAGTCTTGTTTACCACTGTATTCCCAACACATAGCATGGTATTGGACATTCCCCAAATAATTATTCATTGCACATTCTAAACTACTATATTAGCATATCCCACTTCTAAGCATTATCCTGAGATGGCAACTGGGCAATACAGCAAAAAAGGATGTCACCATGACCTCAGTCCAGGCCTAACACGAAGTTGAGCTCTGAACAACAATGTAACATCAAACAGTGACCCTGTTGTAACATGTTCTGGACTTGTCTAAGTTAAAGTTCAAATATGATAACTCTAACCCTGGTTATAATCTCTGAATGATGCATTTTATAAATAGCAATATTTTTCTTTTATTTTTTAGAAAAGAAGCATTTATCATGCAAGAAAGAGGACAACATTGCTTCAAGAATAGTAATCAGTCAGTGGCACCCATCGTAACGAGAGAGGATTTATATCCCATTGTTTTCAGTTTAAATGTCAATGTGCATACATATAAACATTTGGAAAAACAGGTTTCCAGTAGATCATGTTATGTAAAGGTCATACAGACCTTGCAAATATTCCTGCAACTCTAACTAATCTAATCCAGTTCTTGAGTTCAAATATCAAATTATATCCCTTTCTGCCACCCAGAATTTTCAATGTCTGATATTCAGCGGGTTCTAAAATTTCACTTTTCATATTTTAAGGGCCCATATGAAGCCATATGCAATTAGCATATGCTGTATTGTGGCATGTTCTGTTAACATCAGCTCTTTGATTGAGGAAAAACTCTAACTGTTGAATCATCAAAACACTACAGCAGTATTTTATAACCTCAGTTTTGCATAATGTGAAGTAATATGCATGGCCTGCCCTCTCTAAATATGAGAGGCAATTTGTTTGGCTCCACATTTTATTTTGCTTTCAGGATTATACTACTTACTAACTTCAACAAAAGCAATATAATAAGAAATATTGCCTCACAATACCACAGCTCTGTCCATCAATAGCAAAAATTCTCAATCTTAGTACCAGTGCCAGGAGATGAATCTCATTATGATAATTCAGTGATTGTATATGGATTCACATTTCCCAACATACATAAGAGAATACAAAACAAACACAAGTAGGATAAGCAATTAGATAACTAAAGTTTTTTGTCAAAGATATTAAAGAGTATGTTAGGAATCATCTAATGTCATCTCCCTATTATTGGAAAAAATGGACGCTCAGGATTTATATAATTAGCTCTAGGTCACACAGGTAGTTTGATGGCGAATCCTAGAGAATTCCACTGTTCATAATTCTTAAACAAATATTTCTTTCATTGTACTTTATGTATTACAGTGATACTAACTACTACCAAGTCAGCACTAATTATAACTTGATAGGTTTAAAGGACTAAGCTAAAAACATTTAGAAAATTCATCTTGAAAATATTGAGCAATAAGGTGGGATCCAAGGTGGCATGAAGGGTCAGAGACTTAGTCTGAACTAGAACGCATGTCTGTAAGGCACATGCTAGAAATTTGTGAGCAAAAGAAGAAGTGAGAAAAAAATGAATATTTAATGAGGATAATTCATAATTAGTCTATAGGATTAGGTGGAGTATAGAAACCATTCCTCCAGGGAGTTGAAAATTAGGGAATTGAATGTAGGAATTCATTAGCTAAAATAAGGTTCTGTTGTTTGAGGTTCTCAAAAGAAATCATTTCTCGATAATTATGTAAAAACTGAAATACAATTTTGAAAATAATTTTTAGTACTAGCCATCAAAATTTTGGGCTCAAACAAACTATGTGTTTCAAACACCACTGATGGGATCTGCCATTGAGGAGCGCATGTCTGAGATTCCAGACTGGTATGTGCGATATCTGTACACCTGCATCCTCCAGGAAGATTTGAGGGCCTCAGAAACATTTTCCAAACGTTTATAACAAGGATCCTACAACTATTAGATCCAAGGAAACTTCAGAGCAAGGAAGCCAGCACTGGGGCTGTATCTTGGACAACATGCTGGCCCCTGACATGGGGAACAAATTAAAGGACCATAGAACCTAATTTCTATAGCCTTGGCTCACCACAGGTTTGTGCTCTCCTGCACAATGGCATTGGGGCAACCTTATGTTTTTGTTGTGTTGTGCTGTTTGTTTGTTTTCTAAGCACAGGACAGTATCCTATCTCACGCCAAATATAAAATTCAGGCTGCATGAAATCTTAGAGATGCTCCTTAAGCTTTTGTGCAAATTAGATTGCTTGATTGAATCAATGGATGGTACAACCTAGTCAATGTCATTCTTGCATTCATTCAAAAGAATAAATGTTTCTAAATATTTGCTAGTAAAATTAGCAGTGCATACTGGGGAAGGATCACACACAGGAATCAGGAACCTTAGATATAGCTCTACCATTAACTAGCTGAGGCAACAGGAAGTTTAAGCCCTTTTAACTTTGGCTTTCCTCACCTGAAGAATGGACGAAAAATATGGGTTTTTTGTGAGGAACAGAATTAATACGAAGCAAAAGTCCAGATCTGACTGTCTTAAATGTCAGTAATTATTTTTCTATTTAAAATAGTATATAGCATATGTTAATGTACCACCAAAAATCATTTCTGGGACAAGCAGAGTCATACCATAATTATGTGTCAACACCTGAGGTACATGTAATTAATGCTACAGAACGCCAGAAAAAGAGAGATTAACATTGGAAATTTGATACTTAGAAAGTGTTTTAAAGGAAAAGTGAGATTGTGATGGACTATGAAACTCAGATTAGTAAGACGTGGACTAAATGAAAGACATCCTAATGATTCAACAGAACGAAAAGTAAGTATGGAAATGAACAAAACAGACTATTAGCATCCTAGAAAATCGAGAAAATACTGGAATAATCATTTGCCCATGGAAAAGCATATGACATGTGCTTGCATACACATATACTCCATATATGCATGCCTCTCTGTGTATATTTACATACATATACATATCATTTGCACTCAGAAAACACTATTACTAACACTACAATTATATATACGTGGTGGGACTATAACATACGATTGTTTTCTTTGAAGTTCATTAAGATCACATACCATAATTGTAAATTTCCCATTAACGTACATATGCATATGTCTTAAATTGGGATATATGGTATATCATTTAATAGAGATGAAATTTTGTTAAAATTGGAATTCAAGACATCTTCCTTTTACGTATTACATGTTTACTCAAATGGACCACTGCTAGTTAAGTTTTTTTCAAGTTTCTCTGATTCATCAAATGCCATTTGAGGACTTCATAAACATGCGTTTAAATACAAGTTCCAGTGTATGACGAAGTTCACGTCAGGCCATGGTGAAAAAGGAAACACATGAAGATGCTGGAGTATTTCTTAAAATCATTTTGTTTTTTATTCCGTGATCAGGTTCTTCCAAGTTTTTGTGCTGATAAGGTCTTTTTCTTTTACATTACAATGATGAGAATCCCTAATTAGCAAAGTAAGGAAATGGCAAGTCAAGGTTGATCTCTGATTTGTTTCTGGCTTGTTTTAAATTTAATTAAATCATGAAGTCTTAAAGTCCAGAGAGCACAAAACTAAGCTACATTAATTTGAACATATGACATAAGTTGGGCTCATATTTTTCAAGTTGTTTTCTGTAAATTTCCCCAATTAAATTCAGCAAAACAATACTGATATTTTAAGTAAAAAAGAAAGTAACAACCTAATACATTAATTTTTTTGTCAAAAACATGTAATCTGTGAATCACAGGGATGAGCATTAATATTATATATGGGATGAAAATGAATTTAATTTCATTAGGATCAGGTTTTAAAGAACTAAACTAAGCCTGTTCAAATTTTTCTTTTTTATTTTATATACTACAGGTTCACAGGAAGTTTCAAAAAAAAATGTATAGGGAGGTTGGAGGTCCTGTGTCCCCTTCACCAAGGCTCACTCAATTTTTACATCTTGCAAAACTGTAGTATAATATCGAAATAATTGACATTGGTATAATCCATAAACCTTCAAATGTCAACATTTATGTATGTACATATTTGTATGTGCATGTGTATGCATATATAGTTATACACAAATTTACCACATAGATCACTTCATGCAAGCACAACACAAGTGGCAAATGTACCATCACCTCAAGACACCCCATGTTACCCTTTCATAGACCACCCACTAGCTTCCCCCAAACCATGTCACATTATGCTGAGTGAAAGAAACCAATCAGAAGGGACTACATACAACATGATTCCATTTACATCAAGACAATATCACCCAAATCCTTAGAGACAGAAAGCAGTTTAGTGGTTGCCAACAGCTGGGTGAGGAAGGAGTGTGGACCAACTGATAAATGGATACAGTAATCCCTTTTGGGGTAACGAAAATATTTTGGGCCAAAATAGAGATGATGGTTGCACACCACTGAGAGTGTACTAAGTGCTAATGAACTGTACATTTTAAAATGGTTAATTTTATGTTATGTGATTTTTACCTCATTTAAAAAAAATCCAATCTCATGGCCCTCTGACTGTCACTGTGAGAGGTCAGAATTACAGGGCAAAGTCTGCAGTTCCCTGAGAACTCACAAGCAGACACCTCCTTATGAAATGTGTGCCCTGGAAATTTCCTTCACGACATGTTTATAACTCCTGGACATTTTGGGCTGAACAGTTGTAAGAGAAGCTAGTCATGCTCAGTCATATTTTGCTTCCATAGCATTTCTCCACCCTCAACCTTCTACTCGTTTTCATAGACACACACACAAACACATTCCACTATATCTGTGGATGCAGCCTCTGAGTCCTCAAGGTGGAGTTGTTCACAAGTGAGTAACCACTCATCTATTTGCCATAATAATGTTACTTCAGAAATGACAGACAAATGGAGGCCAGGTGCAGTGGGTCACACCTGTAATCTCAGCATTTCGAGAAGTCGAGGCAGGAGGATTGCTGGAGATCAGAATATAAATACCAGTCTGTCAACATAGTGAGACCCTGTCTGCACAAAACAATTAAAATATTATGGGCCAGGTGTGGTGTTATGTGCCTGTAGTCCCGGCTATTCAGATGGCAGAGGCAAGAGTATCACTAGAGCCCAGGAGTTCAAGGCTGCGGTGATCTATGATCACAGCACTGCACTCTAGCCTGGGCAACAGAAAGAGAACCTGTCTCAAAAACAAACGAACAAAAATAAATGGAAACATGCAATATACATACATTTTAGATTGTTTCTTTTTCTATTTTTAATTTCAACTTTTATTTTACATCTAGGGGTACACATGCAGGTTTGTTATAAGAATATATTGTGTGATACTTAAGTCTGTCGTACAATTGAACTCATCACCCACGTGGAGAACATAGTACTCAATAGGTAGCTTTTCACACTTTGGCCCTTTCTCCTTCCTCTCGATTGTAGACCCCAGCGTCTATTGTTCCCATCTTTATTTTCATGTGTACTCAATGTTTAGCTCCACTTATAAGTGAGAACCTGTGGTGTTTGGTTTTCTGTTTCTGCATTAATTCACTTAGGGTAATGTCCTCCAGCTCCATCCATGTTCTGCAAAGGACATGATTTTCTTCTTTTTTTTTATTGCTGCATAGGATTTCATGCTGTGTATATACCATATTTTCTTTATCCAATCAATCATTGTGGACATATAGGTTGATTCCACCTCTTTGCTATTGTGACTAGTGCTGTAATGAACATATCAGTGCATGTGTCTTTTTGGTAGAATAATCTATTTCCCTTTGTGTATATACCCAGTAACGAGATTGCTGGATCGAGTAGCAGTCCCACTTTTAGTTCATTGAAAAATCTCCAAACTGCTTTCCACAGTAGCTGACCTAATTTACACTCCCACCAAGAGTAGAGTAAAAAAGGACAAAGAATATCACAACATGATGACAAAGGGTATAATTCAACAAGAAAACTATCATAAATATATATTCACTTAGCATTGGCACACCAATGTCCTACATCAGGTACTTTTCGAGACCTACGAAAAGACTTAGAAAGCCACACAGTAATAATGGGGGACTTCAACACCCTACTGATAGTGTGAGACAGATCACCGAGGCATAAAACTAACAAAGAAATCATAGATTAGGATTAAATTTGACCTTGACCAACTAGACCTAAAAGACATCTACATACTACTTCACCCCAAACCACAGAATATGCATTCTTCTCATCTGCACACAGAATGTACTCCAAGATCAACCACGTATTCAGCCATAAAGCGAATCTTAATACATTTCAAAAAGTGAAATAAAAGCAAGGAAATTATTGGACCACAGTGGAATAAAAATAGATATCAATACCAAGGGGAACTCTCAAAACCAAATATGGAAACCAAACAATTTGCTCCTGAATGACTTTTGGGTGAACAGCAAAATTAAGCAGAGATTGTCAATTTTTTCTCACTCAGTATAAATTACACTAGGTTTATCCAATAGTTAATTCCTTTTTATTGCTGAGTAGTATTCCATGGTATGCATGGACCACTGTTTTTTTTTTTTTTAAAGCATTTGCATATTGAAGGACTTTTTGTGTTTTGGTACTATGAATAAGGCTGCTATGAATATTTGTGGATACATTTCTGTATGAAAACAAGTTTTCATCTTTTAAGAATGATTAAGAGAGCAATTGCTGTGTCATATGGTAAGTGCATTTTTAGTTTTAAAATGAACTGCCAAATTATTTTCCAGTGTGGCTACACTATTTTACATTCCCACCAGCAATGTATGACTCACCTAGTTTCTCTGCTTTCTTGCCAGCACCTGGTGTCTATTTTCTTATTTTAGTCATTTTGACTACTGTGTAATAATGTCTCACTTTGGTTTTAACTTCCATTTTACTAATGGTTATTGATGTTGAACATTTTTTAATGCACTTACATATGCCATCTGTATATCCTTATTGATGAAACATCTGTGCCTATCTTTGGTCCATTTCCTCTTTGGATTTTTAAAATGTTGAGTTTTGAGAGTTCTCTATATATTCTAGATACTAGTTCTTGATATCTAGACACTGAATATGTGGGAGACAGAGGTCTCCCACACCTGGCTAATTTTTTGTATTTTTACTAGAGACTGGGTTTTCACCATGTTGCTCAGGCTGGTCTTGAATTTCTGACCTCAGGTCATCCGTCCTCCTTTGCCTCCGAAATTGCTGGAATTACAGGTGTGAGCCACCATGCCCGGCCCATTGTGGAGGATTTTTGTGTCTAGGTTGAGGTACTACTTTTATTTGGTTTAAACATCAAAGTAATATGACCTCATAATATGAGTTGGAAAGTTTTCCCTCCCTTCTATTTTCTGGAAGATATTATGTAAAATAGGTGTTAATTCTTTAAATGTTTGTAGAAATCTCCAGTGAATTTATCCAAGCCTGTGAATTGTTTTTCTACAACTTTTAAATTATGAATTCAAATTCTTCAATAGTTATTGGATTATTAGATTATCTACTTTATGTCTGAGTTTTGATAGTTTGTGTTTTTTTGAGAAATTGGTAAGTTTTTCTAATTTTTAGCAATTGTAAGCATATAAAGTTTTTGTCCTTTCCTTTAATTTTCATAGTTATACCTATGATGCAAATTGCCATGCAATTATTTGGGCGTGTTCTGTTTGGGGTTCACTCAGCTTTATTAATGTGTAAGTTTGTGTCTTTTACCAAATTTGAGAATGTATTACCCATTATTTTTGGTACTATTCTTTTAATCTCATTTACTTTATACTCATTTCCTGGGACTATAGTGATATATATGTTGGATTTTTCACTATTGTCCCAAAGGTTTCTGAGGCTCTGTTCATTCAAAACAAAAATTCTGTGCTCTATTTTTCAGACTGGATATATTCTATTGATGTGTCTTTAAGTCCACTGATTTTATCCTTTGTCTACTTCACTCTATTACTGAGTCCATCTAGCAGTTTTAATTTTCAATACAGTTACTAAAATTGTTTTTAGTTTTATACATCACATTTTATTTTTTTAACCTCTATTTATTTGCAGATGATTTCTAATTTTTGTTTTTTCAAGAGAGTTGTATTTGCCTAATTATTTTTTTTTTATTTCTACTTTATTTTATTTATTTATTTATTTATTTATTTATTTAGATACAGGGTCTTGTTCTGTCACCCAGGCTGAAGTGCACTGGCGTGATGCTGGCTCACTGCAACCTCCACCTCCCAGGTTCAAGCGATTCTCCTGCCTCAGCCTCCCGAGTAGCTGGGATTACAGGCACGCACCACCATGCCCAACTAATTTTTGTATTTTTAGTAGAGACAGGGTTTTACTATGTTGACCAGTCTGATCTTGAACTCCTGACCTCGGGTGATCTGCCTATCTGGGCCTCCCAAACTGTTGGGATTACAGGTGTGAGCCACCGGGCCTGGCTTGACTTCTACTTTAAAATTCTTGTCAGATAATTTCAACATTTGATTTACCTAAGCAATGGCACTAGTAGATGTCTTTTCTCATTCTAGTTTTGCTTGTTTTGGTTCTTAGTATGCGGGTGATTTTTGATGGTACTCTGGACATTTTGTCCATTATATATGCAGAATCTGGATCTTATCTCAATCTTTTATTTTAGCAGATATTTACGATACATAGTTTAATACACAGGTACCATTCTACTTTTATGGGCTGTGGTTCCAAAGAGAGCTTTATTTTCAGAGTATTTCTGGTGTTATTCTGGCCCGCTTGGTTTATCTAGTGATGTTGGTACTCTAAAAAATCCTTGATAGTATACTCTGAGTGGGCAGAAGGAGTTCCCCAGACTAGGTTGCTGGTGCTGCTAGGTGGAGTAGGGGTTTCTTAGATCTCTAGAGACAAAAATGCTTCCTAGATAGGATGATTATTGTGTTAGAATTCCTATACTGGTACACTCCAGCTGCTCCAATATCTCTGGGTGAAAGCGGAGGGATTCTCATGGCCATAGGGTCCCAGTGGCTTCCCAGCTAGTCACTTTTTATGGTGGACAGCCTTACTAGTGCTCTGTGTTTGCCCAGGTATATCTGGGTAGGGAAGGGAAGTCTTAGGTCCATAGGGCCAAAGATGCTTTCTGAACCAGGTCACTTATTAGGATTGTGCCTCTTGTGATTTCTGTCTTTCCACCTTGATGTCTTCCTGTTGGAAAAGGGGGTCTTAGTTCTGCAGGGATGAAAAGGCTTCAATGGTTAGGACACTTATGGCAAGATCTCTATGCCTGTTGGGAACAGACAGTGCTTTCTGGATGGGATTTTGTTCTTGAGGGATCTCTTTTCTAGTACCCTTGGCCACTTCAGTATCTCTGTGCAATAGAGGGCAGCCTCAGACACACAGGAACAAAGAGGCTTCCTGTACTAGGACAATCAGAGTAGTAAAATCCCTTGTGATACTTCCACCCAGCCACCTATTTATTTCCTGTGTTAAGTGAGGGTGTCTTAGGCCTGCAGGGACAAAGAGTCTTCTGAGGTTCGGCCACTTGCTGTGGCAAAATTCCTCTAACCAATGCTGCCAGTTGTCTGTACTTTTCAGCACAGCATGGTAGTCTTAAATCCCTGGGAAAGAAAAGGCACTCACCCTAGCTGCTTATTGTTAGAAGAGCTCCCACTCGATAACCCTTGCTAGTTGTTGTATCAGGCTCATCCAGTGTTGTCTGAGAGACTCCTATTCAATTCAGAGAGAAAACTAGCTGGGCTGCCTTCTGTTGCCTTTTGTTACTAGGCTTGAAAGTCAGAAAATGACAGGTCAGGGTCCCCATCTTCTGTTGGATAGGGGCACATATAAGAATATACTGCAGTTTGTTTTCTTCTAGTCCCAGGGTCTCAAAGCAGTTTGCTTTTCTCTGACTACCCTTTACGATTTTCTTTTGATGGCCTCTTGCTTTATTTATAGGTTTTATTGTTCTTCTTCACTATGAGGAGCAGGGAAATATCAGTTTATGCCATCTTGTCCGAATTGGAATTCTCAGTCTTGTTTTAATATGTTTTAATGGGTGATTCAGGCAACTCTGTTTTAAAGATGTGCAAAACTTTTAAAAAGAGATGTTACAAAACCTAAATATACATTTAATTATACCATGCTGTGTGTAGAGTTGCTGGTAACTACTGAAATCACAAGTACATGTCAGCCTTTGAAGTTAATAAGAAATAAAACAACAACTTGGCTGGGTGCAGTGGCTCACACCCGTAATCACAGCACTTTGGCTGAGGCGGGTGGATTACCTGAGGTCAGGAGTTCGAGACCAGCCTGGCCAACATGGTGAAACCCCATCTCTACTAAAAATATAAAAAATTAGTCAAGCATGGTGGCGGGTGCCTGTAATCCCAGCTACTCAGGAGGCTGATGTGGGAGAATCACTTGAACCTGGGAGGCAGAGTTTGCAGGGAGGCAGAGGTTGCAGGGAGCCAAGATCGCACCATTACACTCCAGCCTGGGTGACAAGAACGAAACTCCATCTCAAAGAAAAAACAAAACAAAAAACCATCAACTATACCAAGTGATGAGTTGAATGATTGTACTAGGTATGTTGGCATTCATTATATTTTTAGTACATATTTAGGCAACCTAACTAAAAATAGTGCCAACAATAAAAATATCTCAATTTACATAAATATATGAAAGTTTAATTTGTAGATTCTATTATTTAATTTTATGAAAACATTTGTTAAAATCATGCAAACAAAAATATCTACCAACTTGAAGTTACTGACCAGTACATGACTATACACACACACACACACACACACACACACACACATATATATATTACACATATAGCATATGATAAAGTATTCATTAATCATTTACGTCTCTAGTTTGAACAACACTGAGAATTCAACAAGCACTTAACACATTGCCTAAGACTTTCTACAGATGTTTTAGCCAAGGTCAAGACTGGCTATTAATAAGACATCTAAAACGTTTAATCAAACACAATTGGTTTGAAGATAAAAAGATGATACAGGAATCAGGCTTTTCTTAACCATCAGTGCTTTTCATTAATGAAAGGACATAACAATGCATAGCCAAAAATTTATTAATTTTTGAAAATTTTAGTTTCCAAATTCTTCTCAATTAAACACAAGATAAAAATACTTAACTTTTTAAGACAGATGAATAGAAGGTAATTTTTGCTGAGCCACTTCTACTTTTTCTTGTTAAATATTTTATTCTATGCTGTTTATCAGAGCTTACACAATTTTCATAATCCTGCTGCAGTATTTTTACTTACTATCAAAGCTCTCTTCAAATTTGGCATAGTATATTTTTCACTCTTTCCTCCTTCTGTCTCCAGTTACAGGCCCTTTTATGAGCCTGTAATGTTGTTTTTCTATCTCAATTGAAAATTCAAAAGCAAAGACTTTAAAAATCATCTAGTTTTTGCCCTAATGCTTAATTCAGAGCGTAGCACATAGATATTCCCAATACATTTTCAGTAAAGGTATTGATCTTTGATTTTTAAAAGTAAGTAATAATAAACCTGTGAGAGAGGAGCAGCTTTTTCCTTTGAAAATTGTGGTTTAAATGCAGTGAGGGGTATTAATGACTCTCCATAAATGACTTCCTATTTCACTGAAGTGTTTAATAAGGTCTTTAAAACAGTACTTCATAGCATCCTGCTCTTCAAAGCAACATCTGTGGCTCTTTTTGGTTCCTATTAAGTGATAAATAACAACAGGATTTTGGTTCATGTAAGGACCTAAAACAGAAGAGTTGGTTAAGCTATTGATACATGTTGCTGTGCAGTTGGGCTGATGTTATTTTATTTTATTGTGTTCAAAATTGACACTGGCATTTTGTCAATTATGCTTTTTCTCAACTTTCAAAGTAAATTTTTTAAAAAAGAACACCATATATGAAGCTTAGATTATGTAATATAATGAACCAGTCATTATTCTTCTCATCTATTTAAATTATAGATTCCAAAAAGTTTAATATTAATTCGTTTGTATGTACCTTATAATGTAGTGGAAAGGCAAACTTGATACATATAATGCTGTAATATTACATATCGATGCATTTGTAATTCAAAGTAATATCATGATAGAAGGAAACATCCATGTGAAGTCATTAAAAACATTTTTGTTTGTAAGGATTTTGAAAATCAGAGGATCAAATAATACAACTCAAAATTCTTTCTGTCAAAGTAATGGGGAACAGGAAACACACCAAATAAGAGATATCCGGGAAGTTCTACTCAGTCCATAATTTTTATCCCTTCTCTGAGAACTATCACCCTCTACTCACACAATCTATAAGCGGAGTGCTTGGTATCATGTTTGTACTGAGTGACATTTGCCTCTAGGTCAAGGCTGATTGGACCAAGACTGGGCCCTGATTCAACTTGGTACAAACAGATGCACTTCCTGAAAGACTTTACCTGAGACTCATACAATGAGAATTTGTGCAACGAGTCATTCTTAGTACCATACAGTCATGGAGATGGCCCATGGCCCCATCATTCCCATCGCCTATAGGTTAAATTTTTCTTGGATTCTACTAGTAGGCAATCCAGAGTATGCACATATACACCTTGAATTGTGAATTGTATTTTGTTTGGGTTTCTGTTTCTAACAAGAAAGAAAGGCATTATTGATATTTACAAGATGACTTAAAAATCAGGTATATTTCAAAAAAAGATGACACTACCTGAGACACTAAACAGGGAACAAAAATATTACCAACATATTATCATGATGTAGATATGATTTTTTCAAGAAGCTTTGGAGCATATTAGTATTTAGTTTGGTAGATAATCTGAACAGGACTATATAACAAGGAACCCTGAACAATGTTCCTCCAAAATATATGTTAAAAGCAATAAGAGCTTTTATAAAAATTCTCATTTTATATAACCAGAATTTTACGTAAAATTTAAGAATAGTATAGATGTTATATCTCATTTATATATCAATGTAAAAAGTTAATTGGTTGATATAAAATACATTCAACATACTCAACTTATTTTCTTTTGAGAAAGGTAAAATTAGAGAAGTCCAGAGAATTACATGAGTACATATCTCCAGGAAATCACAATTACTAATAACCTGTCCTAATTTACTGTGAATAATCTAACGATAAAAGAAAATGATTCAAATACATGTGAAGACACTTTTACTTCCTCATCTCCATGTCTGTTCTCCTGCTCTCCTCTTTATAACTGGCCACGATATATGAATTTTATGTTCATTAATTTAGCCCAATTGTTCTGCTTTCCACATACATTTCTATATCCATAAACACTACATAATCTTGATGTCATTGTGTATGTATGTGTGTGTGTTCTTTACAAATTTACTTGAGTGCTTGGCATCCTTCATAGAGCTAATGAGCTATCATTAAGAATCCATGTTGATCCACCCCATACTCAGGTTGTATCACTGACAGGGTGTTCAGCCTGTAATTGTATTTTGTAGCTCTTCTTCCATACAGGTATGGTTATTTGGTTTGTTTCTCCCAGTAGAATATGAGCGGAAGTAATCTGTGTCAATTCTGAGCTTGAGATTTTAAAAAGCTAATACATCTTCTCTGCTGTTTCTTTCCTATTCTATGGATGTATGCAGATGACTCTGAGATTGAAGAGATGGGAGGAGCAGTAAGACGGAAGACGTCTGGATCCTTGCATCATCATATGCAGGAAAGCAACATGCTTCCATGTACTGCCATGGACTGTGACATGAGCAAACAATAAATATCTATTGTGTTAAGGCACTGAAATGTTGGGTTTGGTTTGCTATGCTAGCTAGTACTCAAAGAATGAATATACTATCATGCTTTCCAATCATTCTACAACTTTCCTTTTTCGCCCAATATTATATATTTGGGTTACATAGCTATTGTTAGATATGGATCTAATTAATACAGGGTTTTTCAAAAGTGGCACTATTAACATTTTAGACCGGATAACTGTTTGTTGTGGGGAGGCCACCCTTTGTATTGTAGGATATTCACCAGAATCTCTAGCTTCTACCTACTAGGTGCCAGTACAATACCACCACTCACACAGTAATTACAATAAAAAAAAATCTCCAGACATTGTCAAATGTCTTATTCATGGCCAAAATCATGCCTCATTGAGAACCACTTATACAATACATTCTTTTTAGCTGCTTGATAGTATTTCACCACATGCATCAAGGATATTTATTATATGTTTACACTATTGAACAATGAATATTCTTGTAACTGATTTTTAGCTGAATTATGCAACCCATATTAGCTACCTAAGAAGAAATGCCTTTTCTTCAATATCAATAAAAAGCAAAGCATAAAATTATATAGCTCTGAAAAGTAAGGAACAGTTAAAAAGAGAGGAGTAGAATTTAGAGCACGAGGCCAGTGCAAAAATAGAAGGTGAACTCCAAACTGGGACGCAATCACACCTTAGCTGTTAATTTAAGTAATGGATGTTTTTGAGTTGGGAACATTAGCCAACTGGGACCACAGTTCACCATCAGGCAATCCTTTATGATTCTTACCTTCTTCAAAACAATTCCTACCATCCAAATCTTCTGCAAAGCCTGTCAGTGCTCCCTGCAAATAATACTTCACGTGAGGCTACTTTATTTCCATCATAAGTGCCACCACCTTTGTCAAAGCCACCTGCAAAAGTGAAAGAACCCCCTCAAGGGTAATGGGCTTTCCAGCCTTCTGGAAAGCTGGCCGACCCACTCATGATGATGTGGCCTTTTTATTCTAAGTTTAGTTTAAGGACTACAAAAACCAGATATTTATATAAATATTCTCTTGAATGGAAGTGCCTAGATGATTAG
Organism: Cebus imitator; assembly: GCF_001604975.1. Taxonomy (NCBI): domain Eukaryota; kingdom Metazoa; phylum Chordata; class Mammalia; order Primates; family Cebidae; genus Cebus; species Cebus imitator. The sequence continues at coordinate 921,239 of NW_016107523.1, read as the reverse complement.
TTCAAATTATTTTGAATGGTGATGTAATATCCAAGTTCAACACAGTAAGGTAAAAATAAAGATTTTACTTTCTATAACTAGGCAGATCTTACATTGGACCTTTACTGTCATGGGTGCTAAACTACTACGAAATCCAATGGGCCAGGAGAAACCGTATTTCTGAATAGGATATCTGTTCCTGTTTATGTGGTCATCCCATTTTTGTAATTCTTTACCTAAATTAATTGTAAACTTTATCTAACATTATTGTATAGATAAATACAATTTATTTCGGCCAACTTGTACCCAACATAAAACTCTGTATCTCCTGAGATCTTGCCCTCTCGATATTCTTCTCACTGCAAACAGCATCAGAGTAATTCCCAAGTGTACATCACATTGTGAGATTCCCTCAAATTCTTGATTGGCTTCCTGTGGACCTGAGGATGGAGTTAAAACACTTTGTAGATTCACAAGTCTTCCGTCAAACGTTCCTACCTCATTTCATGTCTCCACAGATTCTGGCCTCTTATCAGTTCCCTAAATTCACTGATCCTTTGAATCTTAAGAGCCATTGTACATGTTATTTCTCTGTAGTGAATGTCCTCTCTTTCTCTCTCCCTCTGATTTTTATAGTTCAGAGCATCTCAGCATAAATATCACCTTTTCAGAAAGGTCATTAGATCATTAAGGATTGTAACCAAGAAACGATAGCTGTTGTTTTATTTTTTATTCTTGTGGCATATGCCAACGATCTTGTACAGTGCCTAAAGTCCAAAAGGGCTCAGTTACTACAGAGACAAGCAAATATGACCTGAGCTACAAACAAAATTACATCCAAAGACTCAAGAGAAAGCATGACATTGTGAAATTTCTAAGTTTATAGATAACGTTAAACAAGGAAGTCATTAGACTTGTCCCTGTCAATTTTTAACAAGAATGTTATTTCTATCTTGCAACAACAAAATATAGTATTTTTAAATTAAAAAAAATATTCATTTGAGAAGCTGCTGCAGGAAAATAACTTTGAATTGCAAGTATAAAGAAAATGTTCTGAGCCCTAGGTACTCTTTTTTCCCTTTGAAAATAATTGTTTTTGGCTGGGCACGGTGGCTCACGCCTGTAATCCCAGCACTTTGGGAGGCTGAGGCAAGTAGATCATGAGGCCAGGAGATCAAGACCATCCTGGCCAACATGGTGAGACCCCGTCTCTACTAAAAATACAAAAAAATTAGTTGGGCATGGTGGTGTACGCCTGCACGCCTGTATGCCGGTAGTCCCAGCTACTCGGGAGGCTGAGGCAGGAGAATTGCTTGAAACCAGGAGGTGGAAATTTCAGTGAGCCCAGGTCATGCCACTGCACTACAGCCTGGACAACAGTGCAAGACTCAAAAAAAAAAAAAATGTTTTCAAAGGATACTGTTTTGAAAGATAATTTTTAAAAATAATGTGTAAATGCTCTTTCACAAAAGAGCCATAAGTCATGTTAAAATAAAGATGTAAGTAGAATGTGGGATTTGAGTCACTTTTTTCAATCCAAGGAAAATTCCAGAGTAAAATTTTTGGAGGCATCCAATATTCGTTTAGTTTCACGTACAAAGGCACTATTTATATTCAATATATTTTAAAAACTATATACATGTTCTGTAAGATCATCAGTGCTAATTTAATTATTTTTCAAAAACTGTTTTCTAAGTATTTGACAATAAGAAAATTCTCTTAGGTGGTTTTTCAAGAAAGACCACACGTTTTAATATAATTCTAAGTTAAGATGAATTCATAACACGAGACATTTTTATATCTGTCAGCAAAGAGTCTTTACTTGAAGAATATTCATTCAAGGTCTGTATCCTTAAATATATCATTCTAGATAGCTTTTTCTTTCAAGTCTTTTATTTCCAAAAGACCTTCTGTGGATTATCTATTATTGTTACAAACAAAATAATCATTCACGCCAGGCAATTATTTCCTGTTATTTGATAAAACTTGGATGTCTACCATTTCAAGAATGATTTCCTGAAAAAGAAAAACAGCTGATATTTAAAGTCAACCATTTCCTGCAGAATAAGTAATTATTTAAAATGAAATAACTTTCAAGTGAGCATATGTATTTCAGGCACATATTTTCTGCTGCTTACTGAACAAGACCACCTCAGACTTAACATGACGCGAATAAAAACCAAAACAAAACAAATTCCACCCCAAATATGCTCCTCCTCATATATATCTAACCTTGGTAAATGAAACTACCACTTATTAAACCTCTCTTGTCAGAACTTTGCCACATCTAGGATTTCTGTCTTTCACACTTTCATTTAATCAAGCTTCAAGACGTGTAGATTCTACCACCAAAAGGTGTTTACAAACAAAGCCTATTGTCACTATTTAAATCGAAATCATAATACATTCATGACTTTATAACTACTATGATCTCCTACTGGTCTTTCATCTTTCCTCGGCCTGCTGAGCCTCCAATCCCTATATAAGTATCTTTACTCCCCCAAAAATCCCTCCTCCACATGAACTCATAATGAGCTTTAAAAAGATAAAGATGATGATGTCATTCCATTTGACTAAATCTCATCAATGCCTTCTTATTTTTCTTGTTATAAAATCCAGAATGCTAAACACAAAATATAGGAGGCTGCATGAGGTAATCCCTATTCCCATTCCTCCCCCAACCCAAGTTGATTCATTCATCTTTCCTCATTCTAGCCACGCCTGCCTTTAGTTCCTCAAATATGCTTGCTTCATGTCTCAGGTCTTTAATACCTGCATGCTATACAAGCCAGAAAACATTTTACCACCATCCTTAAGTAATATAAACTAGACAAGCGCATACAGTGTCTTTAATTCCTGGTCAAATTTTATCTTCAAGTGAACTTTACTGCAGGTGAAAGCTTTTGTTTCCTTGATTTACATGGTCACAAAATAATGTAAAGCTGCCAGAAAGTCTAACTTCTTTCCTCCTAGCCTAAAAATACATCTAAACATCCTTCATCATTAAAAAACAAAAAACAAAAAACAGAAAATGTATCTTCATAAAAAGATTACATCTTTTGAATATAAAAGCAGTGTTTTTCAAACATCTGGTATATTCTCAACATATGTATTTCTCACCAATTATGCTGCTATTAATCCCTATGCACTGCCTTATAATCACACTGATATTCTCAGTATTTTGTCTTGAATTAAAAAGGCATTTTATTATTTCATTGCAAAAAGTTACATATAAATAAAAAGAAAAAAAAAACTTATAATTTTATCGCCAAGAGGTAGACACTCAATTTATTTGAAGGCTATTTCTAACAGACACAGTTTTGTGTGTGTGTCTGTCTTCATCTTTCCCACATTCTGCTTCAATATATCTTACCATAAAAATCATACTACATACATTGTTTGATCACTCACTTGTAATATATTTCAATACCTATAGCTATGTTTCTACTTTTATATACTGAAACAATTCAATAATTTGATGACTGCATAATTTGCTATTTTATAAATCTTATATAATTTATTTGATCACACTTGTATTAGGGAATAAGATGTAACCCATTTGTATATTTATGCAAATTACATATGCCTATTTTAACATTTAATACACATTATCTACATTATCTCAAGTAAATTTATTAGAATGTATATATTCTACTACTAATACTGCACAAGACTTTCTATTTTCGACAGTCTTGGGAGTAATTACCAAGGTGTGTTTGCTTTCATTCCCTTCCCCAAAACTTCTGTAACAATCTTTGGGTTTTTGTCATGTCTCCCTTCACACCTACATCACCTTTAAAATAAAGATTTGGGACTCATTTTGGAATTACTTTGTATAGAGCTCAAAGTCAATTACATTATATTTACTACCATCAGAAGATGCAAATTTTCCTCAACACTTCCTGGTTGTTGGAACCTAAAAACTATTTTAAAAGAGTAGTGAAGATAAAATCTATGTTGAAATGAATAAAATTGATTTATTATGAATATCATATTTTATAAAATAGAAATGTATCAACGAAAGTTCGTCAGTTAACACTTTAAAATGTGTGTTATTTATAAACAGATATACATATTCAGAAGATCTCCAAAGTAGTACATTGATTCTTATCCAAATTTGATTTGAGAGCTATTGGTTTGAAATTTGCAATGCAAATTATGGTGGTGGTAGGGATTTCCTTGGCCAGTTTTTTTTATGTACAACTGAATGTATAAATTCTACAAAATACAATCCTGGATTTTGGATTCTGGAAATAGTGGACCACATTGTATAGGTGACTGAATGAATGAAATGAGATGTATAAAAGCTGAAGAAAAAAAGAAAGAAGATATAAAAAGTTGGAGATGATTGAAGAAAAAACAGATGCTACAACAAGATTCTTAAGTATTTATTTTGGGTTTTGCTTTTATATATCATCTATTAAACCCTGTTTCAGTTGACTCCTGCCCGATTCTATAACCTCATCTCCCATTTTTGTTCTTACCGTTGCCCTCCTCCTTTGGTGCTTCCTGTTTCTCTGTACAGAATTCTGTTCTCTAGATTTTCACATGTATAGGTCAGCCTATTATCTCAAGTGTCAGCTAAGATATCACTGCTTCATAATGGCTTTCCCTTTCCTTTGACTTTAGAAGCCCTTAAATCCAGATTCACTCACTGTAGGTTATATGATTATCACTCAAAATCATAGTCCTTAAATATCTGACTTCTATCTATCTCTTCCCACTAGAAAGTAAGCTCTGTGAAAATAAGGCAATGTTTCTTTTTCACCCCCGACTTGTCAGTGCCTAATATAGTACCTTGGCCATAGCAGGTTGTCAGTGACTCTTTCTTGTATTCACTGAGATTAGAATTGGGCCACAAGTGACACATATCAGGAACAATAGAAGTCTGTATTTTTCTCAAATAAGAAGAGACAGTTGAGAGGCAGCACAATGGCTCCATGATCATCAGGGACATGGACAGTTCATATTGTTAGTTTGTCTTCTTCAACATGCAAATTCTATGTTGTAGTCCAGATGACTATTCCAGCTCCAACCTTCACATTACCATTCTAAGTAGCAGTGAGAAAGAATGGGAAGTTAGGGAAGATTGACTTCTTTTCCTAGAAGTTTCACACATTAATTCTTATCATGTCCTATCCGAACAAGGTCCCATGATCATACCTAGCTGCAATATAGGATGAAAAATGTAATATTGTAAGGTGTTCACTTAAGCCCTCTCTTGACACCTGCCTCTAGGCTAAACATATAAAATGAACCCATTTCTCACTAACTCACCCCAAACCAATAATTCACAGTGTAGCTAATATTAGGTAGGTGTCCAAAGATAGATATCTGCCCAGACGTTTTCTGTTCTTCCTCACTAAGAGGTAAGGGGTCAATTTCATTCCTCTGCATGTGGTCTCAAGTTGTCTCCACACCATTTGTTTAAAAGATGATTCTTTCTCATTTTCCGCCTCTTCTTCTATTTATGAGAGGAATAATCTGTACTAGGTGTAATAGCTCAGGAGATACAGAAGCAGCCATATCTCTTCAGCTATGACCAGATGTGGTGATATGCCACAGTAGCTTCTGCTGATAAGTAAAAAGAAGAGAATCATATAGAAGAAGTACCCTGGTTTTAGTCATGTCTATCCAGAGTAATGTTTCTATCACACAGAGCTAGAGAGAGCGGGGTCAGGGTGGGAGTTGTTGCTCAAATGTCATAGACTTTCACTTTAGCAAGTTTTCTTTTTTTGGAATAAATATTTCTCCATTTGCTATATGCTCTTAAGACAATTTACAGAGACTTTCAGCGGTTATTTTATTACATTTTTCACCAGTTACAGTTGTTTTACTCCACAGTATTTTTGGAGCCCCTCACACTCCATACTGTCATTCCAGAGTGTTTCTATCCAACATGTTCATGTTTATATTTTGCCATAGTTTTTTAGTTAATATTTCACATAGTTGTAAAATGTGAGTATCTACACTTCAACCTTCAAGACTGCAGTGGCAGAGGCTATGAAGAGGGGTGGAGTAAGTTAATTTAATTTTAATTTAGAAAAATGAAGTCATATAAGTATTAGTTGCAGGTAAAAATTGGCATTTATGCTCTGCATTTGTAGGCTCTATTTTCTTATATTTATTTAGTTTAATATATTTGATACTAAATAGTAAAAATCTTACTATAAAAAAAAACCTTTTGCCGAAAACGTGTCGAAATTTTATTTTCTAGCAAATAGTCTTTTACTTAACATATATTTTATCTTTCGTATCCAGTTATTTCAGCTTCATTAAGTGAGAAAAAGGAGTCAAAGAGTAATATAGTGCCTTTGTAATTTTAAAATTAGCTCTTATTATCCTTGGAAATAGATTATAGAAATCATTCAAGCAGTATATACAAGTTTAAATAGACACACAAAAAGTATATTCTTGAACTGTTTCAGAAGTTTCAACTCATAAATATTCACTGTAGAAACATAGCAAACATGGAGGATTTAAAGGACATAAGAAAACAACCAGAAAGAGTTAAAGCATGGATTACCTTTAGCTTTGAAAATGAAAATCTGGGGCCGGGCGCAGTGACTCACCCCTGTAACCCCAGCACTTTGGGAGGCCGAGGCGGGTGGATCACGAGGTCAAGAGATCGAGACCATCCTGGTCAACACGGTGAAACCCCGTCTCTACTAAAAATACAAAATATTAGCTGGGCATGGTGGTGCGTGCCTGTAATCCCAGCTACTCAGGAGGCCGAGGAAGGAGAATTGCCTGAACCCAGGAGGCGGAGGTTGCGGTGAGCCGAGATCGCGCCATTGCACTCCAGCCTGGGTAACAAGAGCGAAACCCCATCTCAAAAAAAAAAAAAAAATAGAAAATGAAAATCAACTGAGACTTTGAAATTAAGGCCTTTACTATGAATTGTGAAAGCCAAATGTTAAATCTTAAGGAATTTTGAGGGCATACTATTAAACATAGCCCTTGTTTAAATTATATAAACTTATGATTAAATAAATTATATTAAAGCAACTGTAATAAATGTTTAAAATTCACTTCTTAATTATTTTACTGCATTTCACTGTCATCTATGCTTGTGAGGTTACTTATATCTTTTCATCTGTATGCTGAAAATGCTATATAATAATTTACCACTACTTATTTCATCCCAACTCCGCACTCAGCAATATCATGTTGATAGCTTGAAACTGGATGTGGTTGAAGTATTTACACCACAGAAATAAGCAAACACTAAAAAGGACAGCTTGACTTTTTCTCACTGAGCTGGTGGTTAAAATATACCTACATAGTACACATGCCAAAGACAGAGATATAGAGAGATACAGACATAAGTATACCTTGCTAATATATCTCCATATGGAGATAAAGATAAATACAGATATTGATATAGATATACAAATTCAGCTAGCTATATTAGCAAGGTAAATGCGTAAAAACTAAAAATTTGTCAGCAACCCGAGTTATTTTTTTAGTAAAAATGATAAAGTGAAAATAAAGCCTTGTTCTAAATAAATTCAGAAACAAACACAGAGACTAACCAGTGACAATTGGTTATGCAACAGACATACTGACAATTGTGGTGTGCAATAAACAGACCCACCATCTATGGGTATTTCCACAGGGATATTGTAAATCCATTCATTGGCCAAACATTTACTGAGCTACTGATTACTCCCCATTACTTTCTGTGCTAGATAAAACAATGAGTGACAAATAGTGGCTATCCTTAGGGAGCTCAAATTACACAAATGGACATGGCATTCTATCAACCATATGACAAGAGACATGGGGGATGAGCTAATATTTGATGACAATCTACTATGTGACAAATATGATACTAAAATATTTGTACTATCTCACATATATTCTATATGAATTCTGATATTTAACTATCACTTCTCCATTTACCTAAGTTAAATCATATCACATTATTTAGATTCTACAGCCAATCAGCTATTGACTTTTATCCATGCCTTTCATAGCTTTATGGGCTTCTCTCCTAGTAATGCTTTCTCTTGTGAAAGGTATTCCATGTAATTATTAAAGCAAGGTTATTACAAGTTAAAGTAATTCATTGTGGTGATGTCTTTCACTTGAAACACTGTTGTCCGAATGGAGCACATTAAAAAAATAAATAAAGGCAGCTTTTTACATTTTGGTGACAGGGCACAAACAGGTTCTATAAATTATAGCAGTTTTATGAAAGGTAAATCCCAAGATAACCTCTCAGAACTATTCACATATTTTTTTTCAGATGGAGTTTCAGTCTTGTTACCCAGGTTGGAGGGCAATGGTACATCTTGACTAACTGCAACCTCCGTCTCCCGGGTTCAAGTGATTCTCTTGTCTCAGCCTCCCAAGTAGCTGGGATTACAGGCATGTGCCACCATGCCTGGCTAATTTTGTATTTTTAGTAGAGACAGGGTTTTTCCATGTTAGTCAGCCTGGTCTCAAACTCCCGATCTCAGGTGATCCACCTGCCTCAGCCTCCCAAAGTGCTGGGATTACAGGCGTGAGCCACCGCGCCTGGCCCACATTTTTGAATTTATGTCTTTCAGGGTACACTGTAGAATGCAGTTAAAGAATACAAAAGAAAAAATAAGAAGCTTTTCAATATAATATGAATTCCAGTTTTATCATGATAGGAGAATATGGAATATAGGAAGGATAATGGTACCAGATATCACTATTTTATTTTGTTTGTCAGTTATAACTAAATTTTAGAAAAAATAAAAATTCTGGTTTTTCAGTCTTCCAGATTGAGCACCCATTTGTCATACAATTTAACTTACCAAAATATGATGGCTACATTATGAAGTTAGACACAATAACGTGTTTCAAATGTATAATAATAAGAAATATCCCATTATTTCATTTTGCATAACATATACATAGCCCATATGTCAAAGAAAGACATAAAAATACTTTTAGTACCTAGTTGAAATGTTTGATTTAAAAAATTAGTTGATCCATGAGAAATTTAACTGAATCTAAACTTATTTACATAAGCTTACATTCACTTTGGCTTAGGTGATGTTTAAAAAATTATTTTTTAATAAATAATTTTTATTTGTTTTTTTTTAATTTTGATTTTATTCTTGCAGTATTGGCTGAATAGTGTTATTGTTAATAATACCTCTGAAGTGATGCTTCCTGAGCTCAAATACACTTATTGTTTTAGACAACTTATGCTGCAGTTTTCATCTCTGTAGATGAGGTGGGATACACTAATACCTACTTAATAAGCAGTCTGACAAGTTTTAAGAATCTGTTATATCCAAATTAACTTTAAACCAAATTAATAGAATATACCTAATTGTGAAATGTACACACATATATCAGTGTACATAATGATCTTTTTCCCAAAAACATTACGTAAAAAACATTAAGCTTAAAAAGTAGATTTTGTCAGTAGACAGGCTTTTTGATGAATTGCTAATATTCATTCTTGTTCTATAATTTTAAATAAAAAGATTGTCTCATTGTATCTTTAAAAATGGATAAGTATTGGTGAGGATTTGGAAAAAAAGGGAACACTTATACACTGTGGAAATGTAAATTGGCACAGCTATTATGAAAATAGTATGGAGGTTTCTCAAAAAAATCAAAAATAGAATTATATAATCTAGCAATTTCACTGTTGAATATTTATGAAATTAGTATTTCAAAAATATATCTGGACTCTCACATTTATTGCTGTATTGTTCACAATATCCAAGATATGGAAACAACCTGTGTTTGCCCATGGATGGATGAATAAAGAAATTATGGTATGTACATAATGAAATATTATTCAGCCATAAAGAAGAAGGAGATCTTGCAATTGCATCAAGGTGAACTTGGAGGACATATGCTATGTGAAATAAGGCATACAAAATGAAAGACAAATGTTTCATGATGTTATGTGTGGAATATGAAATGTTGAATTCATAGAAGAAGGGAGTAGAATAGTGGTTGCCAGGAATAGTATAAATGGCATGTTGTTGGTCAGAGAGTATGACATGTCAGTTATAAGACGAATAACTTCTAGAGATCTAAGGTACAGCATGGTAAGTGTAGTTAATAATAATAATGTCTCTTATACTTGAAACTTGCTGAGGGAGTAGATCATAAGTGTTTTCATCATCATAAAAAAGAAGAGAGAACTATGCCAGGTGATGGATATGTTAATTATACCAAAATATCATGTTGTATGTCTTAAATATATACAATTATTTATATTTCTCAATAACACTTCAATAAAAATTAAAAACTAAAAAAAATCCTTAAGTGATTTCAATAACATACCATTACAGCAGCTACAAAAAAGACAAACTGACGTTTAGCCACAAGCATCTGATTATCAACCGATTTTCACTATTGTTAAGTTACTGTTCTCCTGTCAGAACAGGAAAATAGTTCCTTCATGTTTTAGTAATCCCATTTTATCCGAAAACACAGAGATAATTCATGGTGTTAGCCTCATATATCTGAATTCTTACTGAAAATTTAATTAATCTTCAGTGATGGAAAACCATTTCCTTCTATTAAGATCATCTTCTTGCTGGACATCTTTAATTTCAAGAACCATTAACAAAATTTCAAATAATTGATGTTATTTAAAATAAAAGTTGAAAAAAAACCTAAACAAATATTTTAGCATCACAACAAATGCGAACCACAGACTCATATGTGATTCTGAAACACATTTCTTAAATATGTTTGCCGTTGTGGCTGTAAAACAATCGTCAATGTTGAGTGTAACAGAGACTTCAGGCAAATCTTTAATAATAACAAATTCTATTATCTTAGTATTTTATTTCTTGCTGATACTCTATGCCCATCCCAATAAGGAGGGGATGGCTACATAGTGTAGTCACTCAGGAAGATAAGGCAGCCAACTTTTTGAGCGCTGTTGGTTGATAGGTCTGAGAGAAAACAGAGCATAGTAAAACATTCAATGGCTCTTAGAACATCTGTCCGAAAGTGACACCATTCACTTCTCACAATTCATTGATCAGGCACGTCACATAGCCAGACAAAACTTCAAGTGGGTGGGAAAGTGATTCCATATACCAGAAAGGAGAGAGAGGCAGAATAACTAGAAAGAGCCTTAACGTCTACCACCTTCACCTTTATCAGATAACTACAACTTAATTTAATATATTTAATAATAGGTACAGAGAATATATAACTTAAACGAAACTCATCATTATTAAAAATATACTTTCAAGATATTTTCCCTATTTATTTTAAATGTAATTAAATCTTTATAAGCAAGGTCTGTAAATTTTTATTCTAATACTTTTTTTTTTTTTTTTTCCTGAGAGTAGTTGGTTATTATGTTACTCTATAGTTGAAAACCAAAATGAGAGAAAAGAAAAGCAACAAAATCAGAGTTAGTGAGACATAGGTAAAAACCCCGGCCTTTTCTTTTGGTACTTGTAGGACTTTGCAGAAGATTTTTGATCTGAACAGAGTAAGTTTTCTCAGGAAAATGAAATTAATTCTGTCTACCTTAAATAGGTCGTTGTAGTGATTACACGAGCTAATGTTTATACAAAAGTTGTCTCCTACTCCTTTCCTTTTTTGCTTCCCTTTGAAAAATCTTTGGTAAGGAGCTGTAACTTTTCAAAGGGGCCGGAAATTTGACTCTGGGCAGATTCTAAGGAAGGCTTAGTGAGGTAAGATGGGCTAGGTAGTTGCTTCAGTTCTCTAAGTTATGTGCAAGAGCCTTAAAGTGAAAGATGTAAGAAAGATGCTGTCTAGGAGTGGACAGGTAAAGAATAGGAAGAGGTAAAGGCAAGAACATTTGGCTGAATAATGGAATATGTTTTTCTAGCCATTCTGACAACTGGTAGATATTTTACATTGTCCTTTTTGACACACTGTTGATATTATCAACTTAACTTTCCTCTATGCCATTTTTACAATTACATTGTAAATCAATTTATTTTAATAATATAAAATGTCTCTTCTTGAATTTTGACTCTCACCACTTTCCCATTCACTTTGATGTTTCCGATGATCCTTTAAATGGGGTAGCAGTTGCACTTAAATACCGTGCTGCAAATCCTACAGTATGAGAGCTCTTTCTGTAGTTATGTTAAATCTCTAAACTGTATCCACTGGAGACAGCTCAGAAGAGACAGTGAATACTAATCAAAAGAGAAAGAATCACTTGGTTGTGATCATGCCTTAACAATAAACTCCTTTGCCAGAAAAGACAGCCGTTTTACATGCTACCTATATATTTCTAGTGGAAACAGCCACTTCACAATAAGTGTAAAGTGAAGATGAATGAGTTTTATTATTGCTTTCTTGTGGTGCATAAACGAGACCTGAAACTATCCAGTATTTTATGTCTGTTGCATTGAACATGGAAATTAGCAAACATTAGCTTTGATCAAATACAACAGCCACACCTTGTACTAGTTTAAAGCCATCCCTGGCAAAGGCCAGAATTCTTTGTTTTTAATGAAGAACATATAATTCCCATAAAGACATGAGATTATCAAGCATCCATGTCAATATGATCAGGCAAAAACTTCTAGTTTATGCTCAACTAACCTTTTCCTGTCTTGCAGATGAGGAAAATTTAATACTAAGCTAACTGTGGAGAAAAACTATAACTCTCTGAGGTGTTTGGATGCCATAATGTGAATATTTGTGCCCTCCAAAAATTCATATGTTGAATTCTAATCACCATGATGACTATAAGGTAGGGTCTTTGGGAATTTACTAGGTCACGAGGGCTCTGCCTTCATGAATGGGATTAATGCCCTCATAAAAGAGGCTCAAGAGACCTTGTTTGGCTCCATGTGAGGATACAGCCACAAGTTACAATCTGTGAGGAAGCTGTCCCTCTCCAGACACTGAGTGGGCCTGCACCTTGACCTTGAAATTCCCCACCTCCGTAACTGGGAGAAATAAATTTCTGTTCTTTATAAGCCATCCTATTTATAGCATTTTTCTTACAGCAGTCCGAAAGGACTAAGGCACTGGGTTTGGGAAGATTTTGGCAGTAATTGCTGTCTCTTTTTTAAAACTCTTTACCAATGTAATCTTTTATAATCTATTCAAGGGAGTTTAAACATAACAGCCACATCACAGTGTAAAAAATCAAAGATTTTTAAGTTGTAGAACCAGTCACGTTGCTATCGTGGCTTCAGGGACAATATATTTCTTAGAGCAAAGAGACAAATTAATAAGGTTCGATAAAGCAGTGTGCATGCACCGGCTGTCCTTCAGTATTTTCCATGAAGCCAAAGGCAGAATATGCTAGAAGTAGAAAAACAGGAGGTTAAAATAACTGTTATCACCATGACCTTGACACCACTCAAAGCCAGGCGTAGTGTGATTTAGGGAGAAGCATGAGTTTCTCTCTAAGTGGTATTGCCTTTAGAAACCAGGTAGCAATTCACTCTCCAGGTAAGACTTTAGGAACTGTACTTATACATTTTTCCATCTCAATTTTGCAAGCACCTCTTCAAAACAGTATGTGAAGACCCTGCCCACTCCAAACAGAAATAGGTGGCTCTCTACATGATGCTTAGAAATTACATTTAGTGGTATATATTTTTTTTTTCTAAGGAAGATATGCCAAGCATAATGATCTTCTAGCCTTGTGAAACTTTTTAAAATTGTGAACACAGTGTATCTCATTCCAATTAGATTTTACAAAATTATGCAATAAGTTCTTTCCCTTTCTTATAAATAAACATTTGTGTCTTATTCCATTGGTGCTGTTATAACAAAATACCAGAGACAGGTAATTTATAAACACCGGAAATTAACTGTTCACAGTTCTAAAGGCTAGTGAGGACCCAGTCTCTGATTCGAAGATAATGCCTTGAACATTGCATCCGCCAGAGAGAAGAAATGCTGTGTCCTCCCATGGTGGAAGTGATGGAAAAATATAAGAGCCAGATTCGTTCTCACCAGCCTTTTTATAAGGTCATTAATCCCATTCATTAGAGCTCTGCTCTCATGATTTAATCACTTCCTAATGTCCTCCACCTTTTAGTACTATCACATTGGCAATTAGGTTTCAACATATGAATTATGTAGGGCACATTCAGATCATATCAGTTTGTATGATAACATGTATATATTATACCACATTTCATGACATAAAATAGGTGATGGGGAGATGGAGGCAGCAAACCACCTTGCCATGTAAGTTCCTACGCAACAACCCTGCATGATCTGCACATGTACCCCAGAACCTAAAGTACAATAAAAAAAGGTATTAAGTTTTTATATTTTGAAAGTTTTTAATATTCATTTTTTTCTACACATATATATTTCATAGTTTTAAAATATGGGCTACATTATATATTTTTATGATATGCAATCAATTATTATTCTTACTAAATATTCTTGAAAACATAATTTTAATAAGTGCATAATGTTCCATTGCAATGGATATGTCAAGATTTTTTTATTTGACCCTTATTTTTCAGGTACTTAAGTTGCTAGTTAATTCCACTTTTGTTCTCTTAAAAGTAACACAGCAAAGAATAACCTTGTCCATCCTACTTAATCATGTCTTTAGGGAAGAGTCTCAGAAGACAAATTGCTGGGTCATAGGATCAAATACACTCTTTATGCATATTGTCAAAATGCTTTCAGAAACCATTAGACTGATTTATAATCTCACCAACAAGAAAGGGCATGTCCACTTCACTGACTCTTCTACTGTATTCACTATTTCTAGTTTAATAGGTAAAAATCAAATATGAACGAATTAAAAATTAAAATCTACTTGATTTAGTTATTCTAATCACATGAACATATGTTCATATTTCTTGGGCATTTATATTTCTTTTGTGGTAAGCTATTTGTTCTCTTTACTCTTTTCATTTTTCTGAAGTGTTGTACATTTTTAAAGGACTTCATTTCTCTAGAGTAGTATTAGATTCACAGCAAAATTGAGAGGAAGGTGCAAAGATTTCTCATATATCCCCTACCTTCACACAGGTACAGGCACCCATGTTATCTACGTCCCCCACCAGATGGGTATATTTGTTACAATTGATGAACCTATATTGACAAATCATTATCACCAAATGTCCACAGTTTAAAGGTTCATTCTTGGTATTGTGCATTCTATGCATCTGGACAAATATACCCACAATTATAGTATCATACAGAGTATTTTTGCTGTCCTAAAATTCCTCTAGACTCTACATATTCATCCATTTCCCGCACAACCTCCAGAAAACACTGATCTTTTAACTGTCTACATAGTTTTTGCTATTCCAGAATGTCATATATTTGAAATCATATAGTATATAGACTTTTCAGATTGGTGTGTTTGCTAGTAATATGCATTTAGGTTTCTTCTATGTCTTTTTCATGGCTCAATAGCTCATTTCTTTTTAGCAATGAATAACATCTTATTGTCTGAATGTTCTATAGTTTATTTATCCATCCACCTACTGAAGGACATCCTAGTTGTTTCCAGATTTTAGTAGTGATGAATAAAGCTGTTGTAAACATCTGTGTGCAGGGTTTTGTGTGGATATAACTTTAAAGTCCTTTGATATTGTATATTTTAAAATCTTACATTGTGTCGTGTATAAAACAAGCCAAAATAAGCTTAGTTTCCATGAAGAATTATGGTTTTAAAAACTTCTAAGATTAAAATGATAAAGCCAACATTCTACTTTCCACTGAACAGACTTACATATAATTCAAATGCAGAAGTTTTATGTCTCCTAGATAACACAGATCCTGGGTAATAGAAATATAGGATAGGAAGAATTACAAATGGATTAGGTAGATACTTACTGATATGGTTTGGCTGTGTCCCCATCCAAATTTCAACTTGTAGTTCCCATCATCCCCATGTGTGGTCGAGGGACTCAGTGGGAGATAACTAAATCATGGGGGTGGTTTCCCCCATGCTATTCTTGTGATAGCAAGTAAATTCTCATGAGATCTGATGGTTTTATAAGGGACTTCCCCCTTTGCTTGGCTCTCATTATTCTCCTTGCTGCCACCATATGATGAGGATGTGTTTGCTTCCCCTTCCGCCATGATTGTAAGTTTCCTGAGGACTCCCCAGTCATGCTGAAGTGTGAGTAGATTAAATCTCCTTCCTTTATGATTTACCCATTCTTGGGTATTTCTTTGCAAGAGCCCAAGAATAGACTAATACACTTATTATTTCTTTTGAGCTCATTTTTTTTATTATACTTTAGGTTCTGGGGTACATGTGCAGATCATGCAGGATTGTTGCATAGGTACATACATGGCAAGGTGGTTTGCTGCCTTCATCCCCCCATCACCTATATCTGGTATTTCTCCCCACGTTATCCCTCCCCACCCCTCACTGTCCCTCCACTAGTTACCCACAACTGATCACGGTGTGTGATACTCCCCTCCTTGTGTCCCTGTGTTCTAATTGTTCAACACCTGCCTATGAGTGAGAACATGCAGTGTTTGGTTTTCTGTCCTTCTGTAAGTTTGCTAAGAATTATGGTTTCCAGATTGACACATGTCCCTAGGAAGGACACAAACTCATCAATTTTTAGGGTGGCATAATATTCCATGGTGTATATGTGCCACATCTTCATTATCCATTCTATCGTGGAGAGACATTTGGGTTGTCTCCTGGTCTTTGATATTGTAAATATTGACACAATTAACATACGTGTGCATGTGTCCTTATAATAGAAAAATTTATAATTCTTTGGGTATATACCCAGTAATGGGGTTGCTGGGTCACTTGGAATTTCTATTTCTAAGTCTTTGAGGAATTGCCAAACTGTCTTCCACAATGGTGGCGCTAATTTGCACTCCCACCAACAGTGTAAAAGTGTTCCTATTTCTCCACATCCTCTCCAGCATCTGTTGTCTCCAGATGTTTTAATGATCGCCATTCTAACTGGTGTGAGGTGGTATCTCAATGTGGTTTTGATGTGCATTTCTCTAATGACCAGTGATAATGAGCATTTTTTCATATGTTTGTTGGCCTCATATATTTCCTCTTTTGAAAAGTGTCTGTTCATATCCTTCACCCACTTTTGAATGGCTTTGTTTGTTTTTTTTCTTATAAATCTGTTTTAGTTCTTTGTAGATGGTGGATATTAGCCCAATGTCAGATGGGTAGATTGCAAAAAAATTTTTTCCATTCTGTTGGTTGCTGGTTCACTCTAATGATTGTTTCCTTTGCTGTACAGAAGCTCTGGAGTTTAATTAGATCCCATTTGTCTATTTTCACTTTTGTTGCCATTGCTTTTTGTGTTTTAGTCATGAAGTCCTTGCCTATGCCTATGTCCTGAATGGTTTTGCCTAGGTGCTTCTTGTAGGGTTTTTATGGTGTTAGGTCTTATGTTTAAGTCTTTAATCCATCTGGAGTTAATTTTAGTGAAATGTGTCAGGAAGGGGTCCAGTTTCTGCTTTCTGCACATGGCTAGCCAGCTTTCCCAACACCATTTATTGAACAGGGAATCCTTTCCCCATTGCTTGTTTTTGTCTGGTTTGTCAAAGATCAGATGGGTTTATATATGTTGTGTTGCCTCCGAGGCCTCTGTTCTGTTCCATTGGTCTATGTTTCTGTTTTGGTACCAGTAGCACGCTGTTTTGATTACTGTGGCCTTGTAGCATAGTTTGAAGTCTGGCAGTGTGATGCCTCCAGCTTTGTTCTTTTTGCTTAGGATTGTTTTGGCTATACGGGCTCACTTTTGGTTCCATATGAAACTTGAAGTGTTTTTTTCCAGTTCTGTGAAAAAGGCCATTGGTACCTTGATGGGACAGCATTGAATCTATAAATTATTTTGGGCAGTATGGCCATTTTCACAATGTTGGTTCTTCCCAAACATAAGCATGCAATGTTTTTGTATCTGTTTGTGTCCTCTCTTATTTCATTGAGCAGTGCTTTGTAGTTCCCCTTGAAGAGGTCCTTTACATCTTTGTTAGTTGTATTCCTAGGTATTTTATTCTCTTTGTAGCAATTGTGAAGGGGAGTTTGCTCATGATTTGGCTCTCTGTTAGTCTGTTATTGGTGTACAGAAATGCTTGTGATTTCTGCACATTGATTTTGTATCTTGAGACTTTGCTGAAGTTGCTTATCAGTTTCAGGAGATTTGGGGCTGAGACGATGGGGTCCTCTAAATATACAATCATGTCATCTGCAAATAGAGACAATTTGATTCCTCCTTTCTTAATTGAATACTCTTTATTTCTTTTTCCTGCCTGATTGCTCTTTCTGGAACTTCCAATACTATAACGAATGGGAGTGGTGAGAGAGGGCATCCTTGTCTAGTGCTAGATTTCAAAGGGAGTGCTTCCAGCTTTTGGCTATTTAGTATGATATTGGCTGTAGGTTTGTTGTAAATAGCTTTTATTATTTTGAGATATGTTCCTTCAACACCTAGTTTATTGAGGGTTTTTAGCATAAAGGCCTGTTGAATTTTGTCAAAGGCCTTCTCTGCACCTATTGAGATAATCATGTGGTTTTTGTCTTTGGTTCTGTTTATGTGATGGATTACATTTACAGACTTGTGTATGTTGAACTAGCCTTGCGTCCCTGGGATGAAGCCTACTTGATCATGATGAATAAGATTTTTGATTTGCTGTTGCATTCTGTTTGCCAGTATTTTGCTGGAGATTTTTGCTTCGATGTTCATCATGGATATTGGCCTGAAGTTTTCTTTTTTAGTTACATCTCTGCCTGGTTTTGGTATTAGGATGATGTTGGTCTCATAAAATGAGTTGGGGAGGATTCCCTCTTTTTGTGTTGTTTGGAATAGTTTTAGAAGGAATGGTAGCAGCTCCTCTTTGTATGTCTGCTAGAATTCGGCTGTAAATCCATCTCGACCTAGGCTTTTTTTAGTTGGTAGGCTATTAATTGCTGCCTCGATGTCAGCCCTTGTTATTGGTCTATTCAGGGATTCAACTTATTCTGGGTTTAGTCTTGGGAGAGTGCAAGTGTCCAATAATTTATCCATTTTTTCCAGATTTACTGGTTTGTGTGCAGAGAGTCGTTTGTCGTTATCTCTGATGGTAGTTTGCATTTCTGTGGAATCAGTGGTGATGTCCCCTATATCGTTTTTTATTGCATCTATTTGATTTTTTTCTCTTTTCTATTAGTCTGGCTATCAGTTTATCTATTTTGTTGTTCTTTTTTTGGGGGGGGTTGTTGTTGTTGTTAACCAGCTCCTGGATTTCTTGATTTTTTTGAAGGGTGTTTTGTGTCTCTGTCTCCTTCAGTTCTGCTCTGATCTTAGTTATTTCTTGTCTTCTGCTAGCTTTTAAGGTTTTTTGATCTTGCTCCTCTGTTTCAATTTTGATGATAGGGTCTCAATTTTAGACCTTTCCTTGCTTCTCATATGGACCTTTATTGCTATGAATTTCCCTCTAGACACTGCTTTAAATGTGACCCAGAGATTCTGGTATGTTGTGTCTTCATTCTCATTGGTTTTGAAGAACATCTTTATTTCTGCCTTCATTTCATTGTTTATCCAGTCGACATTCAGAAGCCAGTTGTTCATTTTGCATGAAGTTGTGTGGTTTTGAGTTCGGTTCTTAATCCTGAGTTCTAATTTGATTGCACTGTGGTATGAGAGACTGTTTGTTATTATTTCCGTTCTTTTTCATTTGCTGAGGAGTGATTTACTTCCAATTATGTGGGCAATTTTTAGAGTAAGCGCGATGTGGTGCTGAGAAGAATGTATATTCTGTGGATTTGGGGTTGAGAGTTCTGTAAATGTATATTAAGTTCACCTGGTCCAGATCTGCGTACAAGTCCTGGATTTCCTTGTTGACCTTCTGTCTCATTGATTTGTCTAATATTGACAGTGGAGTGTTAAAGTCTCCCCATATTATTGTTCGGGAGTCTAAGTTTCTATGTAGGTCATTAAGGATTCACTTTATGTATCTGGATTCTCCTGTATTGATAGTATATATATGTAGAATAGTTAGCTCTTCTTTTTGTATTGATCCTTTTACCACTATGTAATGCCCTTCTTTATCTCTTGATTTTTGTTGGTTTAAAGTCCATTTTATCAGAGACTAGGATTGCCACCCCTGGTTTTTTTTTGGTCTCCATTTGCTTGGTAAATCTTCTTCCATCCCTTTGAGTCTATGTGTGTCTTTGAACATGAGATGGGTCTCCTGAATACAGCATGCCGATGGTTCTTGTCTTTTTATCCAATTTGCCAGTCTGTGTCTTTTGATTGGGACATTTAGTCCATTTACATTTAATATTAATATTGTTATATGTGAATTTTATCCTGCCATTTTATTACTGGTTGTTTTGCCCTTTTGTTGGCATAATTTCTTCATTGCATCATTGGTCTTTACCATTTGGTTCTTTTTTGCAGTGGCTGGTACTGGTTTTTCCTTTCTGTGTTTAGTGCTTCCTTCAGGAGCTCTTGTAGGGCAGGTCTGGTAGTGACAAAATCTCTCAGCGATTGCTTGTCCATAAAGGATTTTATTTCTCCATCACTTATGAAGCTTAGTTTGGCTAGATAGGAAATTCTGGGTTGAAATTTTTTTTCTTTAAGGATGTTGAATATTGGCCCCCACTCTCTTCTGGCTTGTAGGGTTTGTGCTGAGAGATCCACTGTGAGTCTGATGTGCTTCCTTTGTGGGTGACTCAACCTTTCTCTCTGGTTGACCTTAGTATTTTTTCCTTCATTTCAACCCTGGTGAATCTGATGATTATGTGCCTTGGGGTTGTTCTTCTACAGGATTATCATGGTGGTGTTCTCTGTATTTCCTGTATTTGAATGTTGGCCTGCCATGCTAGGTTGGGGAAGTTCTCCTGGATAATTTCCTGAAGAGCGTTTTCCAGCTTAGATGCATTCTCCCCATCATCTTCCCGTACACCGATGAAGTGTAGATTAAGTCTTTTCACATAATCCCATATTTCTTGAAGGCTTTATTAATTTCTTTTCACTCTTTGTTCTCTTTTCTTGCCTTCTCATTTTATTTCATTGAGTTGATCTTCAATCTCGGTTATCCTTTCTTCTGCTTGATCTATTTGGCTATTGAAACTTGTGTATTCTTCATGAAGTTCTTATGCTGTGTTTTTCAGCTCCATCAAGTTGTTTCTGTTCTTCTCTAAGCTGGTTATTCTAGTTAGCATTTCATCTAACCTTTTGTCAAGGCTTTTAGTTTCTTTGCATTGGGATCGAACACATTCCTTTAACTCAGAGAAGTTTGTCATTATCCATCTTCTGTCAAATTGTCAAATAAAAATGTTCTCCATGGAGCTTTGTCCCCTTGCTGGTGAGGAGTTGTGATCTCATGTTGGGGAAAAGGCATTCTGTTTTTTGATGGTTTCATTCTTCTTTTGCTGGTTTCTTCTCATCTCATTGGATTTATACAGTTTTGATCTCAGGAAGCTGCTTGGGGAGGTAGCCTTTCCTTTGTCTGCCTGCAGAGGCACTGCTGGGCTGCCACAGATTCAGTGGAGCTGCTGCATCTTTTATTTACTCAGGAAAATTAGGCCGGCTTCTGCAATGGTGGCTGCTCTTCCCCCTGCCAAGCTTGATGGTTCGTGGTCACTCTCTAACTGATGTTATGGCTGCAAAACTCTGGAGTGAGAGGTTTTTAGCCTGCTGGGCTTTGTGTGATGGGGACCTTCCTGCCATATGGGTGGTTTCTCTGCTTTCAGTTCCCCTTCTTTCTTGGGGGGGGGTGGGTGGCTCTGTCCAGCTGGCTTTCTGGCTTTCACGACAACCAGTGCTTTTGCTTAGATCTGTGCTGACAGCCCAGCACCAGCTGAAGTTGCTATTCTGCTCTGTTCAGTCAGCTCACTGAGGTTTTTCAGCCCAGTGAAGGTGTCCTGTTCTGTGGGTTGTAGAGGGCTTGGGTGGAGTGC
This sequence comes from Cebus imitator, assembly GCF_001604975.1. Lineage (NCBI taxonomy): Eukaryota > Metazoa > Chordata > Mammalia > Primates > Cebidae > Cebus > Cebus imitator. The sequence goes on along the minus strand of NW_016107523.1, from coordinate 899,446 downwards.
TGTAGCTGAACTGAAGTCCAAGAGGGGGAGATCCCCTGGTCCTCTGGTCAGTTGCACACACCTCCTGGGTGGGCAGTGCTCTACCTTGCCTCAACTTGCCCTATTTGGTTTATAACCACTGTCCAACCAGACCCAAAAAATGAACCTGGTACCTCATTTGGAATTGTGGAGACCACTTGGCTTCTGCATCTCTCTCACTGGGAGCTGCTTTACGGAGTTGACTCTCATTCAGCTATCTTAAAATCCATACACTTATTTTTTCAAATGTCGGAATATTAAGCAATGGGGGAAGGATTCCCTGTTTAATAAATGGTGTTGGGATAACTGTCTAGCCACGTGCAGAAAACAAAAAACTGGACCCCTACCTAACACCGTACACTAAAATTAACTCCAGATGGATTGAAGATTTAAACATAAGACCTACATCATAAAAACCCTAGAAGAAAACCTAGGCAAAACCATTCAGGACATAGGCATAGGCAAGGACTTCATGACTAAAACACCAAAAGTATTGGCAAAAAAAGCCAAAATAGACAAATGTGATCTAATTAAACTATAGAACTTCTGTACAGCAAAAGAAATAATCATTAGAGTGAACCAGCAACCAACAGAATGGGAAAAAATTTTTGTAATCTACCCACCTGACAAAGGGCTAATATCCAGAATCTACAAAGAACTAAAACAGATTTATAAGAGAAAAACAAACAAACCCATTCACAAGTGAGTGAAGGATACGAACAGACACTTTTCAAAAGAAGAAATATATGAGGCCAACAAGCATATGAAAAAGTGCTCATCATCACTGGTCATTAGAGAAATGCACATCAAAACTACATTGAGATACCACCTCACACCAGTTAGAATGGCGATCATTAAAAAATCTGGAAACAACAGATGCTGGAGAGGATGTGGAGAAATAGGAACACTTTTACACTGTTGGTGGGAGTGCAAATTAGTGCCATCATTGTGGAAGACAGTGTAGCAGTTCCTCAAAGACATAGAAATAGAAATTCCAGGTGATCCAGCAATCCCATTAATGGGTATATACCCAAAGAATTATAAATTTTTCTATTATAAGGACACATGCACACATATGTTAATTGTGTCAATGTTTACAGTATTAAAGACCTGGAAATAGACCCAAATGTCTCTCCATGATAGAATGGATAATGAAAATGTGGCACATATACACCATGGAATACTACACCACCATAAAAATCGACGAGTTTGTGTCCTTCATAGGGACATGGATCAATCTGGAAGCCATCATTCTTAGCAAACTGACACAAGAACGGAAAATCAAACACCTCATGTTCTCACTCATAGGCAGGTATTGAACAATGAGAACACATGGACACAGAGAGGAGAACATCACACACTGGGGTCTGTTGGGGGGAACTAGTGGAGGGGAGAAGGGGTTAGGGTGGTTGGGGAGAGAGGGATAACATGGGGAGAAATGCCAGATATAGGTGACAGTGGGGATAGATGCAGCAAACCACCTTGCCATGTATGTACCTATGCAACAATCCTGCATGTTCTGCACATTTACCCTAGAACCTAAAGTACAATTAAAAATATATTAAAAAAAAAATAATAAAACAGACACTCAGCTTTTCAAAAAAAAATCTGAATATTTATCATCTAAAATTTATTTAATGTCTTTTGTTCCTTCTCTTCTTAATGTGATTTTATTAACAATTTTTCATTAAATCAGTGAATTCTTCTGAAATTACTTTTTATAAATATGAATTAATTTGTTTTGAATTTATTAATGAATTTTAGTATAACATAATCCAGAACTAATGAAAAATAATGTTACATTTTAGATTTGCTTATAATGGACACCAATATGTAAACAAATTTTCTCTCCAACAATTAGAAATCAATACCTAATTTAGGACACGAACCAAACTATTGTCAGAAGTTCATTTGCACAGTTCTGTAACTCACTGCAAACATATATTCAAGAGTATTCTCTTTTCATTTAATTATATGTTATAAAAACCCTCAGTCTCATAAGTCACATTATAGAGCATTGCATTTTCCTCCCATGGTGAAAAGGATTATTTCTTAGCAATAATTTAAGAACACACCTTTTGTCAGTATCTCTGAGGGATAAATATTTTCTGGTTGAGTGTTTATGCACAGAGGAAAAATTACTGAAGTCTGTGCCCAAATATAGCTTCTGTAAACTTGAAAAATATAAAAGGGAATTTAGTGAGGAAAGGAGACAGAGAGTAGTTCCTTTTGGACTATAATGCAAACACATTTTCTAAGAACTAGGCCTTGGGGATCATAATCAACTAGCCTGAGCCAGACACAATGGTTAGATATTTCTGACTGGCACTTTTTAGCTATAAGGCATGACATGAAATTGCAATGAGAGAGCTACAAAAAGGCCATAGAGACAAGTATCCCGATTAACCTTTCTCCCTATGCAGGTGTCTCCTTTACCACAGTGATGATGGCTGCCAAATTTAGCTCCTGCGTGAATACTTTCCATGAAAAGAAACTCTTATTTTACATTACATGTGCAACATTCATTTAGACAAATTTTTAATGCATTTACTTATTGAAGTCTAAAGGTACACAAATGAAGAAGATGTGGTTCCTGATCTTGCAGAGTTTCCAGTTTATAACAAGCAACAGAAATATACATGATTTACTATATTGTATGGTCATAATAGAGTGGAAAATTTGATGCTTTGGCTAAAATGAGAAGGAGTACCTAAAAGGGCCTGATTTTGCTAAATGTATAGAGGGAGCAACATTTGACTGAGGAAATAAGCAGGAGATTTCCATTGAAAGAATGGTAGAAGTAGGGCTATGATGGGTGTGGGAAACATGAGGGGAAAGGCAAATGGTACAGGCTTGAAAACTCCTGGCATGTTTTGGTGAAAGGAAACAGATTCTATGTGGCTAGATCACAGGAATATACATGTCATGTTGGAAATTGAGACTGGCGAAGCAAATTGGGGCAAACAATGCAGTCTCAATTAGTTTAAATCCATGGGGACCCAAACTCTGTCTCTGTAATACTGAGTACAGATACAGAATAAAATAGATATTACAATAAGAAACTATGGCGCTACCCTGCCTCAGTTTTAGTATGCTCTCAAACAGTTGGTGACTTTGGACAAGTTGTTTATCCCCACCCTGACTAATATATCCTCTATGCCTCAGTTTACTTATCTGCAAAATGAGGATATTAATATTTAGCTCATTTGATTGTTTTGAGGAGTGCTGGACAAAATTCTTTTATAGTATGTAAAATTATATCCTTTTAATAACATTTATGAAATAGGTTCCAAGTATGTACTGAAGCAGGGAGAGTCAAGATGATGAGCCCTGAAATCCAGCAATGGCCAAAAATGAAAGAAGAGAAAAGAATGCATGAGCATTACAACTCTAGACAGATTTAACTATTAGAAAGTTCTTTCTTATATTACACCTAAATTTGCTCTCCTTCATGCAAATAATTTGATTTCTACTCGCTGGCCCTATTTCTCTCTTCCACATAATAGACTTACATATAATACAAATTCAGATGCTATATTTTCCCCAGATTATATCTTTTTTAATATTGTAAAAAAAAAATAAAAATAGTTTGACATTTCACTCACTAGTCATCCTTAGAAGAGTAAAAGATCCGAAAGACCCATTTGTAAGTACTAATGTTTCCAATGAGACATAGGAGGCAGCACAGTAAGCAGAGCCTCTAGTGTTAAAGTAGAAAGCAGAGTCACAGGCAGGAATTCAATAAAAATAAGAAGAAAAATATTTTAGAGTCCCCAAATCCCACCTCCTTCAGAAGTTACTTCTCCAAAATCCTTTCTAAACCGCAATATTCTGTACAGATACCAAATTTTTAAATATAATTGCTAAAATGTGAGGCACAAATGAAACATAAATCCAAATTTCATTGAGTAACATATAATGCTCAGCTATTATCATACTTGCAAACACAGGGGTAAAGCGAATGCTGAAATAGTTATGCCTCCAGTGTATCTACCAATGCACAGTTGATTTTCACTGTTATTTATTGGGAATGTGCCATAAACGACAAACTACTTATGACATTCAATTGAACCATTAGCTTTGGAAGTCTCTATGCCAGACATTGTTCTAAAGGCTAAGAGTTTAAAAGATTCAAAAACACAATAGTTTCCAACTTGCCTTCCTTCCTTCACATCCTTGCCTGAAGTACTAACTCCTACTCCAGTCTCTGCCCAACTTCGGCATTTTCCCAAGAAAGATTGCATCCCAAGACTTACATTAGTATTTGGAAATGTTTTGATATTTCAAAATAAATAATTCTTCATTTTAAAACAACAATTTTTCTGAGAGTCGATAAGTGTCTAACTTTAAATAAAATAAAAACAGATAGGAATTAAACTCTAATATATTGAGGCAAACAGTCTCTATTTTGAAAATCCTTTTTAAATATTTTCACAAGTAGCTCTCTAAAGGAAAAGGTTAATATTTCCTTCAGGAAAATTTACAACAATCTGTTATCTGAACTACATCTTCAAGCCTCTTACCAATTGAGTGTTTTCCAAAGGTCCAGTTTGGAATTCCTTTTCTTTTGTTCATTATATCCTTTCTGTAAATGGTGAGCATACTTATGGAAATTAGTTAAAATTACACCATTGAATGCTCTGTTGTTCCTTAGTATTGAGGGAAGGTTCAACATATGTTAATTTTGGGAAATTCTAATATTATATGTTTTAGGTACTACAAGACTGTTACATGTAGCTTAGTCTCATAGCAAGGATATCCATACAACATGCTATTAGCAAGTAGGATGCCATCCGCCACAACCAATATTAGCCTAATAGAACCAAAGGTATCTTTGATATAAACAAACACGTGGGACCACACAGTCAGTAAAAATTCTATAGACAAAAGAAGAAATCTAATAACATTCATTTGGCCTTTGGAGAAGACGCATTTGGGGCATTTTTCATTTTATAAACGGGAATTGAATCCAAACAGTGTTCATAAGAGAACACTAAAGCTCTAACAGTACATAATAGAGCCAAGTCAGACTTTTTAATATTTATATGTTCTTTTAGGGAAATTGTTCTGGTTCCTGCAGATGATTAATAATACCTGCTGCATTTGCATAATTCATGGCTTTAAATAATTAACAGGATTATAATTATATTCATAATTCTTTATCAATTGAAGTTAATAACTTTGGTCTGTTCCAGCGTGCTATGTTATTGAACTAAGATCTGTTCTTCAAAATAATGATTCTGGTTAATATTAGCAACACATATTACATATCTAGCCCTTTCTTTATAGTTCCTGGTCAGTTTTGACAAATTGAGTATGTGGTTTCAGTCCCTTAATATTCAGTGAGAAGAAAGGCGTTTTAAAATCTGGAAATCTGTCTGTATTTAAACATAAATATCAATAAATAGATCTATATCTATACTGAGGCATATTTTGTATCTATGTATCTTTATATACATATAAATATGTAATATTTGTTTTTACTGCAAGGAAATAATACACTTTTTATTTCAGAATAGGTTACAAGTAAAAAACAAATATACTTAAGAGGATAATGATGTTCAAGATGCAACAATTTGCATAAAGTCTACCAGTAGGTGGGTCACTCATTGGCCTTTTGTGAAGAGGCATATTTACTTCAGGACCTGACCAAGTAGCCCAGAGTAATATTATATTTTTATGACAAGTATGTGGTGGGACTACATTAGTATAACAAAAAGTAATGTAGAAGTACTTCGTATAGGAAGCCTTCAGCTTGTATCCCTTACTTCTACTTCCACCAACAATGAAGCATAGAAGTAATTAGAGTATTGATTTATTTTATTCATTCATTAGCTAAAATAGCCTTATCCACGTCTGGAAATCAAAAACAAAAGGTACTTCAGTGAAGAATGCAAAAAAAAATTACTATGTGTGATTGTGGGAGAGCAAAGTTAAAACTAAGACACCTTTCTCTACTGAATAGGTATATGAGTTAAAATAACAACAACAAAACTCTGTATAATTCAGTCTCCATTCAAACAACTTATAAAATAGCTTGGATGTTTTCTTAAAGCATCAATATTATTAAGAAGCTATTTCAACAGAGAAATAATTTACTCCATATAAACTGTACTTAAAAATGAATGAAGCCTATTGTAGCTGCCTAATGGTTTTATAACATTTTTGTTGAAGTGGCTTAAGTACAAAGGTTTAATTGCTTATTATAAAAGACTAAATATTTTATATCAATGAATTAAATTTTAAAAATATCTGCCATTACCATAATAGTCCAGTGGATTGTAGATAATCTGAATCAATTTAACTTTCTTATCAAGAGATTCTGCCCAGAAAATTAGCAACCATTATTTTGTTATGAAAGAACACATCAGGTCTATAAAAACATTGAACCAATTATTAAATGTATATTTTTCTTCTTCTAAGAGAAGTTTACTTCTTTAAAATTTGGATTATAATACAGAGGTATCACCTAAATCATTCATTTTAATCAACTCCTTTCCGGATTTTATCTTAGCAGATATAGTCAATTAAGAAATTATCCATATTACCTTTGCAGCATAAGTAAGCCCCAATTCTGCAAAAATTGAGTATTATTTCATTTCCTGCCTCTAAATTTGCAAGCCACAGAAAGTCAAATCAAAAATAAAGATTACAAGTCTAGGTTTGTGATGTTAATTTAGTTGATAATTTAAAGATATCAAGATGTCCCTAAAACACTCTAAAATTTTTATAGCTCCAATATTGACAATATCTGGCATAGGATTTAAAGAGATTACTGGCAAGAAGAGGGGTTTTTATGTTGTTTCATAAACCAGAGAAAATGAAGCTAAAGGGATTTTGAAAAATGGAATGAATTGAGAGTTTTGCTGTTCTAAGTTATACAAAGGTATCATGGACTTTGTATCCCAATTCAATATAAAGCCTTATAATTTTATAAATATACATATATTATATGCATACATACCCAACACATTTACATATACTTAATATAATTCATGAATATATATGCATATATACATACATACCTTCATATTACATATAGTTTTATATATAGATACATTCACATATGTATGCATACACACATACACACATATCTATAATATATATACTCCTGTCTGTTCTTACTACAGAGATTTTCCTGGGAGGACTGTAGCTAAGGTACTAAAGTAAGGTCATGTAAACTGAGATTTTAGTACATTCAAAAAGACTTTGGAAATAATCTATCTTATGTATATAAAAATTAATATGGTAAAATAGCAAAGAAAATGATTGTATATCTGTTAAACCAAATATTGTATTGACACCACTTATGAATGCTAAAGTCTGAATTTTTCTCTGTTTTTTTTTTTCTGTGTTCACAATGTTGTGGTACACTATGAACTAGTACCAGGAATTCGTTGAAAGCATATTTTGGGAAGAGGAAAAGGGCTCTAATTTATCACTGCCCTTAATTACTGGCACCTGCTCTGATGCATAGGGTTCTGTTTAGGATACAGACATATAAATAGCAAAGATAAAAATACATAAAAAATGATTTGCCAAGTGCCAAATGGTGCAGGGAGCTGGAGGTTAGAGATTTTATTATTATCATGGCTGGCATAATGAAAACTGAAAGAAAATAATAAGGAGATATAAAACAGACAGCCAAGAAAGAGAATTTATAAGCAATGTGAAGGAAAATAGTAAAGAAAAAGACTATTTAAGATGAAAAATGTTAAGATGAGAAAATGAAATGATGAAGAATAGCAAGCGCTTTTTCAGTAAGAGAATGTATTCTTCATAGAACCTGTATGACATTCATTTAAGAAACACAGAATTGTATCATTTCAATTTCATGGCCTTCCTTGTACTAGTGGTACAAATTTTTATACATGGGAATAAAAATGTAAAAGGATAAATAACATAGTTGAGCCTTGAGAAAACACAGGTTTGAACTGCGTGGATCCACTTACATCCCATTTTTCTTCAGCCAAACTAAGATCGAAAATACAGTATTCACAGAATGTGGAATCTATGTATACAAAGGGCCAATTTTTCTTATGTGCGAGTTATGTAAAATTGACTGGAATGTGAATATGTTCAGATTTTGGTATACATGGGGGTACTGAAATCAATACCATATGTATACTGAAGGACAACTGTATATAGTTGGGAGCTTTACAAATATACAAGTTTACTCATGACTTAGAACCCAAATATAGCTAAATAATAAACCTGCAGAATTTGAATGTCATTGTGGGTTTTCAGTACTGTTGGAAAATGTAGACCTTACACTATGCAAGCGGGTTGGATGGAAGGATGACAATATGCAATCAATTCTTGTTATTCACTGTGTTTCTATAAAGTCACTGTGAATACTGAATTAGTGAATACTGCAGCATTCCCCCCAGGAGAAATACAATGATAGACTTCTGGAAGCCTCTGGTCATAACATTTTTGTGAAGCATCAATGTATAATCCCGTTTTGCATGGTTGTCTGTTTAAAAATACCTTATTTAATATATATTATCAATCCATTAATATTCAATACATAGCCAACAGCACTTTAACTCAAGCCTGATGGAAGCTTACCTAATGTACAGTAGACAGAAATTCACCATCATGGTTGGGGCCATTTAAAACAGCAAAATCACCAACAAAAAGGATAAAAATATGAAAATGCAGCATTAAATGCACTGCTAAAAGGACATTTGTTTACAGTAAGAGATCTGAAGCAAGAATGCAGAGTGTTCCTTTTTTGATCTCAGCTGGGAACATGTGTGGTGGGTGACTAAAATTTTTCACCACTCTGTGCATATACACAAATGGCTGTGAAAATGCTATGAGCATTGATTTTTGGGGACACAAATTTAGCAAGTTTCGAGAACTCACAAACATGAAATGTGTGAATAATGAGGACCATCTGTCTAAAGTTTCAATCAATATACTGCTTGATTAGGCCCTTTTAATAAAGCACTACACTGTTTTCAGTTGCAAATGGTTAAATCCTTTCATCCCATTTGGTTACGGTGCTTGTACAGAAAACTAAGTTACAGACATGTATATTATTGACTTTCTCTAATTACCCTTTTGAATGATCTGAGCAGAGACCAACTGCTGGACCAAATTGTATGTCGACATTCTAATATCCAGGTTTTGTCAGGCACTATGGTTAAGAAGTGTTATCAGTTAAGATGTACTGCAATTTTAAGCAAAAGATTTTTTAAATGCTCTATCTACTAAGTAACCAGGAGAAGAAAAATGTACAAGATACTTCCAAGAGCATTCTTGTTACCAACTGAAGAACTATATTAATAATTCAGTCCTATACCGTGCTACTTAAAACTTCAGTGTCTTCTTGTTAAGGGAAGTGAATATAAAAAAAAAATGCAAAGGAATGTAATAAATGCAGTGAATACAAAGCTGAATTTCTAAAAAGTAGAGCTTGCAAAGGGACTGTAGGCACAATTTACTTTGAAATAGATATGAAATCCAAATTTTAATAACAACTGTCACTTTGTATACCAAAACCTGTTTGTCAATGAAATGAAACACCTAGATATCCATCTGCCTTGATGATGTTTACCATGAATTTCATAATCCCAAGTCAAACCCAATGTATTCTACTCACAAATTTGTGAGCTGTCATTGAAGGAAGTTAGAACTGAATGCAGTATGTTTTATATGTGTGTGTGTGTGTGTGTGTAATGTGAGAATGTGAACTTATGTATCTTAACTTATGCATGCCATGAGGTTAAGATGTACAAGAAGCAAGCATTTAGAAAGTTTGCTTTTAGATTATCCAAACACACACACACACACACACACACACACACACATACACACACACCCCTATTTATGTATATATCTACACACACATAGACATAATAATTATATTAAACTCTACTAGTTTTGTATTGCTCATATAACAAATTACTATAAACTTACTGACCTAAATAAACACTTATTTTTTATCTTTTATTTTTTTAAGACAGAGTCTCACTCTGTCACCCAGTCTGGAGTGCGGTGGCATGATCTCGGCTCATTGCACACTCTGCCTCCCAGGCCCAAGCAGTTCTCATGCCTCAGCCTCCTGAGTCGCTGGTACTATAGGCTTGCATCACCACCCCAAGCTAATTTTTGTAGTTTTAGTAGAGATGAGCTTTCACCATGTTGGCCACGCTGGTCTCAAACTCCTGATCTCAGGTCCTCCGCTTGCCTCAGCCTCCTGAAGTGCTGGGATTACATGCATGATCCACCATGCCTGGACTGTTTTTTTTTTTTTTCTTTTAATCTTTCTTAGGATTCTGGACTAAAACCAAGGTGTCAATAGAGCGTTGTTCATTCTGGAGACTCTAGGAGAAAACCCATGTCCTAGCTTCTAGAGGCTGCCTACATTCCTTGACTCATGGCCCCTTTCCTCCATTTTGAAAGCAAGCAATATAGCATCTTCCAGTCTACATCACATTACTGCAACACACTGCTTTTCATTCTCACATCTCCTTTGACTCCTTAAAGGACTTTTTGTTTGTTTGTTTTTGAGACGGAGTTTCGCTCTTGTTGCCCAGGCTAGGGTGCAATGGTGCCATCTCAGCTCACTGCAACTTCTGCTGCCCAGTTTCAAGCAATTCTCCTGCCTCAGCCTCCCAAGTAGATAGGATTACAGGCAAGCACCACCATGCCTGGCTAATTTTGTATTTTTTAGTAGAGATGGTGTTTGACTATGTTGGCTAAGCTGGTCTCGAACTCCTGACCTCAGATAATCCACCCGCCTTAGCCTCCCAAAGTGTTGGAATTACAGGTGTGAGCCACCGTATCTAGCTACCTTGAAGAATCTTTGTGTGTACCTATGTTTTTAATTGGTTTCATTCAGGTAATCCAGAATAATCTCACCATCCCAAAGTCCCTAATTTAATCACATCTGCAAAGTAAACTTTGCCATTGTATGGTAAAATATTAACTTAACAGGACTGGGTTGTTCAAACTCTGTACATTCCGAAGAAATATCTGAATCTTGACTGGCTTCTGGGAGACAACCTCTGAATCCTTGGAATATCCTGACTGATAAAGTGTCTTTGTTTACCTCAGGCCTTGGGCAATGCCAGATAGCACATTTTAATAACGTAATGTATTGTGCAGCTTTTAGGTTACACTGTATTATTTTGAACTTTGGAGAGGCTAGAGATTCCTAAAGTCAGCCATGTGCGTGCTCCATGCCTATGTTACAAACTCCAGTACAATTCTAGACACCGAGACTTAGGCAACTTGTTGTTGGCAATACTATGTGTGTGTTGTCACACATCACTGTTGGATAATGATGCACTGTGCAAATGACTTTATTAGGAGAGGAAAACTGGAAAATGGCACCTGGTCTTTCCTGAACCCTGTTGTATGCAACTTTTTTTGTTGTTCCCTTCAATCTTTATCTTTTTGTTGTAATGAACTGTAATCATGAGTGTAACTGCTTTTAAGAATTATATGAGTGTCCTAATGAATAACTGAACCTGAGAGTAGACTGGAGGACTCCTAAGTGTAGCCATATAAGGCAACATATTCATAGCTTCCTAGGATTAGAACACGTATGTCTTTTGGGAATCGCTACTATACCTATAACAATACATAAAATACATGGCTCTTGGGTAGAAACTTCTTCAATGTATTTGACCAGAGGACTAGCATTTTAAAAATATTGTCAAAAGAGTTTGGAAGGATATGTTCCTTTATTGATTCAAGATTCGTTTTTTTTTTTAATTATTATACTTTAAGTTCTGGGGTACATGTGCAGAACATGCAGGTTTGTTACATAGGTCTACACATGCCATGGTGGTTTGCTGCCTCCATCATCCCATCATCTACATTAGGTATTTATCCTAATGCTATCCCTCCCCTATCTCCCACCTCCCGACAGGCCCCAGTGTGTGATGTTCCCTTCCCTGTGTCCATGTGTTCTCATTGATCAAGGTACACTGCAAAACACTGGATAAAAATCTCTTAAGATTAGGTTTTCTTAAGAGATTTTTATTCAATGTTTTGCAATATACCTTTTGAAAACTATCCTTTCCTACACATAGAATAAAAATTAAAAGCAGAATTAAAAGCAAAAACCTGTCATATTATTTTCCATGTTTGTTATCTAGTAAATGACTCTGTAATCAACTATTTTCTAGCAATAAACAATGAAAAACATACTCATCTTTCATCTAAGAGTGCAAGAAGTAATCAAGGGAATGGGAAAACTCAATTAGCTACCAGAGACTGTAAAACATATGTTCTGAAAATCAAACTCCAACCATTCAATATCAATACCTTGAAAGGCATAAAGATGATTAATGTAAAATTGAACCAGAAAAGATGAAAACCCCCTGCACCAATTCTCAATTACATTAGGGTTAAGTGAAAGGCAAGAATAAATCTTACATACTCATATATGGAAATAATCCAGGTATACATATACACACATACATATATGAAAAAACTGTAAGTTTTAGGTTTTACATTAGTATCCCTGATCTATTTTGAGTTAATTTTTGAATAAAGTATGACGTGTTTAGGTCAAGGTTTATTTTTCTGCATATGTATATCTAAATACCCTAGCATCATTTGTTGAAGATGATAGTTTCCTTCATTGAATTGCTTTTACACCTTTGTAAAGAATCAGTTTATCCTAACAGTTTGCTTCCATTTTGGAGATCTGTATTTTATTCCATTGCTCATGTTTCTGTCCCAAATGTCTTCATTTCTGTAGCTATGTAGTAGGTCTTTATGTTGAATAAAGTGATTCCTCCCACATTAAATCTTTCTCAATCATGAAATCTATAGATCAATTTGGGAAGAACTGACATCTTTACTATGCTGACTCTTAAAATCGATGAATGCAATATGTCCCTGAAATTATTTAGGTATTGATTTCTTTTATCAGCATTTTGTAATTTTCAGGATATATATCTCACATATATTTTGTTAATATCTTAATATATCACTTTTCGGAATAATTGTAAATACTATTTTTTCTTTTTTCTTTTGGCGTTTTTAATTCTAAATTTTTAAAAAGAAATTTTCAAATTATCTAACATTTCAAATGCCAAGTTCCTTTTAGCAATATTAAAAAAATAGCAAATACATTTATTTTGAAGTTCTTTTTCTTTATCTGACAAGTGATATTGAATCTCACTTACATAATTAAAAAGAAACAACACACAATAACTATTACAATAAAATGAACAGATCTTGGTACTGGTTTGAAGAGATTAAGAGTTTAAATGCTCTTAAAGTGATTATATTGCTCATTTGCCAAAATCCATGCTTTCAAAGAAGACTGACCACAGGCAATCTTTGGAAATGAACCATTAAATGTATATTACTATATCTAAAATAATTTCATGCTGCAAATACTATAATATTTTTCTACAATATTATCTAAGAATTTAATTTTTTTTCTATGCTTACATTTTAGAAAATAACAGTGTTTTAAGTTAAGAACATTCATGGATGGTAATATTTCCACTAAATATGGTAGAACAACTAAATAACCCCTTTTATTCAGATTCCCATATACTATAAAAATGCATCTACAATTTAATAAAGTATGTGTTATCAAACTATACTATCAGATGAATAATTATAGTAGAAATGAAGGTTTCACCCCCCTTTTTGAGAATTATACTTTATATCAATCCTCCTTCCATTAGTCTGTTAGTTATAAAGCATATTAAGCCTCACTGCAAAATTAATTGTAAAGTTTTCTATGCAGACATAGTGCTTAGCAGAGCCCACTGTCTCAGCAGAAAAGGAGTCTGTCTAGTTTCAGCCAAATTTATTTAATTTAGAGTCAGATACATTTGATTAAATATAAAAAATGATATTCATATTGAACTCCTCCATTATCTAACCCTTTATAGTCCAGTCCATTATTAATAGTATTAATATCATATGGGATTAATAAGGTTTCTACAGAAGGAAACATTTTCCCTTATCTGATTTTAGTAGAGGAATATACGGCTCTGATAAAATGAAATCATCATTATCATCATCATTTTCCAAAACTTCCTTTATGTTTTATGTTTCTTGGGCTTACTGTGCTGATTAACTGGGGTGATAACATATTGCATTGGCACCTTATCACTCCACTTAATCAACAAAGTAATAAAGTTATTAGTCTGAATCATAAAAAGTTGTAATTTTTTGGTCGAAATGGTCCAATATCAGCAAATTCATATGATTCAATCTACGTATGTATTTTAGGTATACACGGAGGAACAAAAGAATAAACAGATATACATATGATTATATTAGTGAAGAATAATTGGGTCCAGAGAAGTAAATTGCCTCTAGACACCATTGTTCTGCTGAAACAAATAATTTGTTTCGGTCTTTATGTACGTGCTCAATTAGATTACTTAAAATTTAAAAGTATTAAAAGTTTAAAAAATAGTTTTAAGAGTTTAAGAATGATGTTTATACATTTACTTACTCAGTCTCTTTTTTTTTCTGGGGGCGGGGACAAGGTCTTTCTCTGTCACCCAGTTTGGAGTACAGTGATGCTATCTCAGCTCACTGTAGCCTCCACCTCCCAGGTTCAAGTGATTCTCTGGCCTCAGTCACCCGAAAGCGGGCCACCATGCCCAGCTAAGTTTTTTTTTGTATTTTTTAGTAGACATGGGGTTTCACTATGTTGGCCAAGCTGGTCTCGAACTTCTGACCTCAAATGATCCACCTACCTCAGCCTCCCAAAGTCCTGGGATTACAGGCATGAGCCACCTTGGCCAGCCTACTTCCTCAGTCTTAATGATTATCTTCCTCTGATAATTAGATAATTGGCCTTTCCATATTCCAAAATCCAATGATTCTCTTCTTAGCATGCTCATGTTATCCACACAACAGTACTAATACATTATCCTAAGTTTGCTCTCGATGTTGCTATGGTATGAATATATTCCTCCAAAATTTATATGTTTAAAGCTAATCCCCAAGAGGTTGGTACTAGGGGGTGCAGTCTTTAGAATATGATTAGGTTATGAGTACAGAACCGTCACGTTTGGGATTAGTACTATTATAAAACAGACTGTAGAGAGCCAGCTCACCTCTTCCGTCATGTAAGGACACAATGACAAGGTACCATCTATGAACTAGGAAATGGTCTGTCATCAGGCACAGAATGTACCTTCATCTTGATCTTGGACTTCCCAGCCTCCAGAACTGTGAGTAATAAATCTCTGTTGTTTCTAAGCCACCCAGTTTATGGCATTTTTATGTAGCAGCCCAGATGGATAAAGAATGATAGTTCTTTCACAGTGAAGAATATAAAAATAATCAGCATCACTGCATCCATAATCAGAGAAGGGAGGGATATGATAATAAACAGAGTCATAAGTATAATGTATTTAGAAATCTGGGATGAAATCCCATAAACTGACTTGAGTGCCCTCCTCCCCCACTATGAATGTGTATGAAAATCCACTAGAGAGACAGAAATGAAAAATCATGGTCATCCTCACCATGCTCTGAACTATTAAATTCACTTGTCATCTTTCTTTTAAATAGTTTATCATGTATTATCTGACATTACAGTTACCCACTATGAGGAATTATCATAAGTACGAACTTTATCATCATTATCACCTTTACCATCATCATAGACAGATGTAAATCTAGCAGAATGCAAATATAATAAGAAAATTATTCCTGACTCACATAAGAAAACCTTGAAAGTTTTTCTTCTGTCAAAATCTTACAAGTTGACTTAAAAGAGAAGGTATGGTCATAACCGTTTCTTTCTGTTTTTCCATTTCCATGGCTAATTACATTGTAATATTTAAGGTGAGGGTATAGCATTAAGGTGAGGGTATAGCATTGCTTGTGGTGAAATAGATTCTCTATGAGCAATAATCTAGATTGAAAAAGGTAAAATATGTATATTTCCACAGTTTACCTTACACAAATAGAGTGAGTTGTAATTTTTGGTGAATGAGTGAGAGGTCAGTTAGATGACTGTGTGGAATTTTAAAATATCCAAATACATATATGGTGGCATCAGAAGTCCCTTTAGCAACTCTCCTAATATTGTATAGAGATAAAAGCAGTAAGACAGGGCAATAATCACAGCCATATTACTCATTTATAAAATCTCAGTGAAAATTATCTCTGAATTAGGTTTTAACAAAGAAGGATGAGACTCAATTGTGATGGCACCACAGACATCAAGTGCCAATGGTACAATACATTTAATACTATTACCATACTTCTTTGTGATGTTTTGTTTTTATCATAATGTTTGGCACAATGGCCACAGGAGCAGAAGTCAGTGGGTTAGAGGGTTAAAAGTCGAATGAAGATATACAGGTAAATCTTGGAGATACTGCAAGTTTAGATCCAGATTAGCAAAATTAAGTGAGTCACATGAATTATTTCATTTCCCAGTGTATATAAAAGCTATGTTTACACTTTTCTGTAGTCTACTAAGTATGCAAAGCATTATGTTAAAAAATGTACATACCTTAACAAAAAACATAATTTATTGCTATGAAAGCTAGTAATATCTGAGCTTTCAGTGAGTTGTCCTCTTTTTGCTGGCGGAGGCTCTTGCCTCAATGTGGATGGCTGCTGATTGATCAGATTGGGGCTGCTGAAGGTGGGAGCAACTGTGACAATTTCTTAAAAGGAGACAATAGTGAAGTTTGCTGCATCAAAGGACTGTTGCTTTCACAAAACATTCCTTTGTAGCATGTGATGCTGTTTGATAGCATTTTTCTCACAGTAGAACTTTCAAAATTGGAGTCAGTCTTCTCAAATTCTGCCACTATTTTATCAACTAAGTATATGTACTATTCTAAATCCTTTGCTACCATCAATGTCAATGTTCTCAGCATCTTCACCAGAAGTAAATTTCATCTCAAGAAAGCACTTTCTTTGCTCATCCATAAGATGCAACTCCTCATCCATTCAAGTTTTATTGTATTTTAGGAATTCAGCAACGTCTTCAGGCTCCACTTCTCATTTTAGTTCTGCTATTTTTACCACATCTGCATTGACTTCTTCTAGTGACAACTTGAGCTCCTTAAAGTCATCCATGAAGGCTGACATCAACCTCTTCTAAACTCCTGTTAAATTTGATGCTTTGACTTCCTCCCAAGAATCACAAATGTTTTTAATGGCATCTAGAACGGTGAATTCTTTACAGAAGGTTTTCAATTTCCTTTGCTCATATCCATCAGAAGACTTATAATTTATGGCAGTTATAACCTTACTAAATGTATTTCTTAAATAATGAGACATAAATATTGAAATTACTCTTTGATCCATGGGCTACACAGTGGATGTTGTATTAGCATGTATGAAAACAACATGACTCTCCCTGTACCTCTCCAACTGAACTCTTGGGTGACCAGCTACATTATTAATGAGCAGTAATATTTTTTGAAAAACCATATATTTTTCTGAGCATAAGGTCTCAACCCTGGGCTTAAAATACTTAGGAAATCATGTTGTAAACAGATGTGCTCTCATCAAGGCTTATTGTAATTTTAATAGAGCAAAGGCAAAGTCAATTTAGCATAATTCTTGAGGGTCCTAGGATTTTCAGAATGGTAAATGAGCATTGACTTCAACTTAAAGTCACCGGCTGCATTAAACTCTAGCACAAGAATCACCCTGTCTTTTGAAGCTTTGAAGCCAGGCATTGACTTCCCCTCTCTAGCTATGAGAATCCTAGAGGGCATCTTCTTCAAATAGAAGTCTATTTCATCTACGTAAAAAAATCTGTCATTTAGTGTAGCCACTTTTATCAATGATGTTAGCTAGAACTTCTGGATAACTTGCTGCAGCCTCTCCAACTGCACTTGCTGCCTCACTTTGCAATTTTATGTTTGGAGGTGGCTTCTTTCCTTAAACTTCATAAACCAACCTCTGTTAGCTTTCCACTTTTCTTCTGCAGCTTCCTTACCTCTCAGCTTTCATAGAATTGAAGAGAGTTAGGATCTTCCTCTGGATTGGCTCTTGCTTAAGGGAATATTGTGGCTGGTTTGACATGTCCAGACCACTAAAATTTTATCCGTATCAACAGTAAGGCTTCTTTGATTTCTTTTCATCCATGTGTGCATTAGGGTAACACTTTTAATTGCCTTCAAGAATTTCTCCTTTGCATTCACACCTTGACTAACTGGTGCAAGAGGCCTAGATTTCAGCCTAACTCAGCTTTTGACATACCTTCTTCACAAAACTTAATCATTTCTAGCTTTTCATTTAAGGCGAGACATGTGAGACACATCCTTTCACTTGAACACTTGGAGATCATTGTGGGGTTGTTAATTGGGGCAACATGAGTCATGCCCATTTGAAATAACAAACTTAATTGATCAATGTTGTGTGTGTTCTGAATGCTCCACCAACCAGACGCCCCACCATCTCTCTCTTTCTCCTTGGACCTTTCCAACTTGGAGAGTTAGTCAAGGTGTGAATGCAAAGGAAAAATTCTTGAAGGAAATTAAAAGTGTTACCCCAATGCATACATGGATAAAAAGAAAGCAAAGCAGACTTACTGCTGATATTGATAAAATTTTAGTGGTCTGGACAGATCAAACCACCCACACTATTCCCTTAAGCAAGAGCCAATCCAGGGGAAGATGCTAACTCTCTTCAATTCTATGAATACTTAGAGACCACTGTGGGATTGTTAACTGATGTCATTTCAATATTGGTTTGTCTCAGAATAGAAAGGTCCAGGGAGAGAGGGAGAGAGAGATGACAACAGAGCGGGTGGGGGTTGGGGGTGGGGGCTGGGGGAGGCTGATTGGTGGAGCAGTCAGGACATACACAACACTGATTAACTTTGTTATTTTATATGGGCATGACTCATGTTGCCCCAAAACAATAACAATAGTAACTTCAAAGATCATTGATCATGGATCTCCATATATTCTTTGAGCGTAGCTTTCTTACTCTAGCCAGTGTCAGCTTGTTAAGGGCAGAAATCATTTCTGGTTAATATTTCTATGCTCTCAGTGCTCACTGCAATACCATTCATATGGTATTGTATGTGTCCAATAAAAACTTACTAAGTGAATGATACTTGAAGTAGAAAAATGTGATGAAATGTGAAGATATGATAGTAAATCAAGAAAGAAGATACCTCTGGGCTTTATTCATGAAACGGTAGAGATATAAATAGCTTTAACATATAAATTGGTTGAAAGTAAATTAAATCAAAATCCCTATGCTAAAGAGTTATAATACTGTCTATTGTGATGTAAATATGAGTTCATAAGAATTTTTTCAATGTAAAATGAGGCCTGGTGATTAGACTATCATCTCTGAAAAAATTCAATCTTTAGTATTATTTTATGTAGTTCTTTTTATCCCTAATAGTGGCCTCAAACATTCTATCTTCATCAACATTATCCTTACTACAGCACTACTTACACACTTTCCCAATTTATCATCAGCTGTCATGTAAAACTCAGAACAAAGCCACTTAGCCAAAGCACATGTTTGACTGTGAATTAGGCTTCTTTTTAAAACAAAGGTATTATTTACCTATTGATGCTGGCTTCTGTCGTAAGCCCATGATAACTGGCAACCAACAGGTTAGAAAATAAAATTTCCTAATTAATTGATTAGGAAATTAATTTTTTTTTTTTTTTTACATCCAATACTGGTCGAATGTATTGTTACATCCAATACTGGTTGAGAAAACTTGTGCTGTTGTACTGTTGTACTCAGTCTTACTTAATTCTTGGAAGCATCACACATTTAAAATAACCCATTAGCTGTTTTCTAGCTGAGGATGAATAGGTAATGATAATCATTTCCACAATGATAGTTGGAAGTAGCTATAGATATTATCTAATTCAGTGCATTTCTTCAAGATCTCAGTTTTCTACGCTGTGTCTATGGGACTATAGGGTGAAGGTGGGAATGGGTGACAGTTGAGTCAAATTCTCTTGTTTTGATTCAGGATGCCTACACCTTCAATTTTTCTTTTCTTTGTTGGGCTTTCACATGACATTTTTAAAAAACGTGTTCTGTGTATTTTTAAAATGAAACTCAAAGTCTGTTATAGTACTCCTGGAAAGTACTATCAAGCAATTGCACATGGTGTGATGAACACTTGTTATCTTTTCTATCACTTTCGATCTTTTCTTTTTTCTTTAATGATCTGTGGCCTAATGCTTCCATTTCTTCAGAAGAAAATAAAAGGCTCAGAATGATAATAACTGTTACCAAGTCACGATGTAGCAAAATTGGTGTGTCACTTCTGACAGTTTCTCTAACTCCCAAACCAATGCATATTTTGATAATTGCCCTCATTATTTCCTCAAATATACTTCCCTGTCAGAAAAAATGATTATATATAAAATTAAATGAGGAAAACTATTAATAATAAAATATCATGTTGTCTTGGGTTGCCTTTTCCCAGAAGCAAACCCTGAGCAAAGTATTTGAGTGCAAGCAACTTATTTCAGAGTTGATCCCAGGAAGCACAGCAAAGAAGTGGGTGAGACTAAGAAAAGAACAAAACGAGTGCAGTGTACACTTAATGAGCATGTCATCATTGTGATAAAGTGAAGTTCAATACCACTTGAGACCTCTAGAATGATTTATCTCAACTGAGAAGCAAAAAAAAAGGTGGGGAACTTCCTGTAAACTCCCATGTATAACGTGTTAGGAACAATTATCATTATAATTACATAATTTATTATTAACTATCACATTGTAGTTTTATTAGTATAAGACCGAATGCATACAAATTTTTGCAAACTTCAAGGAAATTTCCATTTTATTTGAAATTTGTTTTTGATTAAAAATGATGGTTGGCCAGGCGCGGTGGCTCAAGTCTGTAATACCAGCACTTTGGGAGGCCGAGGCGGGTGGATCACGAGGTCAAGAGATCGAGACCATCCTGGTCAACATGGTGAAACCCCGTCTCTACTAAAAATACAAAAAAAAAAAAATTAGCTGGGCATGGTGGTGCATGCCTGCAATCCCAGCTACTCAGGAGGCTGAGGCAGGAGAATTGCCTGAACCCACGAGGCGGAGGTTGCAGTGAGCCAAGATGGCGCCATTGCACTCCAGCCTGGGTAACATGAGTGAAACTCGGTCTCAAAAAATAAATAAATAAAACAATAAAAAAAAAAATAAAAATGGTGGAACACTCTTTCAATCAATTAAAAATATCAGCAGATCCATCTGCTTGGAAAATTATTCTTCCTGATGCTGGCTTCCAACATACTGGTTGACATTATTATGTTGGCTTAAGCAGTCATAGGGGTAATTGTTCTTATAATGTGATCAATTATCTTATTTTTCCTACACACTTTCAACCTGTATTTATTCTCCATCTTTGTCACATTAAAGATTGTCAACGTTTTCCCTTGATTAATTTGACAGCACAAATGAATATCAACATGGCACTATTGCCTTAAAATGGAAAAGATAAAAAAGCAATCATGAATCAAATGTTGCTTTAATATACAATTTCAGATTTTGAGTTCATTTCCACTTCTGATTATGTTTATATCTTCTACCTTCCCTTTCCTTTCATGCCTTGTTATTCTAAAGGTCAATATATTCATTAATTATACAACAAGTGTCATGTTTACAATGTTTGTAAATGTAGCCACAACACTTGATTTTTTAAAGTAATATAATAAAATATATCCTCTGTGTTGGCTAATATAAGCCCACAAATGATTGTTTCATTTTCTAATCAATTAAAAGTATAATGTATACAATTGGATTCTGTCAGGCTTGATGTGTCTTTTAAGCACAGCACATTAAATTCCATTATGTATGGAAAGGACTGTATATAATGTCAATAGGGAATAAATAGAATTGCTACAAAAAGCATCAAAATAAATGATTAAATATACATAGCTCTTGGCATGTGGCTTCCTGTTAACACAGAATTGTGATTTTTAATAATGGACAATTTCAAAACCAATTTGCTATATACTTAATGCGTCTTTGAGATTTTCCTTCCACAGAGGAGATTTAGGATATTATAAAATAATTAATGTGTCCATATCTTTATTAATTTTCTAATATCACAAAGCTGTAAATTAGAGGAAGTAGGTATTAACACGTCATATCATTTGATACATTCACTGAATTCCTTTGCAGCTTCAAGGCACTTGTGTCCTGCAGACTTTGCAGAGTACTACTGAAGTTTAGGCTGTAAACCAATTACGCATTTGCTCTGCTTCCCTATTGCTGGCCTTATACATCCCTATTCGCCAAGCCCAAATCCTTCAGTGTGCAGTTCGCATTTTCTGATGAAAACTCAGTGGAAAAATGGAAGTAGACATTTGCTTTTAATTTCATGTACTTTACAATAACCATGCTGTGTAGTACAATTGGGTGATTCATGAACTCCATCATTTTCTATTAATGATGAAACAAGAAAAATGAAGAACCACATCTCTGCTTTGTGTTGCTTTACCGATAGGCCTGAATCCACATACCTTATAAACTAAACTGTCAATTTACTCTGCTATTATTTTAAATGATGATTCTATTAAATTATTTGTATTTATCAGTGAATAAATTGAATGCATTAATACCTCAGGGGACGTCATGTGTAAATCACAAAGGAAATAAAGCTTTTAAAATACCATGTGGGATGGTATCTCAATGTTGTTTTGATTTGCATTTCTCTGATGACCAGTGATGATGAGCATTTTTTCATGTTTGTTGGTCTCATGTATGTCTTCTTTTGTAAAG
>NW_016107523.1:851682-875381 GCF_001604975.1 Cebus imitator | reverse complement strand
GGTTCAGGCAATTCTCCTGCCTCAGCCTCCTGAGTAGCTGGGATTACAGGCACGCGCCACCATGCCCAGCTAATTTTTGTATTTTTAATAGAGACGGGGTTTCACCATGTTGACCAGGATGGTCTCGGTCTCCTGACCTCGTGATCCACCCGCCTCGGCCTCCCAAAGTGCTGGGATTACAGGCTTGAGCCACCGCGCCTGGCTGATACTGAGTTTTGACTTTGAGAGTGATAAGCCTAGCAGCCTTGTGAAGGGTAAACTGGAGAGAAGCAAGAAGGAAGGTACGTTTAGGAAGCTATCAGTGTATTCAAAGTCAGATATGGGGATCTGTATCAAGGTGGTGACTGTCAGGAGATATGGAGGGGGGGACGGCAGAGCTAAAATAAATTTAGGATACAAATAGGGAGAAATTTCTTACATGGCTCTCCATAAAGAGGAAATAACACTTCCTACCTTGCTTATTCACATAACAACTATGTTAGGTAAATTAAACATGAAAGTATTTTGTTAATTTTAAAGTTTTGTATATTTAAGGAATTAATATTATCAAGTGCTTATGAATTAAAGGTACTGGTTTAATGACATTTCTATTTGTTCACATACAGTGAAACAACTATAAACATTTGCTTCATTTACTCCTTAAGAGAAACGCAGCATGTCAGGCAACTCATCTGGATTTAAATTTCTAAGTGGAAGTACTATTGAGTATCTACTTTGCATGAAGCCAGGAAGTGTGGCAAGGGGACTCTGGCCAAGGACTAGAAGATAGAGAGACTGATAGTACATTGTTTCTCAGGCATCTGTGGAATGCTTTGTCCATGAAAAAGAAAGAAAAATAAATATTTGGAACTAAATATGGATGAGAAATAACCCTAGAATAGGTTGCTAAAAATAATTAAAACAAAAGATTCTTAAAATAAATTCAATCCCTAAATGCAGGCAAAGTTTAGCTATAATCTGGTCTCTGGATATTAACTCACCTAATTTGTATTTAGGTTGCACATGAATAAGAGTTCAGTATTGAGAAAATTCTATTTATTCAATACAATGAATAAAATCAAGGAAGTGACTCCTCTAATTACCATGTTGGAAAGAAAGATACAGAAATTGAATTATTTAATGATATTGGAAAAAGGGGTTATCCCTAAAACCTATGGCGGGAGAACTAAGGACATGTAGTGACCCAAATCTGTATCGCGAACTCAATTTCCTTCCAAGTAGGTACAGAGGCAAATCGTGGAAGGAGTGCAATGTATATAATCTTATAAATCTGGTTCTGATTAGAGCTGTTTCACAAGTAGTTCAATCTCACTTAGGCTTAGCTTGTAGCTCTATAAACTAGGCATAATGAAACATTTTTGAGGGGGTTGTTCTAAAAAGCAGCTAAAATAATTCATAAACTGGACCTAGCTTATTAAAAATAAATAGTAAATATTAAGGTACTAGTAATGACGTTTTGTAAACTAAATCTTATCTCAAAGAAAGAAAATATTGTAAAATTTGTGTTGTTCTTCATCAACTATCAAAAATTAAAATTTTTGGAATTAGAACCAAATTAGGAATGGGAACATTAACGTAATAAGAATAAATGTGAGAAGAAAGTCAATATAATAACAAAGTTATGAAAGAAGAAAAATAAAATCTGATGCCAAAAGGAACATGCAGGTTTACATATTGCATGGTCATGCTATATGACAGTTTGTTAGTTGGAGATATTTTTGTTTACAAAATCAATGAGATTAATCTTGCATCACTCTATACTTGCTTTTAAAATTACCATGTTATCATTTCTTGGCCTTCCCAAAGAGACAAGGAGTTTAAGTCACGATATTAGAAAGGACTACAAACCCTACATGGTTTACTAGAAAAAACCCTTTACTTCAGTGTCAGGAGACTTTTGTTATATCTGGACTTACTATTAACTGGAAGAAACATAAAGGAAATGACAATTTCTCTATAAGTCTCACTTTCCTCATCTGTCAAACTAAGAGATGGAACTAAATATTCCTTAGTGGAATCTGGGTTTTAAAATTCTAAGTTTCTACAAAAGATTATCTGTCTAGATGTTTGCAACACATACAATAAATATAGGGACCATATAAAATGTAAAGAGCTTATAACTATAAAAAGCAAAATGGTAAATCAATGGAAAAATGAGCATGAGATTAAAAAAGTACACTTTTATATATTTGTGTTATAGTTCAGTAAAACGTTTTAAAAATCAAGCTGGATAGAATTACTTTAATCTATAAAGGGAAATTACTAATGAAAGTTGGGAGGAAATGTTATTCTTACTATAGATAACGTCCACATGACCAATAAACATAAAAAATGGTTCTCAAATTAATTAGTCATTAGAAAAAAATAAAAATGAGAAACAAAATGAGATAGTATAGTATAAAAGCCAGAAAGGCTGAAATTAAGGACTAATAATAACTAAGCATTGACAAATCCAGAACTTCTGGAAAGTATTGATGGTTCTTTGTTTACCTACCTTGAAAAACTACTTGGCATTTTCAACTAAAGGTGAGTATTTTACTATTCTATCACCTAATAATTCTACTTATTGGCATTTACATAACATAAATATATGTACATGTACAGCAAATCTGCAAGAATATTCAAAGTGAAATTATTTTTATGAGTTCACAAATGGAATCAATTTAAATAATCATCCAGATTAGATGGAATAAGTAAATTATAGTACATTTATATGATGATATACTACACAACACTGAAAATAATGGAACCAGAACTACAAGAAACAAAACAGATAGATCTCACAAACATAATGTTGTGAATTAGAAGCCAGAAACAAAAGAATACATCTGTATGGCTTCAAGTACATAAATTTCAGGAACTGTCTATCCAAATCAATGTTGTGTTAGAAGTCAGTAAGACACATATCTCTGGGAGAGTATTGACTATGAAGTGGTAAGACAAAGTTTTTGGATGCTGGTAATATTCTTTTCTTGCCTTTAGTAATTACTGGGGTGTGCCCAATCTGTGAAAGTTGACAAAATTGTACACCTATTGACTTGTGAATTTTTATACATTCATGTTATAGTTCAGTAAACTGTTTTAAAAATCAAGCTGTATAGAAATATTTTCTTTAATCTATAAAGGGAAATTACTAATGAATGTTGGGAGGAATTTTTCCTTGGCTTTAGCCTATATATCTAAATTGCTTCAGAGAGTCAGAGATATAGATAAATATACACATATATGCATATCTACATATGCAAGAAGACGGGGAGGGAAGAAGGGGGAGAGAGAAGGAGAGAGCGACTTCCTTGAAAATTAAACTATAGAAAATGTACTGCTTGAGAGAGAATGACTTTCTGGATGATTCAATTCTTCAGAAAATACCTTGTTTACCTATGTCTTTTGAATTTCCTAGGAGGAGTTGGGTATGAGGCTGAAGATCAATTAAATTGGAAGACGGTGAAGTTGGAGAAAACCTTACCGAATATCTAACACAATTTCTTATTGTCACAGGTTTATTTGGCAATAGGTCTATTATATCTAAGATGTTACCCTTTCAGCCCTCCTTCATAATCTCTGAGGTTTGATTCTGTGATTAATTTAACTTTATACACGAGTGAAATATTTTCAGGTAGCCTCTAATTAAAGAGAGTTAGACATTGAGATAAAATATGACAATTTCTCTAAAGAAAGCATAGGAAAGAGTTTACAGGGATAGATGTACATAAACTACCAATGAGAGTAATTGTTTTCAAATTCTCCTGAGGGGAAGTTTGGATGGTCACGGTCATGCTAGGTTTAATAATATTTAATCTCATTTTATGCAACTGGCTTTTACAACAATCTAGACCTTTTCCTTCTAGGTTTGAGTCCAGTGAAGACGAGCAACAGGTGGTAGGCACTCTCCTTATTTCAAGTGACACTTCAAATATGTCACTTTACCCTTTACTTTGAATGACTATTTTTTGCTGGATTTGCTTTCTTTCTGTTCAGCTGTCATTTTGCTCTTTGATGGACTTGCCAGTTTTTTCACATCACTCAAACTAGAAATTCTGGAAGCCTCTAGGTAAACCAACTTTACTGTCTGGATTCATAGTTGCTGTTGCTCTCTGGCTATCACTGTAGATATTTTCCAGTTTTCACCCACATAAAGCACGTTCATCTCTAAATTCCTCAGGGACTTTATCTTAGTCATCTTGCTCTAGCACAGAGCCTGGCAGTTAGAGTTTATTAACAAGCATTTGTTGGAAGAATATAAAACAGCAGAAACAACCTGTCACTTCAGTTGGTAGTCTCTAATCCTGTCTGGATGAGCCGATGGAGAAATAGACTCTAATTCCTGCGACTGTGACCATCAAAACCAGTCCATGAATGGATCAGCAGCCAAAGGGAGAGGAACCTGAGATTCCTACTCACTAAATTAATGTGCCCATTACATGTTGGCTTTTACTCAATCTCCTTCTTTTTACACTTGACATGGAACATAAATGAATCCCACATCTCTCCTAAAACCCATACAATTTCAGGTTAGCGTTAGTGTCACTTTCAATGACACAACACATCGTTGCTGTACCGAATAATTCTACTTATAGCATGTATAAAAGAAATCTGTAGTAGTAAAAGCAGATTATGATCTTTATCACATTTTATCCTGGGTGTGTTACAATCAATCATAACAATGTCATGATCAGAGCAGAATGATACTGATAAGTTTATTTTTTCTACTGTTCTTAGCTCCTTGCATTCATAGCCCTGTCTTCAGATTGCAATATAATGCCAATATTTCTTCTGGAAATTTGATAAGCACCACCCATTTACCTTTAAGTGTATATGGACAGCGATTAATCTCTGCATACCACCTACCTTTCCAGTGGCCACCTTCTGCCTCCTCTATAAATGTTTGTTCAAAAGAACATCTCATTTTTACTTCCCATAGAACTTTTGTCTAGACAATATTTTCACCCATTTGCTTATTTATTGTAGTGTACTTTAGGATGTAACCCCAAAGCTCAAGAAAATAAGTTTTTTTGGAGGCCAGTCATGTTAGGCATATAATTTATATGTTAATAATTTAAGGCATCTTTTCAAAAGTAGTATATATGTTGACTACTTATTCTTGATTTATTCAGAAGTCACATTTTATATTGCAATTAGTATCTGCAGGTCAAAATGCATGGAGTTATAAAAAGGTTTTCTTTAAAAAATTTGCTTTCTAAAATTATCAAAGGAGACACTGTAACATTACAGCTAACTTGAGTTTTTAAATTTAATTTAATTTAATTTAATTTAATGATAGTGTGAACAGGTCCCCAAGACACTGTCTTATATTTTGCTAATATCTATATAGAGTGGATTAAATTTGTGAAAAGATATATCTGTACAGAGATTCTATAAATTTTTCAAGGTCAGAAAATAAACCATAAAAAGACTTAATTCTGCTAAAGCTTTAAGCATGCTAATATTTGTTAACTTGATCTTATAAAATGTCATTTGAGATGTGTTTATTTCCAAACCTTAAAATATTATTTTTTATTAATCAGGTTATAAGTTTTTGCTAACTTGTAATAACTTTATTATTTTTCCTGTTGACCCTAACATATAACAAATGAAGACATGTTAATATAGAACATGTTAAGAAGGTAAATAAAATATCACCACTCATGTTACCATTGCAAATACACATAAGAGTTTTATACCAAGACAGCCATCTCCTCCCTCTGACTTATATTTTCCTGAAGGACATTTACATAGCACAAATATTTTAAAGACTTTTGGCTATTTAATGACACCTTGAACATATACTTTGAATCTAAGGAAAAGGAGAGTCATATTTATCTCCTTTCTAAAACAATTTAAATGTGCCATGTCCTTATTTGCTAAGCTGAAAGGAAGATGAAATCAAATAAATGGAAAATCAAATATTTAAAAATTTCTAGGAGCTTTTTGTTTGCCTTTTTGTTATTTTAATAAGAGAAACAAAGTAAAACATATAAAAACACAGTCTCACCCAGCATCCTCTTACAAAATGCTCTATTTTCACATAAGCAGTACTGTTTGTCCTATTTATTACTGGTCTTTAAGAGAAATAGACCTAAAAAAGAACATCTTGGAAGTCTAGTGTACTTTCATAATTCCCTGAGCAGCTCAGTGATTATGAGGAATGTGAACCAGAGTTCAATATTCTTACCCTTGGAATCAAGAAAAAGAAAGTCCTTTAAAAGATCAAGATCTTTGATAGCGGTAACAAGAACTAAATATGCCAGGGGTAGAGCCGTCCTCTTATCAATTTCAGGCAAGAAGCAATCTTTTTCTGCATAGCGAAAGGCAAGGTAACGAAAGCAAAAATCTGTGTGACTTCAATTACATAAAATTGACTAGATGGTTGAAAAACAATACTTTCACAGAATTTGTTCTATCTGTAGATTTTACTTGTATGTTTGTTCTTATTCAGAGATATATTAAGAGCAAATGAAATTGTTTTCAAACACAGAAAAAAAGCTTCCCCATGACAACTTTTTCTCAATTGCCTCTTGCCTTTCCTCAGTTTTATCATCTTCAGTGGGTCTCCCTCATTGCTCCACATTTCTAAGCCAACAGGAAGAATTTCTTTCAGACCCTTATGCCTTGTATTTGTTACCATAGAGACAGGCATCACAAAATAGCTGCTAAGGAATATCCTCATGGAAATACAACAAGAATTCTATGGGTTTGACAGGAATTTCCAGTGCTACCAGTGAGCAGAAATTATATCTTTCCCTAGAAAAAAAAATGTCAGGATTTTAGTTGCACATTTTAGTTGCACATTATGGAACTATGGAGATTGTAGTATTTGTTGGTGAATTCAGGATCTCTCAGGTTTACGCTTAGAATTTGATTATAGCTTCTTCTATGACATGAAAAAAATACCTTCTCGTATCTCCATGTTCAGGAAATATTAATAACTCATTGCTAATTCTTAAATCTAGCATGTCTTTTCAATCATTTACTAACAACCTTAATTGTTCTTTTATAGTACTATGCATTTATTTTATCTTTATCCCTCCTAGAACATATTTGACCAAGAACACAGTCATATTTTTATAAAACCAAGTCTCTAAAACTCTGCAATTCCAAACCTGCTGAGAGAGTCTATAAACCCATGAAGAGAGAAGAGGGTAGCTCTAAGAAGAAAATTCCACTCACTTTACCTTGTTTTCCATTGACTTTCACACTTTCTTAAGTCTACTGAAATCACACGCTAACAGAAAAGCAGCAATAAAAATACATGAATCCTACCAAATAGGTAAATTCAGCAAGATCAATGGAGTCAAAGTAAATATTATATATGTCAATGATTGCAGAGACTTCAAATTTTTATAGCAACATTAAATAAACATTCCTCAGCAAGTAAATTATCTCAATAGATTAGCAGCCAAACGAACCCATCTTTATCTGTTAGGCTGTATATTTAGACTACTTTCCATAGTCTCTGGTACTTAAGTAATATGAGTGGTTACAATTTCCGTTTATGGTATAGAACTGTATTTAACTTTGACCTCACTTGTCTGGATACTTGAACCAATAAGCAAAACAGAAAATTTCTTTATAGTCTAGAGATGAGGCGATCAAATTTTTTTCTATCAAGGGCCAGACAGTAAATATTCCAGCTTTGTGGCCCACGTGATCTCTGTCATAAGTACTTAACAGTGTTTTAGCATGAAAGCAGTCATATATAGTATATAAATAAATAAATGGGTGTGGCTGTCTTCTAAATAATCTTTGTAGACAGTTAAATGGAAATTTTATATAATTTCATGTGTCACAAATATTCTTGAAATAAAACAATTCAGAAACATGAAGACTATTTTAACTAGCTGGTCAAGCCGTAATAGATGTGATATGCGGGCAATCATTTACTGACCACCAGCCTGGATGGCTCAAGTGAAGTAGTAGAGACACTCAGTGTCTAAAATAAAGGAACATGTTTTTAAAAGAGATGATTGGACTCACAGATTCTTAGTTGAAAATTATCTCAGACATCTTCTTCAATTTCCATTTAGTGCAGGAACTCCACTCTTAGCACTGAGCACTTTAGGAACAAGGAGTGCAATGTCTCACAAAGTAGTCAGTTCTCTGCTTAACACCATGAACTGGAAGAATACTTTTCCATTGCTACAATAGAGGTGCAAGTGAGTCTAAACCCTCTTCTGCACTATAGCACAACTAATATCTGAAATCAGCTTAATTTTCTCTATTTTTTTTCTTCAGGTATTCTTCAAATTTTCACTTTTCTAATACTTTCCATGTCCCACAAATGTAATTTGTATGTCCTTTTAGCATTCAGGCACATTTCACTGAACATATCCACAAATATAAGTTTCCTCTTAGATCATGGTGGCCCTCTAATATATGTATATATTATCATATATAATATATATATAAGATGGTATATATATATCTTATATATATATATATATCCTTCTAAATTTTGTTCTCGTTTTTCATTTCCTCTTTCAGGATTCATGTTCAACAATATTACTTTGTTTCATTGTAATTGATGTCATATGAATTACGACTGATACTGAGATGACCAACAAATCAGTAATATTTATTCAATTAATTATTGTTAAGCTTGAACTGTCTTATGTTCCATATTTGCCAAATTGATTTCACAAACCTTAGCTTATGATGTCATACTTATTCCTATTACAATTCTTCCCTTTGACCTCTCCAGAGTTTTTGGGTGGTCATAGTCCTTTGGTACCCTAATAATTCAATGTATTTATTCTCCTTCCCAGCTAGACAGGCTATCTGAATCGTCCTTCAGTTTTTGGATATTAATATTTCACAGGCCAAGTAGGTCCAAAAACAGAGTCATAAGGCACCTTACAGAAGATTAGGTTCAAGTCAGATGGAGCCAATTATATAGAACTATGCTATAGTCCTGTGAGAGGCCCTCTTCCTGGTTTACAGTGATTGATTGACACATCAAAGGCAGAGTAATTTAGCAAGCTGATTGGCCATACTCTTATGTCAAACAGCAAACATTTCTCCACTTTCACCATATGGGCATCATAAAAATCTACCAAATTCCATGCTATAATCAGGATAGCTAGCCATGTCACATACTTTTCCGATAAAATTGGAGAATCACGACATATGTTACCTTTGCACTCTTTCCAAACCATCTTCCAGTGAAGAAAAAATATTTCCAGTTTTAAGTAATTACTTCCTCTCTGCAATCTAATTATGGACATTCCTTCCTATTTTTCACTTTAGTTTATTAACTCCAGGACCAACTAAAATATTGTCATGGCTTCCTCTTTTTAAACAGTTTTGACTTTTTTTCCCCCAAGGGGTGTGCGTGCATATGCACATGCTTAAGTGGTTTATTTGTCTTTTACTTCTTAAAAGATGGATTATATGAGAATTGGAGGATAATAGGATGGAGCAAGCTTCTCAGGGAAAACATTTCAAAGCATGTCTCTTAACCGATAGTGTCTTTCCCTGCTCATCTTTCTGATGAGCAACACACCTGAGAGGCAGCTACTCTATCTCATGTGGGAAATTTCTCCCGACAGTCTTATCACTAAAAGAGAACTGAGGGAGATTTTTTACTTAAAAAATAATGATGCCCAATAAGATTTTTAACTAAAAGAGATAAATCTTTGTTTTAGAATATAAATGCCTTAGAGAAAACAATCTGAGTTTGCAGAAAATCGGGGAAAACTCACATAGATTTATGAAAGTCGCGAATTCTGGATTTAAAAATATATTAAAATGTTAGTAGTCTATTTCATTGTGTCCCACTTCTCTTTCTCACTTTCTATTTTTATGCATTTCTCCTTCATCGTTTTTTCTCCCTTGAATCACTTCAGAAAACACAGGATTAGGCAATTGGGATTTGAAGACTTCACGTGGTCTCATCACTTTGCATGCTGACCCTGTTTTAGAGCAAGAAACATTGGCAGGCTTTTCCAGCTCTTACAATGCATTTATCAATAAGGGTTTGTCTGCTCTTCAGGTGCGTGGCATATAGACTTTACGATTTCATTAATAAGCAACAGCTGGTGCCACCTAGTGTCTGTCCTCTCCATTCATCAGTGAGACCAAATACAGAGCACTTTCTAACCACAAATGAAGCAAGCCTAAACTATAAACGAACAAATACAAAAACATAGTTTGGAGATTCCAGCGGCTGATTTAAATGACACGATCTTCATTGAAAAAGAAAAACCTCTTTTAAAAGTAACTATGGTAATAATAGTGTGAGGCTAGAAGAAAGTTCACATTTTTCTCGAAGGAGACAATTCACAAAAGGAGAGTCCTACGAAAGATGCAATGTAAAAGAGTTTTACCAGTCTTGAATTGTCACTTAAAACGGTTATAAAAAGTTGAAAAGTAAAATTGGCCTAAGATGACTGTATTTTAAACAATAGTATAGACAGCTGATTTTTCTCAACCAACCCCAAAATAACCCTGTAGCATTTGGATGCAAAATTCTGTCAGTCTTTGAGCTTCCCAAAGATTAACCAAGTACTGTAATATACTATGCAAAAGCATCTACAGTACTTAAAAGTATTAAGTGGAAATAATCAGATTGCCTGAGCCACATTATAAAAAGTATTTTGCTGCTAAAATGATACATCTAGAAAAATATTTTCTCTCCTGCTGTATACATGAATTACGAATGATATATTCAATCACAGTCATGTATGCTTCAAGGTTAAAAAGTACTCATACAAATCCTTGACTATTTTTCAAAACAGAAGTTAGAAATTATTTTGGAGAAATCCTAGTATAATTAACCCACCAGTTTCTAATTAATTTACTGATCTTTAAATACGTGATGTTTTTAACTCACCCTTTCTAAGAGGAATACGTAATTGAAAACCATGGACTAACATTCAGAAAAAAAGTTACATAACAGCCAATAGTGTTCCTTAACAACGCTGACTGGGATATTACAATTACTACAGAAAAGGCACTGCACATATGAGTAACACTGTGTACACTTAAAGGTCATATTAGATGTACATATATGATAGTCTTAGCTAGTCAGGCTATTGAGGAGACCGGGTAGAGAGCCGAAAGATTCTGTACTACACAGACAGTTAATAATCAGGCTTTTCATACTTAGGAAAATCTATTTCTATATTATTTAACATTTGTTTTAAACAATCACTTGTTAAATGTTTGAATGTATTATTTTCTTGTGACCCTAGTGGTGGTAAAAATTATTTCAATATGTTCAGTCTGATTACACTCACTGACAGATCCCCATGACAGCATGTGAAGATAGGCTATAGAAACGATGCATACTTTATACAAAAAGCAAAAATTGCTCCCATTTCTCCAAAAACTTTATTTTTGGAGCCAAATACCCTCCGTGCTCATGCTCCATTTGCTTAAAAGTACTTATAACTATAATCCACTGATTGTAGGGCAAAGAAATATTGCCAAACAGAGAAAGGGTTCTAAAAATTGTACGCAGGCAAGAAAGAATGTAAGACAAAACTCATTAAAGGGCAAAATAAATAAATAAATAAATAAATGCTCACATTTTCAATAATTTATCATTTCTGTCATTTTTCATTAACAGCTTTCAAAGCCCTATCTGAAACAAGCTGATACAGAGAAATTAAGAGCAGTAATCAAGCGAGAAATGATAGACCAGCTGGGTTGACATCAACTTGGCAAAACGTGAATACAGTTCAATAGCTGAAACAGATGCTAGAGTTGTTGAAAAACCCTGCAGGAGATATTGATATATTTTCTTCATATAATGCAGAATGACTGAATAAATGTCAAAAGCTAGAAATTGATGAGGAGAAATGACTGACAGCCAAAGTCCTTATAAAATAGAAACCAAGTGTTAACAATTTCCAACCTAACCAAACATTCTATACATTCTCATTTCTTCCAGTGTCTCAATATGCCAATACATCAATCAGTTCTTGCAACTAAATTGCATATAACTAACCTGGGGTAGATTTCCCCGTAGATTTTCTCCCCCCTGTCATCATCTACCTGAAGAAACCTAGACTCTTGAACAATACTTTATTCTGAAATCTTCTAACACTGATTTCTATCCCAGAAGTGTTTTCCTGAGGTTGGAGGCAAGCACATCCCCTCCCCAAAATATAACCCAGCACAAGGCAATTTTAAAATCCATTCTGTAAAAGCAACACTGTTTGCAGAGTTTGAAGAGCTCGGCAATAAACCCCTGCTACCAACAGCTGCTTGTTCAAACATATGCTTTGTCATGGTCAGCTTCTAATTGTATTCATAATGATGTAATAGCTTTAATAATCCTACCTTCCATGCCAGCTGTTTTTCCTGTCACTCCATCATGCCAATAAGTTGGCTGCTGTAACAAATCAAGATAGTGCAAAACAGCATCTTTCTCCTGATTCTGTCATCTTCCTGAAAGCATTCTATTACTGCCGACTGCTGGGAACCAGAAAGTCTATTTGAATTCCAACAGCTCCCCTTTCGCATGATTCAAGTTAGGTTAGGTGGGCATGCCTAACATGATTCTCTCAGTCATTTATTATGCAGCTGCTACAACGTCGATGTGGTAACCACTCTGACTATCTGATACGTCAGTCGAACAAAACCTATACCTCGGAGCAAACACATGAGCCAGAGCAGCGTTCTGCATTTAACGAGCACTCTTCCTGCCTAAAAAACAGTGGATATGCAAATCTCTTTCAGTATCTACTCGCTCTTCTGTACAGATGCAAAGCCTTAGGATTAGATTATTTTCCAAACTGTCACAAGAGTAGAGTTTCTTGCCAAACGTCATATTATTCACACTGGAATTTTGGCTGATTTTTACTTATCTTCACAGCCTTTTAAGGGTAAAACTCTCTTTTGAATTGTACTTTTGAAATAAGGATGCTGTGTGCTCAGCTCCACGTCTCTGCTTTATTATAAAATATAGCATGCACTTTCTCAAATGGAATTTGCCTCCTGTGAATCTATGGCAAATTTTCAAATAAGAGGATATTTCAAGAAAATGTTATTTATTTTGCACATTGGAGATACTTAAAGTCTGGCAGTCTGTGTGTTTCTCCCAAGGGTACACTTTATACTTGATATTTTGACTTTAGATGACTGATTTCTTCACAAAGTAAGAAATCAGATTAGCTGAATCTCTTGCACAACTTTTTAAAACAAGTAAATAAATGCTATTCAGGAAAATGAATCTTGTGTTTTAAAAATACTAATCATTAATCAGTACTTGTCAAAAACAATTGTAATTGTTATCAATTATACAGTATAATTTTATCTAAAATTTCCAAGTTTGCCTGTCTTGGGGCACTTATGATTTGAAATTATAACATAAGAAAGTTTACATGTTTTCATGAGAAAAATTGATAAAGTCTTATGTTTCCTCTCAGATATGTATTAGATATTTAGTGTGATAGGGAAGCTATCTCCCCCCACCACAAAAAGTAAACAGATAGCTGGTTTCATAGCTACATTATGAAAATATAAGGAATAACTCATTTAGCATATATAAAATATATAAAATATGCCAATGTCATTAATCTGAAACGATGTTTTCCTAAGGAGTATAGGGTATATACGTGTGTGTGTGTGTGTGTGTGTGTGTGTGTGTGTGCATGTACTCATACATTTTAGCTATTCTACTTCCATTTGATTTTTATGTAACAAACACAAATAATCCCTATATATCAAGATATACACAATAATCAGTAACTTATAGTTTATCATATATAACTTATAAATGCAAGAAATAAACCTGAAAGACACGTAGAGTCCATATGAATCCACCAAGATTTCTCCAAAATAATATACATATCATTTCACAAAACTGCTCTGAAAAAACTGGTATATCAATTACCGCTATTTTACATAAAAAAGTCTTTTGTGATTAGCATATCTATTTTAGAGACTGAGAATAGCATAAATGCCATGTGTTTTTGTGTTGTATTCTTGGCTTCTGCTAGCCTCTCCAGCTTCAACCGTTGCCTCTCTTCCTCTTTATACTTTATTCCAGCCACAATGGACTTCTATTTGTTCCTCTAAAATACTGGGCTCCATCATGTTTCAGATATTTTCCGTATTGTATTTCACCTATTCATAAGCCTGGCTTGAGGCTTGTGAAAATTAATTATTTTTGAAAAAATGTATATAAGTTTTATATGTGTCAATATGTGTATAGACAGCGAAATGATTACTACAGTAAAGCTAATTAACACATCCATCCTCTTACATAGTTACCCTTTTTAGTGTATTTGGTGATAACACTCAAGATCTACTCTCTTAGTGCGTACAGCATTACTATCAACTATAGTCCCTATACAGCACATTAGATCTCTAGAATTTATTCATCCTAATAATGAAAATTTTGTACCCTTTGACGAATATCTTCCCATTCACCCCCTTTCTCTGCCCTTGGTACCAACAATCTACCCTCTCCTTCTTTATAATTGACTGTTTAGATTCTACATATCAGTGAGACCGTGTATTATTATTCTTCCTGTGTCTGGATTACTTCACTTAGCGTAATGTTTTCCAGGCTCACCCACATGATCACAAATAGCAGGATTTCCTCCCTTTGTAAGCAAAATAATAGTATCGTACTGTATTTATTTTCTATATATCACAATTTCTTTATTAATTTATCTGTTGATGTACACTCAGGTTGTTTTCATACCTTGGCTATTGTGAATAACTGTACTGAACATGGGAGTGCAGATATCTCACCTAGATACTGATTTCATTTCCAATTTATATATACCCAAAGGAGTGGTAGTTTGATCCTAGGACATTGATATTTTAACATTTTGAGGAACCTCCATACTGTTTTCCATACTGGCTGTACAAATTTACATTCCCACCAACAGTATATAAGGATTCCCTTTTATCCACATTCTTGCCAAAACTTGTTATTTTTTGTCTTTTTGATAATAGCCATCCTAACAAGTTTGAGGTGATATTTCGCTATTGCTTTAATTTCCATTTCCCTGATGATTAGTGCTTTTGAAAGTCTTTTCATATATCTGTTGGCCGTTTGCATGCCTTCTTTGGAGAACTGTCTACTCAGGAGCTTTGCCCATTTTTAATCAGATTTTTTGGTTTTTGTTTGTATGTTTTGCTTGAGCTCTATGAGTTCCTCATATATTTTGGATGAAAGCTGCATATTGGTCATATGGTTTGTTAATATCTCCTCCCATTCTACAGGGTCTCTTCATTCTGTTAATTGTTTCCCATGCTGTACAGAAGGTTTATAGTTTGTGTACTACAACTTGCTTAATTTTGATTTTACCGCCTGTGCTTTTCATGTCATATCTAAAAAATTATTGCCAAGACCAATTCCAAAAAGCTTTTTTTAAATGCACTATCTTCTAGGAATTTTGTAGTTTCCGGTCTTACATTTAAATCTTTAATCAACTTTTAGTTGACTTGTTGTGTGGTGCAATTCACAATTGCAAAGATATGAAACCAACTAAGTGCCCATGAGTGGATAAAGAAAATGTATATATTTACCACAGAATACTATTCACCCATACAACGGAATGAAATTATAGCCTTTGCAGCAACTTGGATGGAGCTGGAGGCCATTATCCTAACTGAAGTGACTCAGAAATAGAAAACCAAATACAGCATGTTCTCACTTATAAGTTGGAGGTAAGCTATTAGGACACAAAGGCATAAGAATGATGTAATGGACTTTGTGGGGGAAGGTTGGGAGGCACTAAGGGATAAAAGATTACATATTGGGTACAGTGAGTACTACTTGGGTGATGGGTGCACTAAAATCTCAGAAATCATAAATAAATAACTTATCCATGTAGCCAAAACCCACCTGTAACCCAAAACCAGTTGAAATAAAAAAGTTGTGTTGTGACCTAACATGTAATCTACCCTGCAGAATATTCTGTGTGTGTTTGAGAAGAATGTATTTTCTTCTACTGTTGGAGGGAATGTTCTATATAGGTCTGTTGATCCATTTATTCTCTTATTTTGTTCAAGTACACTTTTTAAATTTTCCATATGAATGTTCTATAAATTATTAAAAGTAGTATATTAAAATCTCCTACTATTATCATTTTGCTGTACATTTTTCCTTTCAGATCTGTCAGTACTTCATGTACTTAGGTGCTCTGATATTGAATGCATATAGATTTGCTATTGTTATATCTTCCGGTTGATTTGAGTCTTTTATCATTATATAATAACAGTCTTTATCTAGAGATAGTTCCTTTTACTTAAAGTCTATTTTGTCTAATATAAGTATGACCATTCCTGCCTTTCTTTTTTTTTCTTTTTTTTTTTTGAGACAGCCTCACTCTGTCACCCAGCAGGCTGGAGTGCGGTGTCATGATCTTGGCTCACTGCAACCTCTGCCTCCTGAGTTCAAGCAATTCTTCTGCCTCGGCCTCCAGGGTAGCTGGGATTACAGGCACCTGCCACCACACTTGGCTAATTTTTGTATTTTTAGTGGAGATGAAGTTTCACCATGTTGGCCAGGCTGGTCTTGAACTCCTGATCTTAAGTGACTGGCCTACCTTGGCCTCCCAATGTGCTGGAATTACCAGCGTGGGCCACTGTGCCTGGCCTACTCCTGCTTTCTTTTGGTCATTATTTACATGGAAATAGTGCCTGTGTTTCCTGAATTGAAAATGAGTTTCTTACAGACAACATATATTTTGATAACTTTTAAAATTCATGCAGGCCCACTATATTTTTTGATTAGGGAGTATAATCCACATTTATTTAAAGTAATTATTGATGATAAATTATTTGCTATTGCCATTTTGAAATTTTATTTTTTTTTAATTTATATGTTTTTGTAGAGACAGAGTTTTGCTGGGTTGTCCAGGCTGGTCTTGAATTCCTGGCCACAAGAAATCCTCCTGCCTTGGCTTGTGAAACTGCTGTGATTACAGGCATAAGCCACCACACCTGGTCTGACTATTGCCATTTTCTTTTTTTTTTTTTTTTTAATGTAGTTAATTTGTCCTTTTTTTCTCTTGCTGTTTTCCTTCATGATTTGCTGGTTTTTGTTTTTTTTCTTTTGTATTGATAGGCTTTGATTCTTTCCTCTTTCTCTTTTATGTAACAGCTATAGGCTTTTTTCTTTGTGGTTACCATGGAGTTTATATAAAACGTGTTATAATAATCTATATTCAACTGATAGCAGTTTAACTTCATGTACACACAACAACTCCAGACTTTTACCTCTCGTTCCCCATTTTATGCTAGTGACAAAACGATTTACATGTATTTATTTTATGTATCTTTATTGTAATCTATTTACAGTTATTTTTAATACTTTTGACTTTTATACTGTAATTAAAAACAATTTACCCAACAGTGTTATAGTAATACAGTATTCTGTTTCTCTTTATGTATTTACATTTACCAATGGGTTTCATGCTTTCTTATACTATAGCATTACTGTTTAGTGTCTGTTAATTTCAATTTGAAGGACTCCCTTTAGTATTTCTCATTAGGCAGTTCTAGTGGTGCTGGACACCCTCAGCTTTTGCTTGTCTGAGAAAATTGCTTGCCATTATTTCTGACGGACAGGTTTGCTAAAGATAGTATTTTTGGTTGACAGTTTTCCTTCTTTTCTGGTCTGCAGCTTCCCCTCACGTTTGATTGCCTGCCTTCCATCCAATCTTTAGGTATAATCTTGAAATACAATTTTCTGCATGAGGCATTATTCACTCCTAGATAAAATTATATTCCTCTACCCAATTTCATAGCACCTTGTATTTCCTCTATCTTAATAATAGTAATGGCAAATACTATACAACATGGGGTAATAGACACTGTTGTAAAATTACATAGTCACACACATATGCATGTGCCTATTTGTCTATCCATCCATCTATCTACCTATCGACCTACCCATAACTAATTTATAAATACTCATTAAATCCTCACTCTGAATCTATGAGGGAGACTCTTACATGCATTTCACAGATAAGGAAACTGAGGCACATAAAAGTTTAAAAATGTGTCCAAGTCTACCTTCTTAGCACAATAAGCAGCAAGTCAGTCTCATAAAAATGTGGGCAGGCCACACAACTATATTTAATTGTATTTCCTGGTATACTATTACTTCTCAAAATTGGATAATATGTTTGTCTTGTTATTTGCTAAATCCTAATGTCTAGAATAGTACCTAAAAATTTGTATTTCATGAATTTACTTAACCAGTAAAACTTGCTTTATGCAATGTTCTGTACTAAGCACTGTTGATATGGAGATGATTAAAATAAACACGGATTCTGTGTTCCTGGCACTTGTAAGCTAGTAAGAAACTCAGGTTCAAGAGTTCAAAGACAGAACTAAGAAGTGTTCATTGGCATGAAAGAAAAACTACATCTTTATTTTCATTAATGTTTCATTAAAAGGTAGCAGTATTTTTATTTATTTTTGTGGGTTATAAACCACAGTAGTATTAGAAGTACGTGTGACTTTTGTCACTAACAGGAATAACAAATATTTCATATCATTTTATAGAAGCTGTATAAATCTCAAAATATTTTTACATTCATTACTGCTTTGACATTATGGTTGTTAATAAGCTTACCAATACATATTATAATTTAATGTGTTAATAAAGAAGCATGTATGTTGTTATACTACAACTTTTAAATCTTTAGAAAACTGCATTTCAATACAACTGGTTTCTGTTGTAATCCTAAATGTTTTATCTTGCATATGTAATAAAATTCAGACACACTTCACAAGATGTCAAAGGCTTTAAAGGAACAGGGTTTTAAATTTCATCACAAGTCAAAGAGGTTCATTTTAGAATCCCTAGTCTAGAGGATAGGAGAATATAGCATATCTTTAATAGCACTGTCTCCATAGTCAGGTTACTTGGGTTCAAATTATAGGTAAGTGACTTATAATTGATGTGTTCTAGGGCAAGTTACTTAACCTCAGTTTATTCTTCTGTAAACTAGGAATAGTAACTGCTCCTTTACATTCTTGTGATAATACATTAAGAAAATGATTGTAAATTACTTACTACAATACCTGACATCTATTTCACTTTCTTTTTTAAATTTTACTTTACGTTCTGGGGAAAATGTGCAGATCATTCTAGATTGTTACATAGGTACACACATGGCAATGTGGTTTGCTGCCTTCATCCCCCCCATCACCTATATGTGGCATTTCTCCCCATGTTATCCCTCCCTGACCTCCCACCCCACTGCTGTACCTACACTGCCCCCCGCAACAGACCCCAGTGTGTGATGCTCTCCTCCCTGTGTCCATGTGTTCTCATTGTTCAACACCCGCCTATGAGTGATACTATGCGGTGTTTGATTTTCTGTTCTTGTGTCAGTTTGCTGATAATGATGGTTTCCAGACTCATCCATGTCCCTATGAAGGACACAAACTCATCGTTTTTTATGGCTGTGTAGTATTCCATGATGTATATGTGCCACATTTTCTTTATCCAGTCTAATGTTGATGGACATTTGGGTAGGTTCCAGGTCTTTGCTATTGTGAACAGTGCCACAATGAACATATGTGTGCATGTGTCTTTATAACAGAATTATTTATAATCCTTTGGGTATATACCCAGTAATGGGATTGCTGGGTCACCTGGAATTTCTAAGTCTTTGAGGAATTGCCAAACTGTCTTCAACAATGGTTGAACTAATTTATACTCCCGCCAACAGTGTAAAAGTATTCCTATTTCTCCACATCCTCTCCAGCATCTGTTATCTCCAGATCTTTTAATGATCATCATTCTAACTGGCGTGAGGTGGTTTCTCAATGTGGTTTTGATTTGCATTTCTCTAATAACCAGTGATGATGAGCATTTTTTCACATATTTGTTGGCCTCATATATGCCTTCTTTTGAAAAGTATCTGTTCGTATCCTTCACCCACTTTGGATGGGTTTGTTTGTTGTTTTCTTGTAAATCTTAGTTCTTTGTAGAATCTGGATATTAGCCCCTTGTCAGATGGGTAGATTGCAAAAATTTTTTCCCATTCTGTTTGTTGCTGGTTCACTCTAATGATTGTTTCTTTTGCTGTACAGAAGCTCTGGAGTTTAATAAGGTACCATTTGTCTATTTTGGCTTTTGTTGCCAATGCTTTTGGTGTTTTAGTCATGAAGTCCTTGCCTATGCCTATACCCTGAATGGTTTTGTCTAGGGCTTCTTTTAGGGTTTTTACGGTGTTACGTACCATGTTTAAGTCTTTAATCCAACTGGACTTAATTTTAATGTAAGGTATCTGGAAGGGGTCCAGTTTCTGCTTTCTGCATATGGCTAACCAGTTTTCCCAACACAATTTATTAAACAGAATGCTTTCCCCATTGCTTGTTCTTGTCAGGTTTGTCAAACATCAGATGGTTGTAGATGTGTGGCATTGCCTCTGAAGCCTCTGTTCTGTTCCACTGGTCTATATCTCTGTTTTGGTACCAGTATCATGCTGTTTTGATTACTGTAGCTTTGTAGTATAGTTTGAAATCAGGTAGCATGATGCCTCCAGCTTTGTTCTTTTTGCTTAGATTTGTCTTGGCTATGCAGTCTCTCTTTTGGTTCCACATGAAGTTTAAGGTGGTTTTTTTTTTCAGTTCTTTGAAGAAGGTCATTGGTAGCTTGATGGGGATAGCACTGCATCTATAAATTACTTTGGGCAGTATGGCCGTTTTCACAACATTGATTCTTCCTATCCATAAGCATAATATTTTTCTCCATTTGTTTGTGTCCTCTCTTATTTCCTTGACCAGTGGTGTGTAGTTCTCCTTGAAGAGGTCCTTTACATCCTTTGTTAGCTGTATTCTTAGGTATTTTATTCTCTTTGTAGCAATTGTGAAGGGGAGTTTGCTTATGATTTGGCTCTCTGTTAGTCTGTTATTGGTTTATAGAAATGCTCGTGATTTCTGCACATTGATTTTTTATTCTGAGGCTTTGCTGAA
This sequence comes from Cebus imitator, assembly GCF_001604975.1. Classification (NCBI taxonomy): domain Eukaryota; kingdom Metazoa; phylum Chordata; class Mammalia; order Primates; family Cebidae; genus Cebus; species Cebus imitator. Next base: position 854,483 of record NW_016107523.1, on the reverse strand, counting down.
GTTGCTTATCGGTTTAAGGAGATTTTGGGCTGAGATGATAGGGTCTTCTAAATATACAATCATGTCATCTGCAAATAGAGACAATTTGACTTCCTCTTTTCCTAACTGAACACGCTTTTTTTTTCTTGCCGAATTGCTCTGGCTAGAACTTCCAATAATATATTGAAAAGAAGTGGTGACAAGAGGGCATCCTTATCTAGTGCAGAGAAGCGAGGAAAGATCTAAAATTGACACCCTATCATCAAAATTGAAAGAGCTAGAGGAGCAAGATCAAAAAACTCAAAAGGTAGCAGAAGACAAGAAAAAACTAAGATCAGAGCAGAACTGAAAGAGATAGAGACACAAAAAATCCTTCATAAAATCAACAAATGCAGGAGCTGGTTTTTTGAAAAGATCAACAAAATAGACCACTAGCCAGATTAATAAAAAAGAAAAGGGAGAAGAATCAAATAGATGCAATAAAAAACAATAAAGGGGATATCAACACTGACTCCACAAAAATAGAAACTACAATCAGAGTTTACTACAAACAACTCTATGCATATAAACCAGTAAACCTGGAAGAAATGGATAAATTCCTGGACACTTGCATCCTCCCAAGCCTAAATCGGGAAGAAGTTGAAACCCTGAATGGACTAATAATAAGGGTTGAAGTTGAGGCAGCAATTAATAGCCTACCAACCAAAAAGAGTCCAGGTCCAGACAGGTTCACAGCTGAATTCTACCAGACATACAAAGGGGGAGCTGGTAGCATTCCTTCTGAAACTACTCCAAACAATACAAAAAGGGGGAATCCTTCCCAAATCATTTTATGAGACCAACATCATCCTGATACCAAAATCTGGCAGAGACTCAACACAAAAAGAAAACTTCAGGCCAATATCCATGATAAACATAGATGCAAAAATCTTCAATAAAACACTGGCAAATGGATTGCAACAGCACATCAAGAAGCTTATCCATCACGAACAAGTAGGCTTCATCCCGGGGATGCAAGGCTGGTTCAACATACGCAAGTCTATAAATGTAATTCACCACATAAACAGAACCAAAGACAAAAACCACACGATTTTCTCAATTGATGCAGAGAAGGCTTTCAACAAAATTCAACAGCCCTTTATGCTAAAAACTCTCAATAAACTAGGTATCGAAGGAACATATTTTACTTTTAATAACTGTTATATAACATTAGCATGAGAATTAGATATTAAAGGATTATGACAAATAAGATTATAAAAAGAAATAGAAAGTAGTAACAAAAATTTTTGGAACTGGAAGTCACATACACTCCTGATGGAAATGTAAAATGGTAAAAAGCTACTCGGAAAAATAGTTTGGCAATTTTTGAAAAAGCTAAACATACGCATACTGTAAGAGTCATGTTTTCTACTTTAACTGAAAGCATATGCCCATACAGATTTATTCAAGAAAAAAAGAAAGCATTAGCCACCATAAAAGCTTAAACATGAATATTCATAGCAGCTATATTTGTAAAACCCAAACTGCAAATGACCCATATGTTTACCATTGTCTAAATGGATAAATAATTGTAGTATATCTACATAATGTAATGCTACTTTGCCACGGAAAGGTCTGAACAATCCATGCATGTATGCTTATAAATGAATTGCAAAATAATGATACTAACCGAAAGAAGCCAAACAAGAAGAGTATATAATGTATATTTTCATTCATACCAAACTCTGGAAAATGTAAATATGTCTGTAGTGACAAAAAGCATATCAGTGGCTGCCAAGGGAAGGTGGGGGTGATAGATAAGGAGGAGGAGTTACAAAAGGGAAACTTTTTGGATAATAGATATATTTACTGTCTTTGTTGTACTGATGGTTTCATGGAGATACACACACACACACACACACACACAAACACACATATGTAACATTTTAAATATGTATGGTTTATTGTATGTCAGTTATACCTAAAAATAATGCTATAGAAAAAACTCATTTTATCATATTTTAGAGTATTTCTATTAATTTAGTAAAATAGTTAAAATATAACAATCACTTCCTTAAAAGATGATCATTAAAACTTCATATATAAACAATGTATGCTCTAAATAATTTTATCAACTGCAAATATTAACCGTGAACATCCCAACAAAATAATTGTTCTCACCACCTGTTATTCATAGTTCTTTATGCTATCATTAGACAATATTGCAGTTGACTGTTTAATAGCAAGAGGAGAATTTTGTCCTATTTAAATATATAATTTTGTTTATTGTAAGCATGTAAGCCAGCAAAATAATTATTAGTCTGGTTATAAAATGGTCAGCTGCATAAAATCTAAGATACTGATCAATATTAGCTTATTGCCATATAATTCTATGTTATGCAAAATCCTGGAATAAGCTTTCTTTGTTAAGCAATGATTAAATGTTGAAGGACTTGATTTTATAATTTGTCCTTATTTTACAGCAAAGGATATCATTTCAAATTCAATTATTATTTAGGGGAGAAGAGAACTAAGGAAAAGCCAGGCACTGAAAATAATAAAATTTATTTGCCCATAAAATTTTCTCACATGACATTTTAAATGTGTTAAGATGTTTTTAAAAAGCCAGATAACTAAACTTATAAAAATTTTTACATCTGTGAAGTTGTAGTTGGATTAAGGAAAAATAGAAAATCCTGGCCTCTTTTTTTTTTCCCCCATTTATTTTATTGCATTTTAGGTTTTGGGGTACATGTGAAGAACATGCAAAATTGTTGGATAGGAACACACGTGGCAGTGTGATTTGCTGCCTTCCTCCCCATCACCTACATCTGGCATTTCTC
>NW_016107523.1:819092-850917 GCF_001604975.1 Cebus imitator | reverse complement strand
AGTTTATTCCACTTGGGACATTTTCATTAACTGTTCCTTTCTACCAAGAATATCCTCCTGCAGATATTGCATGACTCACTCCTTTCTTTCTAGTCTCTCTGCTCAAACGTCACCTCCTCAGGAGGCACATTTTTTACTAGTGTCTTTAAAATAACACTTCCACGACCTTGATCCATTTCTATTTTTTTTTCTTCGCTTCACTTTTCCTTTCAGCACTTATCACCACCTGGTATCAAATTATTGATCGGTTAGCCCAATGATTTTCTTTCTCAACAGACTACAAACTCCATGATGGGAGTTCCATTGTATGCCTTGTTTACCGCTCTATCTCTGGCATGTTAAACAAGAACAACAACAAAAAACAAAACAAAACCAGATAAAAACCAACAACCAAACAAAAGACATTTGGTACAGAGTCAGCACAAAATAGATATTTGTTAAAGAAATCAATGGAAAAATAGTTAATGTGGAGTACTACTGTCATTATTTGGCTTCTAATAGGTGATTTAGAAAGCTGTCTATACTCATATGTTTTTCTCACAATATATGGGAACACATGTGTCCATTGGAAATAACAGAAATTATTGCAAAAAACTGAAGAATTTTTTTTCTAGAAAACTATCTAGACAGGACCTAATATACTGAGTTTATGAGGTCTCTGCCCACAACAATGATATTTCACCACCATCATTATTACAAGAGAATAACTAATATATGATATTGTGAATTATCTATCAATTCATACATGTTTATTAAGCACTTATTTTATGCTAGACACTTTTCTGGGTACGGGGAATACTACTGTCCTCACAGAGTTTGTAGTTTTGAGGAAAAGCTAGATATTAGACAAATGAAAGTTTGATAAGAACTAAGGGCATCAATACAGAATTTTTACAGAATTTTTAGAAGCATATGGTTATTTTGTCACAGAATTTCTTTGACTAATTTTGTCACAGAAAGTACTTCTTAAACTTACATCTAAAGGATAAATGATAATTGCATTGGTCAAGGGATAAAAACACAGAGTACTTCAGACAGAGGAAATAAAGCAGGCAAATATTCAAAAGCTGAACAAAGTCCTCCATGAATGGAGCATAGTGAATGTGAGGGAGAGTGAAGCATGATGAATAAGATGAAGGTCTCAACATAGGTAGGTATAGATCATGTGGGGCTTCTTTTGTTAACAATGGTAAAGATCCTGAAGTTGATTGTAAGTATATTGAAAAGCCAGGGAAAGTTGTTAAATAAATGAGTTACATGACCAAATTTGGTAACAAACATATAAGCGTGAATGTACTGGTGAGCATGAATTAAAATGAGATGGGCAGTAATCCTAGATGCACATAGCCTTGTTAAAAGACAGTTTCAGAATATCAGACAATATAATTTGACTAGATTGCTAGCAAAGAAGATAGAAATGATAAGATTCCAGAAACGTTAACAAGGGAGACTTGAAAGAATAAGGTGATTGCTTTGAAATTGAGGAGGGTTCAGGGATATAAAGGAGTAAACATGTACTTTCAAATTAAGTGAATAGTGGCATATTTTCTGGAAAAGCCAGGTTGGAAAGGAAATGATGGCTTCAATTTTATTTCTGTGGAGTTTGTGACACTTGGGAGACCTTTAAGCAAAGACATATAGGAGAACACAGATATTAGGGTCTGAATTTCAGAAGACATAAACATTTAAGATGTGGCAGTATTTGATGGTAAATGAAGCCATATATCTGGACAAAATAAAGACAGAGTAAGCCAGGAGAGGAGACAAGAGGCTAGGTTGGCACCCTGAGGCACTCTAACAATTAATGCTCGGATAGAGAAAAATGAGACTGTCAGGATTTTTAGAAGAAATGTTCAAAGAGCAAGAAAAAAAGTAAATACATGTGGTATTATGGAAGTTAAGGGGATAGGAATTTAAAGAAACAGGAAATTGTCAACTTTGTCAAATTTGGTTGGGAGATGCTTCTTTAACTGAACGTTGCTTTAGTTACTGGAAGAAATGCATTGAGATATCCAATACGATTGCTGATTTGTCCAGATCTCTATTTAGCTTTTAATTTTGCTTTATCCATGTTGAAGGTGCAATATTAGGACCACCCAAATTTTACTTTTTTATATATCCTATTGAGTTGACCCATTTTATCAGGTTGAAATGCTTTGTATCTCTTATTATATTTCTTGCCCGATATTAATATAAACAAATCAATTTTTTTTTTTTTGGTTAGAGGTTACATGCATCTGGAGAGCTATCTGTGTCATTTTAAAGTAGTTTTATTCTCAACAACCCAGGGTTGGTTTTTTCCTCAGTGTTACAAGTTTTGTATTTTAACCAATGCATTTAATATATAATCTATCATCTTGTTATTTTCTCTTCACCCTATTTTTTATTTTTCCACTCTACCATTTTTGCTACTCTTAATTATTTTACTTCTACATATAGTGGATACCCTACATTCATTACTATTGTTGTTTCTTTAAACAGTCAGTTGTTTTTAATGTTTACTCATATTTTTTACTATTCGTAAAAAGCTCATTTATGTTTTCATGTCTGTTCCTCCACTACAATTTTCCTTCAACCTGAAAATTGCCTTTTAGAAAATATAATGGTGTACAACTACTCGTGTGATGGTTAACACTGAGTGTCAACTTGATTGGATTGAAGGATGCAAAGTATTGTTCCTGGGTGTGTCTGTGAGGATGTTCCCAAAGGAGATTAACATGTGAGTCAGCGGACTGGGAGAGGCAGACCCACCCTCAATTTGGGTGGGTACTATCTAATGAGCTGCCAGCATGACTAGAATAAAAGCAGGTAGGGGAACATGGAAGGCCTAGAATGGCTAAGTCTTTTGGCCTCCATCTTTTCCCCGTGCCAGGTGCATCCTGCCCTTGAACATCAGACTCCAAGTCCTTCAGCTTTTGGACTCTTGGACTTACACCAATGATTTGCCAGTGGCTCTTGTACCTTTGGCCACAGACTGAAGGCTGCACTATTGGCTTTCCTACTTTTGAGGTTTTGGACTTGGACTGGCTTCCTTCTCCTAAGCTTGCAGCTAGCCTATTGTGGGACTTCACCTTGTGATTGTGTGAGTCATTTGTCCTAATAAACGCCCCTTAATATATTCATCTATCCTATTAGTTTTGTCCCTCTAGAGAAACCTGACTAATACAACTAGTGATAAATTATCTCAACTTTTGGATAACTGAGACCATCTTTATTTTACCTTCATTTAGAAAAATACTGTCTACTTTGCATGACTGCAGATTCATATGCAGTTGTAGCAAATAATACAAAAAGATCTTTTATACCTTTCAACCAGTTTCCCCCAATGGTAACATCTTGCATAGTTACAGTACAATATCACGAACAGGAAAATGACAGTGAGACAATCTTATTCAGATTGTTCCAGTTTTACATATAGTCATTTCTGCGAGCGTATGTATTATTTTCAAACAAATTTTATCACATATGTATGTTGTGTGGCTATCACCAGAGTCAAGACACAAAACAGTTCCATCATAAAACAGTGCTACACTTTTATTGTCTCCACCACCTTTCCCTTAGTTTCAGAGCATCTAAAGAAGCTAGAAAAAGGAGAGAAACATAAATCCAAAGCAAGAAAAAAGGAAGGAAACAATAAAGACAAGGGCAGAAGTAAAAAATGTTGAAAACTCCAAAACCATAGAGAAATATAATTGCAACGAAAGATAGTTCTTTGAAAAAAATCATTATCATTGATAAACTCTGAGCAACAGTGACAAAGATCAAAAAGAGAGAAGATGCAAATCATCGATAACAATAATGAAACAAAAGAAATCACTGCAAATCTTACAGCTCTTAAGAGGATAATGAGATAACACTATGAGCAATGTTATACTAGCAAATTCGACAAATTAAAAGAATTGGAACAAGTCCTTAAAAACCAGAAGCTACTCAACAAAGATGAAAGAGAGAACATGAATAGTCTTGTGGATATTACAGGAATTGAATGCATTAATTTAAAATCTGCAGAATAAGGGATTTTCAGGCCTAGATGGTTTCTCTGGAGAATTCTACCAGAAACTTAAAGAATTAGGACAAGACTGCATCCAAGATGGCCAACCAGATGCAGCCAGAAGAAACATTTCACATTGAGAGACTGGGATATCAAGAAGATTGGTGCACTCCTAGCAGATCCTCAGAGTGAAGGCACTGAGATCAAACAGAGGGAAAGACACAGATGCTGGGATAAAGGTAAAGGAAGATGGGAACTCTGCAAAGGGCTACTGTGCACCGGGAGTCATTCCTGGCACCCAATGACTCCAGTGGAGGGAGGGAGTTGAACAGGCAAGGAGCAACAGGAGCAACTCGCTCTTGCCATAGGCCTTTGGAATTCTGGCAGGAGGAGGCTCCTTGACCACTATGGACACTTCAATTGGCAGGGAGAGCTGCTTGGAGAAGTGGTAAGGGCAGAACTCCAGCAGAGATGGAGCCCAAAGGGTTTGGTGCAGGAGTATCTGTAGCAGACCCGGCTAGGGGCACCCATCCCTCTAGGCTCACTATGCTCCCATAGGAGATTTTTTGCCCTAGAGGAATTGTCAGACCTGAACTCTGTAGGGTGGTCTTGCTCATGAGACGGGGTGGTCTGACCTGAGCACACTTTAATTAGCTATCCTCTCCTGGGGCCTGTAGCCTGGCCATGACTGTGAGCAATGTAGCCCCCGGTACCTCCTGGGAGCCTGTGTCATGGCTCCTGCACTGGCAGACTGCATCTGACCAGCAGAGTACTTCAGCAGAGTGGCCTCTGGACACACACAAGCCCACTTGCACCCTCCTGCACTGCAGCCTCTCATGCTACTTTGCCTGGAAGCACTTACCCATGTCCACCCCTGCATCACATTGCCAGCATGTATGTGTGCAGGTAGACCTTGATTTCCCTTCCTCATATTTGCACATGTGTGTGTGTCCTGCTGTGCCACTGCTGCCAGCATGAGTGCATCCCATCCTCGCTCCCCCTGCTGCACTGCCATTGTCATTGGAGCATTGGTGGGCAACAAGCCCACCAGACCTACACCTGGCCAGTGTTCTGACCCTATGCGGACACTGCTGCTGGTAAGAAACCAGGCACACATAAAAGAGGACTTGTCCCCAGTCCTAAGTGGTTGCCTCTGTCAGTGTGAATTCACACAGAGTGTGCACACAGTACTGTGCCCAACAGCACCCTGTCCTCATACAAAATCCATTATTGGTGCAAATACATGCACATTTGCCAGCAGGGAAGCCCTGCCCCTCCGAGCCATACTGCTACTGCTGCTGCTGTGATGTCTGCACAGAGGCCAGCATCCTCGCACTCACTGGCACCCTGCCACTGCCAAGGAATGTGCATTCCACCCTGCTGTCCCTGCCACTGCTGCCAGTACATGAAAATGAAGACAGATCTCAGGGCACAATGAAGTGCTTTGGTTGGCACCACCCATTGGAGTGTTGTCACCAGAAGTTCAAGAGCACTTCAGCCCCTCCAGTCCAGCAAGTTTTAATCTCAAGGAACCAGAGAACAAAGTTGGGGCCTAATATTAGTCTTCCAGAATTAGTGCAAGCAGGCTAGGAGTCCTGAGCTGAGCCTTGGCCCCCTAAAATCTTCCAGTAATTAAGCCAGTTGAAGAAATCTTATACAACAATCAAACCCCAAAGGGCATCAAATGGGATAAAAGAAAACAAACAAAAAAAACCATCCAAAGAACAGCAACTTCAAAGACTGAAGGAACATGAGCCCACAAAAATGAGAAAGAACCTGCGCAAGAACTCTGGCAATTCAAAAAGCCAGAGTGCCTTCTTTCCTCCAAAAAACTGCACTAGTTCTTCAGCAAGAGTTCTTAACTGGGCTGAGATGGCTGAAATGACAGAAATATAATTAAGAATATGTATAGAAATGAAGATCATGAAGATCCAGAAGAATGCTGAAATCCAATCCAAGGAAGCTAAGAACCATGAAAAAATGACACAAGAGCTGACAGACAAAATAGCTAGTATAGAAATATATGTAATCAGCCTTCCAGAGCTGAAAAAACACTCTACAAGAATTTCATAAGACAATTGTGAGTATTAACAGCAGGATGGACCAAACAGAGGAAAGAATCTCGGAGTTTCAAGACTGGCGTTTTGAAATAAGACAGTCAGATAAAAACAAAGAAAAAAGAATGTAAAGGAACAACAACAAAACCTTCCAAGAAATATAGGATTATGTGAAAAGACAAAATCTATGACTCACTGGCACCTGTGAAAGGGATGGGGAGAATGGAACCAACTTGGGAAACACATTTCAGGATACCATTTATGAGAATTTACCCAACCTAGCTAGAGAGGCCAACATTCAATTTCAGGAAAGGCAGAGAACCCCAAAAAATGCTTCACAAGAAGATCATACCAAAGGCACATAATCATCATATTCTCTAAGGACAAAATGAAAGAAAAAAATGTTAAAGATAGCTAGAAAGAAAAGACAGGTCATTTATGAAGGGAATCCCATCACACTAACAGAAGACCTCTCAGCAGAAACCCTACAAGCCACATGAGATTAGAAACCTATATTCAACATTCTTAACAAAAAGAAATTCTAACTAAGCATTTCATATTCAGTCAAACTAAGCTGTATAAGTGAAAGGAACAAAACATCCTTTTCGGACAAGCCAATGCACAGATAATTTCTTACCAGTAGACTTGCCATAAAGAGCTCCTGAAAGAAGCACTAAATAAGGAAAAACCGTTACCAGCCACTACAAAAACACACTGAACTAAACAGACCAGTAACACTACAAAGCAGCCACATGAACAAGTCAGCAAAATAAACAGCTAACAATATGACGACAGGATCAAATCCACACATATCAATACTAACCTTGAATGAAAATGGGCTAAATGCTCCAATTAAAAGGCACAGAGTGGCAAGCTGTATAAAGAAGCAACACCCAATGGAGTGTGAAGAAATCTATCTTACATGCAATGACACCCACAGGATCAAAATAAAGCGATGAAAAAAACTACCAAGAAAATAGAAAACAGAAAAATGCAGAGGTTACAATCCAAATTTCAGACAAAACACACTTTAAACCAACAATGATAAAAAAAAGAAGGACATGACATAATTGTAAAGAATTTATTTCAACAAGGATATGTAACTATCCTAACTATAGATGCACCCAACACAGGAGCACGCAGATTCATAAAACAAGTTTGTAGAGACTTTCAAAGAGACTTAGACTGTCATACAATATTAGTGGGAGACTTCAACACCCCCTTGACAGTATTAAACAGATACATGAGGCAGAAAACACAAAAAGGATATTTGAGGCCTAAACTCTATGGTGGACCATATGTTTCTGATAGACATCTACAGAATTCTCCACCCGAAACATGAGAATGGGCCAGGCATGGTGGCTTAAGCCTATAATCCCAGCATTTTGGGAGGCCAAGGCGGGTGGATCACCTGAGGTCAAAAGTTTGAGATCAGCCAGACCAACATGGTGAAATCCCATCTCTACCAAAAATACAAAATTAGCTGGGTGTGGTGGTGCATCCCCATAATCCCAGCTACTCAGGAGGCTGAGGCAAGAGAACTGCTTGAACCTAGGAGGCGGAGGTGGCAGTCAGCTGAGATCTTACCACTGCACTCCAGCCTGGGCAACAAAAGCAAAACTTCATCTCAAAAAATAAATAAAAGGAAAAAAACCAGAATGTACATTCTTCTCATCGGCACATGGCTCACACTCTAAAATCGACCCCACAATCAGACATAAAGTAATCCTCAGCAAATGCAAAGGAACCAAAACCATACTAACTACTCTCTCAGACCACAGCACAAGAAAAATAGAATTTAGGACAAAGAAAATCATTCAAAACCATACACATACATGGAAATTAAACAACCTGCTCCTGAATGACTTTGGGATAAATAAAGTAATTAAGGCAGAAATCAGGAAGTCCTTTAAAACTAATGAGAACAAAGTTATAACATACCAGAATTACTGGCCCACAGCTAAGGTAGTGTTAACAGGAAAATTTGTAACACTAAATGCTCACATCAAAACATTAGAAAGATCTCATATTCACAAACAAACATTACAACTAAAAACAAACAAACAAACAAACAAACAAACAAAAACTGGAGAAAAAAGAACAAACCAACCCCAAAGCTAGAGGAAGACAAAAAGTAACCAAAATCAAGAATGAACTGAAGGAGATTTGAGACATGAAAAATGATTTGAAAGATCAATGAAGCTAGGAGCTGTTTTTGAAAAATATAAGATAAACTGCTAACTAAATTAATAAATAAAAGATAGAATATTCAAATAAATACAATTGGAAATGACAAATGGGATATTGCCATTGACCCCACAGAAATACAAATAACCATCAGAGACTATTATGAACACCTCTATGGACAGAAACTAGGAAATCAAGAAGAAATGGATAAATTCCTGGACACATACACCCTCCAAAAATTGAACCAGGAGGAAACTGAATCCCTGAACAAACAAATAACAAGCTCCAAAATTGAATCAGTAATAAGTAAGCAGTCTACCAGTCAAAAAGCCCAGGACCAGATGGATTCACAGCTGAATTCTACCAGATATACAAGGAAGAGCTGGTACTGTTCCTACTGAAATGATTCAAAAAAATTAAGGAGGAGCAACTCCTCCCCACCTAATTCTATCAGGCCAGCGTAAACCTTATGCAAAAACCTGGCAGAGACACAGCAAAACAAGAAAACTTCTGGCCAATATCCTTATGAATATTGATGCAAAAATCCTCAAAATACTAAATTGAATCCAACAGCACATCAAAGATCTAATCCACCACGATCAGAAAGGCATGTGGTTGGTGTATAGCAATTCTATTCATTTTTGTAAGTTGACTTTCGATTCTGAAACTTTGCTGAAGTTGTTTATCAATTTAAGAATCTTTTGGGCCAAGACTATGGGCTTATCTAGATATAGAATCATGCCATCTTGATATAGATTTCATGGGCACTTAAAAAGATTGTATATTTTGCAGTTGTTAAGTATTCCAAAAATATCAAATAGAACCTGTTGGTTGATGGTATTGCTAAGTTTTTCTATATCCTCGATTCAATGATATGCCTATGAAATTACCATTGGCATTGTTCACAGAAGTAGAAAAACTACTTTAGAATTCATATGGAACCAAAAAAGAGAATAAATAGCCTAGGAAATCCTAGCAAAAAGAACAAAGGTAGAGGCATTATGCTACCTAACTTCAAACTACACTCCAGGGATATAGCAACCAAAACAGCATGGTACTGGCACAAGAGCAGATTCACGGACCAATGGAACAACATAAAGAACCCAGAAATAAGAGCACACACCTACAACTATCTGACAATTTTGGCAATACCATTCATGACATAGGTATGGGCAAAGATTTCATAATGAAGATGCCAAAAGCAATTGCAAAAAAGCAAAAATTGGCAATTGGGATCAATTAAACTAAAGAACTTTTGCATAGCAAAATAATCTATCAATAGAGCCACCAGAAAATCTACCCAATGGAAGAAAAATTTTGAAAACTATGCATCTGATACAGGTCCATATAAAGCATCTGTAAGTAACGTAAATAAATATGCAAGAAAAAAACAATTATATAAAAAAAGTGGACAAAGAATATAAACAGACACTTTTTAAAAGAAGACATACATGTGGTCAACAACCATGTGAGAAAAAGTTCAACATCACTGATCATTAGAAAAATGCAAATCAAAATCAAAGTAAGATTTGTTATCTCACACTAGTCAGAATGGCTATTATTAGAAGGTCAAAAAATATCTGATGCTGGTGAGGTTATGGAGAAAAACATTTAAACTGTTGGTGGGGGTGTCAATTTGTTCAACTACTGTGGAAGGCAGTGTGGGATTCCTCAAAGACCTAAAGTCAGAAATATCATTTGACCCAGCAATGCCATTACTGGGTATATACTCAGAATATAAATCATTGTTTTATAAAGACATATGCACTCTTATGTTCATTGCAGCACTATTCACAATAGCAAAGACATGGAATCAACCTAAGTGCCCAGCAATGATAGACTGGATAAGGAAAATGTGGTAGTTATACACCATGGAATACTATGCAGCCATAAAACAGAATGGGGTCATGTCCTTTGTAGGGACATGGATGGAGCTAGAGGCCATTGCTCTCAGCAAACTAACACAGGAACAGAAAATCAAATACTGCATCTTCTCACTTACAAGTGGGAGCTAAATGATGAGAACACACGGCCACATAGAGGAGAACAACAGGCACTGGGGCATATCAAATGTTGGAGGCTGGGAGGAGGGAGAGGATACGGAGAAATACATAATGAATACTAGCTTTAATATCTGGGTGATGAAATAATCTATACAATACACCTCCATAACACGTTTACCTATGTAACAAACCTGCACATGTAACCCTGAAATTAAAAATAAAATAAAATAAATCAGGAATGCAGTTCCATATACAATTGCCACAAAAAGAATAAAATATCTAGTAATACACCTAACTAGAGATGTAAAATATCCTTATCGCGAAAATTACAAAACACTTCTGAAGGAAATCAGAGATGAGACAAACCGAAAAACATCCCATGCTCGTGGATAGGAAGAATCAATATCATTTAAATGGCCATACTGCCCGAAGCAATTTACACATTCAATGGTTTTCCTGTAAAACTACCAAAGACATTATTTACAGAGCTAGAAAACAAAACTATTTTAAAATTCATGTGGAACGAGAAAAGAACCCAAATACCCAAGACAATCCTAAACAAAAAGTAGAAAGCAGGAGGCTCCAAACTGCTTTGGGCAGTATGGCCATTTTATGCATATTGGTTCTTCCTATCCATAAGCATGGCAAGGTTTTCTCTGTTTGTGTCATCTCTGATTTATTTGAGCAATGGTTTGTAGTTCTCCTTGTATATATCCTTCACTTTCCTTCTTAGCGGTATTCCTAGGTATTTTATTCTTTTTGTGGCAATTTTGAATGGGAATTCTTTCTTAATGTGGCTCTTGGCTTGACTAATTTTGATGTATAGTCATGTTGGTGACTATTGCACACATTTATTTTGTATCCTGAGACTTTGCTGAAGTTGTTTGTCAGCTTAAGAAGCTTTTGGGCTGATACCTGGGGTTTTCTAGATATAGGATTATGTCATCTGCAAACAGGGACAGTTTGACTTCCTCTCTTCCTATTTGGATGCTCTTTCTTTCTTTCTCTTGCCTGATTGCCCTGGCCAGAACTTCCAATACTATGTTGAACAGGAGTGGGAGAGGCCATCCTTAATTTGTGCTGGTTTTCAAGGGATGTGCTTCCAGCTTTTGCCCATTTAGCATGATGTTGGCTGTGGATTTGTCATATACGGCTCTTATAATTGTCAGATATTCTTTCTACACATATTATGCACCATCTCAGGTGGTTTTATAACTTTTGTTTCAACCATAAATATGACTTAAGAAATGAATATGAATACTAGTCTACTGTACTGATTTTATTGTTCCCCAATCCAGTGTTCTTCCTTCATTCCTGAAGTTCTGAGAGATTTTCTGTGACGGTCTTTCTGTTTAGACAACTTCCTTCAGTAATTATTTAAGGTTAGGATTCCTAACAACAAATTATCTCTTTTTTTATCTGAAAATATTTTTGCATATCCTTAATTTTGTAAGGACTTCCTTCTTTCTAATGAAAATACAGTCTGAAATGTCTTCTACTTGAATCTTCATGGTTTGGGTCTTATTCGTAATTGTTTGTTCTTGTCATATATTTGGGGCTATATCAGTATTAGTTTATCGACTAATGTTATTTCACTTTTCCTATAATATTACCATTTTAATCAAGGCTCTGATCATCTTTCTTCTGAATATATTCTTTCTTCCTGGTTTGTCCAAATTAAGTACCAGAATAACCATTCATCAGTTCTCCCGTAAAAGCTGATATTTATTAATAAAATAGATAGCTAACATTTTATACTTTGACACTTAGTTGATTAGTTTTGAAATGAAAAAGAAATGAAATTGTGCCTTTTATAATATACTGTAGCCATGAAGAAAGTAAAGAAACACATGACATAGTCCATTTATAACAGATGACAATGAATCACAAGGACTCTTTCCTCACTCTAAAGGAAACTTTACAGGAGATATTTGTTTTAAATTTCTACCTGCATATCCTCCTATCTTTAATATTACTATAAAAGTACTATTAACTTTAAAATGCTATTTTATCCATCTCAAAGTTCCTTCTCATCATAACTTTGTAAAATTCTTCTGAAAAATTGAGACATGCGAAATAAGCATTCCTCTGAGTCCCAAGATATATTTAATACATGGGGAACTATGCCTAAACACCACAACTAGTTAATAAAAGTGACAAATCAAGGGCCTAAAGATGCTAACTCCCAATCTTTTGTTAGTTCAGTAAAGCCATCATTTTATCAGTCTATTTCTCTGCCAATTTCATTCATTCTTCTGAAATAAATTTGCTTAATGGCTTACCCTCTAATTGTAAGTAAAATTTGTAAAATAACCATTACTCTAGGTTTGTGTAGAATATTATCAAATATTACTGAACTTTATGACTGCCCTTGTGATTTTTCTAAAGTTTGGTTTAGTCCTAATTTTACTCTAGTACTTTCACCTTTTATTTTTTATCTTATTTAGGAATTAGAGAAAAAAGGAATGCTCTTTGCATTTGGAATTCCCACACTCCCCATCCCACAAATGACTCTCATTTTGCTTTGCCATTTGCTATATCACATTCTAACTTAATTGACTGCAGCACAAAAAGTAACATGCTTCTTGTTCCATGCTGTCTGTTTGTTGTCAACTGCTATTCTCCATAAGATGATATGCAAACTGACACAAGAACAGAAAATCAAACACCGCATGTTCTCACTCGTAAGTGGTTGTTGAACAATGAGAACACATGGACACAGAGAGAAGAACATCACTCACTGGGGCCTGTTGGGGGGTGGGGAGGCTAGGGGACGGATAGCAGGGGATGGGGGCACTGGGGAGGGATAACATTAGGAGAAATACCTAATGTACATGATGAGGGGATAGATGCAGCAAAGCACCACGACATGTGTATATCTATGTAAAATCCTGCACGATCTGCACATGTACCTGGGAATTTAAAGTATAATTTTTTTAAAAAGTTAAAAAAAAAGATGATATATCAGAATAAGAGGCAAAACTTCTGTTTCACTTGTATTCACCTTTTCTCCTGCTTATTATTTTTTTCTTTTACAGGCCGCCATATAGTGTTTCCCCTTCCTGGATGTGCCATTATGCATGTTGAGGATAGCATTAGTCTTTCTAGGTCCTAGAACTTGTCCAGTATTGATTGGTCTTCTATGAAAATATCAGCCTGGAGGCTCTTACATTTTTTAGCCACAAACTTATCTGACATTACTATTTCACTTAATTTTGGTCTCAGGGCATTTCAATGTAATAATTACTTTAATCAATTACATCCACTAATAAATGGAGATTATTATTACTATTAACTTTTAATTTCAGGGATACACGTGCAGAATGTGCAGGTTTGTTACATAGGTAAATGTATGTCATGAGGGTGTGTTGTATAGATTCTTTTATCACCCAGGTATTAAGATTAGTATCCATTTTTTATTTCTCCTGATCCTTTCCCTCCTCCCAGCTTCCAACTTCTGATATGCCCCGGTGCCTGTTGTTCTCCTCTATGTGGCCATGTGTTCTTATCATTTAGATCCCACTTACAAGTGAGAAGATGCAGTATTTAATTTTCTGCTTCTGTGTTAGTTTGCTGAAAATAATGACCTCCAGCTTCATCTACATCCCTGCAAAGGACAGGATCCCATTCTGTTTTATGGCTATATACTATTCCATGGTGTATAACCACCACATTTTCTTTATCCAGTCTATCATTGCTGGGCACTTAGGTTGATTCCATGTCTTTGCTATTGTGAATAGTGCTGCAATGAGCATATGAGTGCATATGTCTTTATAAAACAATGATTTATATTCTGAGTATATACCCAGTAATGGCATTGCTGGGTCAAATGATATTTCTGACTATAGGTCTTTGAGGAATCCCATACTGCCTTCCACAATAGTTGAACTAATTTACACTCCCATCAACAGTTTAAATTCCTTCATATTTCTCCACAAGATCGCCAGCATCTGTTATTTTTTGACTTTCTAATAATAGCCATTCTGGTGTGAGATGGTATTGCACTGTGGTTTTGATTTGCATTTCTCTAATGATCAATGATGTTTTTGTCATATGCTTGTGGGTCACATGTATGTCTTCTTTTGAGAAGTGTGTGTTCATGTCCTTTGCCCATTTTCTAATGTTTTTTTTTTTCCTTGTAAATTTGCTTAAGTTCAAAAGGGAGATTCTTGAGCCACAAATGATATTGGTCCTAGATAACAACAGGCATTGTCTTTTTAAATATTCATCTTGAGATTAAATGAAAACACTTTTTATTTCATACTTAAGAAATTATTCTAGTGTTGGAAATTCGAATTCTAGAAAATAGAAATAATGGTGACCTCAAAGAAAGAAGAAAATTAACCTCTAGCCATAAACATTCTGCACTTTACAGTTACCTTACCTTGAAGTTAATAAATATAATTCATATATAAAAATTGTCCTTGTCTTCAAATTACTGATAAAAATTATAGTAATTATAAACACAGCATATAATTTTATCTGAGAGGAAATTCCTTTTTGTGTGTATCTTTAACAGTTTATAGTAATTCTAATCTCTATCATTTCTGTTTTAGGTGCTAAATGAAGTGATCAGATAACCAAAATCTTTTTGTGCAACCCACAGTCATTAGTTTGTCACAACAGGTTTTACAATTGCATACTGGATCATTCACCTGCAGACAGTGTACTTTTTAGTTTCACTGCTGCCTCTCTTTCTTCCTTTCCTGCTTCCTGTATTCTAAAGTGCAAATAATTAATAAAAAATAAAAGAGTATATCACAGGGAAATAAGTTAACACAGTCAAATTTGCATTTTGTTCTAAATGTCCAAAGTGATAGCCCATATATGGTTTCTGAAATCTAGCACCTTCTTACAAATGAGACAGTTTTAAATCTCTCTTCAAAAATAAATGATTTTTCTTCCCCTTTTTGTTTTTAAATAATCACAAAGATAACATATTTAGAGAGTAATCTAAAACAGGATGACCAAATCTAAAACCAAATATTTGAAAAAAGATTTTCATGAACCATTTCATTTAGTTAAAATCAAAACTAATTCAGAGAATCACCTCTAGTTTTGCCTTCTAAATGTGCTAAGCATTTGAATTCATAGGATTTCTCGCCAATGTAATATTGTGGAGATTATTCCCTATTAAAGAGTGTTGCTTCTATGAAGCAGCCAATTTGGTTTACATATCTGATGTGTATGACAGGTCAGAGATTTGTTTTTCAATTTTAAAGTCACGGTTGAGATACTCAACTGTAATGATTTTGTGGCAGAAAACATAAAATAAATATTTCCTATTGTATTTTTGCAAAGACAGAAGCACTGGGACAGCCCAATAACTTTCACACAGTCCAGCTACCCAGGAGTGGAGATGGATCTACCTGGACACCGAGTAACATATTCCTTTGTCTATGCCAAGAATCTGCTCTTGAAACATAGCAACATAAGATGTTACAAAAATGAGGGACCAACATCTTAGATCATTTCACCACAAAAAGATAGAATCAGAGGATATTAGAGAAAAAAAAAGATTGACCTTTCAGATCATCTTTTTCAACACTCTATTTATAGATAAAATCCTATGACCTATAGAAAAAAAAAAAAAAAAAAAGATAGCCCACAATAGAGAAGAGTTAGTAACAGCGCTGAGACAAAAACTCTGAATGTTATTCCAGTGCACTTGACCTTTTGGTAACTCCTAAAGGTCACAATCCCATATAGACTATTGGTTCCAGATTTCTACACTGTCTTACTGCATACGTTTTGAAAATAGTTTTTGTGAAAATAAACTTTTCTCAACTTGTGCAATTTTTGAGTCTGTCGTCTGTTTTCTATTATGATATGATGGATACACTAACTTCTAGTCATCTTATAAACATTCTAAGCTTCAGTTTTTCATCTGTAAAAGAGAGGTATAATGTAGACCTCACAGAGTTGAAATGAAAATCAAATGAGATAATGTATGTAAATCACTTAACAAAGTACCTAACACACAGCAAACTCCCAATTAATGTTAATTATCACTAGTGAGTATACTATGTCTTATTCTTCTCTATAAATAGAGATGTGTAGAGAATTTTAATATTTAACATGTTTAAGGGGAATAATGTTATAGGAATATCAGTAGCTTCTTGAGAAAATTATTCTATTATGTATTTACCAATTCTAATTAATTAATTGAAGATAAATGGTCTAATTTTCATGTATCCTCATTTCCCACACTGAAACCTCCCCAAACAGAAACTGAATATTTTAATATCTTATCATTTTACCACTTTCTATCTGGTATTACAAGACAATGAATTAATGTAAGAATTCATCTATCACATTAAAAAATATTTTGGAAAGAATAAAGTTTCCTAGGTAACAAAAGGGGCATCATAAAAGTTTTTAAAAATTGATTAGCTTCAAGATAATAAATATCATCAACATGACCATTTATCTTCATATCATAGATATATACAAGAGGAATCAAAATATATATTTCTTCTTTTTAAAAATTTTATTTCAGTAGTTTTGAGGGTACAGGTGGTGGTTGCTTGCATGAAAAATTTCTTTATTCGTGATTTCTGAGATTTTAGTTTACTCATCACCTGAGCAGTGTACATTGTAACCAATAAGCAGTCTTTTATCCCTCACCCTCCTCCCACTCTTCCCCTTGAGTCACCGAAGTCCATTATATCATTCTGATGCCTTTGCGTTCTCATAACTTAGCTCCCACTTATAATTGAGAACATATAATGTTTGGTTTTCCATTCCTAAGCTACTTCACTTAGAATAATATTCTCCAACTCCACTCAGATTGCTTCAAATGACACTACTTCATTCCTTTTTATGGATCAGTAGTATTCTAGGGTATGTCTACTCCATATATAGTTTTTTTAATCCACTCATTTGTTGATGGGCATTTAGGCTGGTTCCATATTTTTGCAATTGTGAATTGCCCTGCTATAAACATGCAAGCGCAAATGTCTTTTTCATATAATGACTTCTTTTGCTCTGGGTAGATACTCAGTAGTGGGATTCCTGGATCAAACAATAGTTCTACTTTTACTTCTTTAAGGAATTACCATACTATTTTCCATAGTGGTTGTATTAGTTTACATAACCAGCAGCAATGTACAAGTGTTCCCCTTTCACCAGCATCTGTTATTTTTTTATTTTTAAATTATCACCATTCTTGCAGAAGTAAGATTTTATCTCTTGGTGGTTTTGATTTGCATTTCCCTGATAATTAGTGGTGTTGAGCACTTATTTGTATACCTTCTTTTGGGAATTGTCTATTCATGTTCTTAGCCCACTTTTTGTTGGGATTTTTTTTTTCTTGCTGATTTTTTTGAGTTCCTCACAGATTCTGGATATGAGTCGTTTGTCAGATGCATAGAGTGTGAATGTTTTCCCCCACTCTGTGGGTTGTCTATTTGCTTTGCAGATTATTTCTTCTGCTGTCCTTTTTAGTTTAATTAAGTCCCATCTATTTATTTTTGTTTTTGTTGCATTTGCTTTTGGGTCCTTGATCATGAACTCTTTGCCTAAGCCAATATGAATAAGAGTTTTTCCGATGTTATCTTTTAGAATTTTTATGGTTTCAGGTTCTCACTTTAAGGTTTTTCCCCATCTTGAGTTAAATATTGTATGAGGTGAGAGATAAGGATCCAGGATCCTTCTTCTACATGTGACTTGCACCATTTGTTGAATAGGGTTTCCTTTCCCCACTTCATGCTTTTATTTACTTTGTCAAAGATCTGTTGCCTGTAAGTATTATATTTGGCTTCATTTCTGGGTTCTCTATTCTATTCCATTGGTCTATGTGCCTATTTTTATATCAGCACCTTAATGGTACTGGTAGTATAACCTTGTAGTACAGTTTGAAGTCTGGTAACGTTATGCCTCCAGATCAGTTCTTTTTGCTTAGTTTTGCTTTGGCTATGCAAGGTATTTTTGGTTCCCATATAAATTTTAGGATTTATTTTTTCTAGTTCCATGAAGAATGATGATGGTATTTTGATAGGAATTGAATTGAATTGGCACCTGGCAAAGCAATTGATGGGAACTGCTTTTGGCAGTATGGTCATTTTTACCATATTGAGTCTATCCATTCATTAGCATAAGATATGTTTCCATTTGTTTATGTCACCTGTGATTTTTTTTTTTTCGGTAGCGTGTTGTAGTTTTCCTTGGAGAAATCTTTTACCTCCTTGGTTATGTATATTTCTAAGTATTTTATTTCTTTTTTAATGGCTATATATATATATATATATATTAATGCACTTCAAGTTCTGGGGTACATGTGCAGAACATGCAGGATTGTTGCATAGGTACATACCTGGCAATGTGGTTTGCTGCCTCGATCCCCCCGTCACCTATATCTGGCATTTCTCCCCATGTTATCCCTCCCCAACCTCCCTATCCCTGCTGTCCCTTCCCTATTACCCCCCAACAGACCTCAGTGTGTGATGCTCCCCTCCCTGTGCTCCCTGTATCCATGTTTTTCATTGCTCAACAGCCAACTATGAGTGAGGACATGCGGTGTTTGATTTTCTGTTCTGGTGTCGGTTTGCTGAGAATGATGGTTACCAGATGCACCCATGTTCTTACAAAGGACACGAACTCATTTTTTTTTATGGCTACATAGTATTCCATGGTGTATATGTGCCACATTTTCTTTGTCCAGTCTATCATCGATGGGCATTTAGGTTGGTTCCAGGTCTTTGCTATTGTAAATAGTGCCACGATGAACATACGAGTGCATGTGTCTTTATAATACAACGATATATAATCCTTTGGATATATACCCAGTGATGGGATTGCTGGGTCAAATGGAATTTCTATTTCTAGGTCCTTGAGGAATCTCCACACTGTCTTCCACAATGGTTGAACTAATTTACACTCCCACCAACAGTGTAAAAGTGTTCCTATTTCTCTACATCCTCTCCAGCATCTGTTGTCTCCAGATTTTTTAATGATCGCCATTCTAACAGGAGTGAGATGGTATCTCAATGTGGTTTTGATTTGCATTTCTCTAATAACCAATGATGATGAGCATTTTTTCATGTTTGTTGGCCTCATATATGTCTTCTTTTGAAAGGTGTCTGTTCATATCCTTTGCCCACTTTTGAATGGGTTTGTTTGTTTTTTTCTTGTAAATCTGTTTTATTTCTTTGTAGAATCTGGATATTAGCCCTTTGTAAGATGGGTAGATTGTAAAAAATGTTTCCCATTCTGTTGGTTGCTAGTTCACTCTAATTATTATTTCTTTTGCTATACAGAAGCTCTAGATTGTATATTTAGAAGACCCCATTGTCTCAGCCCAAAATCTCCCAAAACTGATAAGCAACTTCAGGAAAGTCTCAGGTTACAAAATCAATGTGCAGAAATCACAAGCATTCCTATACACCAATAACATACTTAAAGGGAGCCAAATCAAGGACTAACTGCCATTCACAATTGCTACAAAGAGAATAAAATCCCTAGGAATACAACTAACAAAGGATGTAAAGGACCTCTTCAAGGAGAACTACAAACCACTGCTCAAGGTAATAAGAGAGGATACAAACAGATGGAAAAACATTCCATGCTCATGGTTAGGAAGAATCAATATTGTGCAAATGGCCATACTGCCCAAAGTAACTTACAGATTCAATGCGATTCCCATCAAGCTACCATTGACCTTTTTCACAGAACTGGAAAAAAAAACACCTTAAAGTTCATATAAAACTAAAAAGAGCCCACACAGCCAAGACAATCTTAAGCAAAAAGAACAAGGCTGGAGGCATCAAGCTACCTGACTTCAAACTATACTACAAGCCTACAGTAATCAAAACAGCATGGTACTGGTACCAAAACAGAGATATAGGCCAATGGAACAGAACAGAGGCCTTGGAGGCAACACCACATATCTACAACCATCTGATCTTTGACAAACCTGACAAAAACAAGCAATGGGGAAAGGATTCCCTGTTTAATAAATGGTGTTGGGGAAACTGGATAGCAATGTGCAGAAAGCAGAAACTGGACCCCTTCCTGACACCTTACACTAAAATTAACTTCAGATGAATTGAAGTCTAAAACATAAGACTTAACATCATAAAAACTGTAGAAGAAAACCTAGGGAAAACCATTCAGGACATAGGCATAGGCAAGGACTTCATGACTAAAACACCAAAAGCATTGGCAACAAAAGCCAAAGTAGGCAAATGGAATCTAATTAGTATTTTATTTTATTTCATTTATTTTTTGCAGCTGTTGTGAAAGGGGTTCAGTTTTAATTCTTATGTTGGTCACTGTTGCTAGTGATTTGTGTACATTGATTTTGTATCTTGAAACTTTACTGAATTCACTTTTCAGATCTAGGAGTTTTTTAGATGAGACTTTAGGGTTTTCTAGGCATATGATCATGTCATTATGGAACAGTGACAGTTTGACTTCCTTTTTACCAAAATTTGGATGCCCTTTATTTCTTTTATTTGTCTAATTACTCTGGCTAGGATTTCCAGTGCTATATTGAATAAAAGTGGTGAAAGAGGGCATCCTTGTCTTCTTCCAGTTCTCAGGGGTAACACTTTCAACATTTTCCCATTCAGTATAATTTGGCTGTGGGTTTGTTGCAGATAGTTTTTATTACCTTGAAGTATGTGCCTTGTAAGCTGATTTTGCTGAGAGTTTTAATCATAAAGGGATGCTAGATTTTGTGAAATGCTTTTTCTGAGATTATCACGATTTTCATTTTTAATTCTATCTATGTGGTATATCACATTTATTAACTTGTATATTTTAAATCATCCCTGCAGGCCTGGAATTAAACCCACTTGATCATGGTGTATTATGTTTTTAACATGCTGTTGTATTTGGTTAGCTACTATGTTGTTGAGAATTTTTGCATCTGTGTTAATCAGGCATATTGCTATATAGTTTTGTTGATGTTGTTATGTCATTTCCTGGTTTTAGTATTAGGGTGATACTGACTTCATAGAATGATTTAGGGAGGATTTCCTCTTTACTTTTTGGAATACTTTCAGCAAATTTGATACATATTCTTCTTGTAATGCCTGATAGAATTTATCTGTGAATCCAAGTGGTTCTGGATTTTTTTGTTGGCATTTTAAAAATTACTATTTCAATCTTGCTACCTGTTTTTTGACTGTTCAGAATTTCAGTTTCTTTCTTATTTAACTAGGTGGGTTTTATATTTCCAGGAATTTGTTCATCTCCTCTAGGTTTTCTAGTTTTTGTGTGTAGAAGTGTTCATAGTAGCCTTGAATAATCTCTTATATTTCTGTGGGGTCAGTTGTAATATCTCCTGTTTCATTTCTAATGGAGATTATTTTTTGTTTGTTTGCTTTTGAGATGGAGTCTCATTTTGTCACCCAGACTGGAGTACAGTGGCGGGGTCTCAGCTCACTACAACCTCCACCTCCCAGTTTCAAGCGATTCTCCTGCCTCAACCTCCCAAGTAGCTGGGACTACAGGTGCCCACCACCATGCCTGCCTAATTTTTGTATTTTTAGTAGAGAAGAGGTTTCACCATGTTGGCTAGGCTGCTTTGAAACTCCTGATCTCAGGTGATCTGCCCTCCTCAGTCTCTCAAAGTACTGGGATTACAGGTGTGAGTCACCACACTTGGCTCTAATTGAGCTTATTTGGATCTTCTCTCTTATTTTCTTGATTAATCTCCCTTATGGTCTATCAATTTTGATTACCTTTTCAAAGAAACAGCTTTTTGTTTCATTCATCTTTGGTATTTTTTTTTTGTCTCAATTTTAGTTATGCTCTGATATTTGTTATGTCTTTACTTCTGCTGGTTTGGGTTTGGGTTGTTCTTGTTTCTCTAGTTCCTTCAGGTGTGACCTTAGATTGTCTATTTGTCCTCTTTGAAATTTTTTGATGTAGACTATTAATGCTATGATTTTTCCTCTTAGCAACACTTTTACTGCATCCCAGAGGTTTCTGTAAGTCATGTCACTATTATAGTTCAGTTCAAACAATTTTCAAATTTCCATCTTGATTTCATTGTTGATCCAAAGATCATTCAAGAGCAGATAATTTAATTTTCATGTATTTGTATCATTTTGATGCTTCCTTTTAGAGTTAATTTCCAGTTTCATTTCACTGTGGTCTGAGAACGTACTTGATATAATTTTGATTTTCTTAAATTTGTTGAGACATGTTTTGTGGTCTATCTTTGTCTATTGTGGAGAATGTTCCATGTGCTCATAAAAAGAATGTATATTTTGCAGCTGGGTAGAATGTTTTGTAAATATCTGTTAAGTACATTTGTTCTAGGGTATAGTTTAAGTCCACTGTTTCTTTGTTGACTATCTGTTTTCATGATCTATCTAGCGCTGTCAGCGAAGTATTGAAGTCCCCCACTATTATTGTGTTGCCATCTATCTCATTTCTTAGGTCTAGTAGCAATTGTTTTATAAATTTGGGAGTTCATATGTTAGGTGCATATATACTTAGGATTATTATATTTTCCTGTTGAACTGATCCTTTTATCACTATGTAATGTCCCTCTTTGTCTTTTCTACCTGTTGTTGCTTTAAAGCCTGTTTTGTCTTATATAAGAATAGTTAATCCAGCCTGCTTTCGGTTTCCATTTGCAAGGAATGTCTTTTTCCATCCCTTTACCTTAAGTTTATGAGTCCTTATGTGTTAGGTGAGTCTCTTGAAGATAGCAGATACTTCGTTGGTAGATTTTTAACCAGTTTGCCATTCTGTATCTTTTGTTTTTATTTTGTCCCTTAAGGTGATCCCTTGATGTGATGCACTTCCCATTCCCCTATAGATGGGGCTTCCTGTGAACCAGTCTGCAGTGATTGTTATTGCTCTTCTGGGTCTAGTCACCCACTGTGGCTACCAGGCTTTGGGCAAGTGCTGGGGAATGTCTGCAAAGAGTCCTGTAATGTGATTGATCTTCAGTTCTCCCAGCCATGCATAGCAGCACCTGCTCTGCTGGATATGGCAGAAGAGTGAAATAGACTCTGTGATAATCCTTGGTTGTAGATATATTTAATGTGTTGGGTTTCCCGAATGCTGGTTATGCTAGCAGTAAAGTTGTCACATGGACAGACTCAGGACCACTGGTTAGCCTGGATGCTGCAGGCAGTGGAATTAGTTTTTGCTTAGGGTTGTTAAGTCATGAGTTGCTATAATGTCCTGGGTTGGTTGGCCTCCAGCCAGGAGGTGGTGCATTCAAGAGAGCACCAGCTGTGACAGTAAAAGGGGAATATAAGCTTAAAATACCTTAAATAAAAGTCAAATAAATGTTCTTTTACCGTGTTTAGAGGCTTAATGTAGACTCTGTACATTTCTAATAAATATAGTTATATTAGGAGACTTAGATATCCATGTAAGGGTTCTCTTTTCTTTTAATGAAGGTTGATAGGAATTTAGCAGACTTGGTTTACGTTTTGTTCAACCTGAAACTTTAAGTGATGATTTAGAATGTGTAAAGTTGTCCCATATTTTTAAAATAAACTTTCCAAATTGGAAATAAATCTAGGTCCAAAAAGAGCTTAATGATTCCTTTAGAGTGGACTACAGAAAGAATACAAGCTGGAAATAACTTGCAGTTAGGTGAGAATATCATGAACATGATATGATTGAATTAATTTAGCTTATATCAGCATCTCTGGCAGACCTGGCTTGCAGGGTGCACAGGGCTGAAGCAAGAAATGTTTCTTCCATTTATTTGCTGGGGTTTTGGCAGACATTCATGGTTGTGCTCATATGGACGTTGAAGAGTACATTATTTTTATTTCCTTTCTCATTTTCTTAAGCAGTAGTTTTTGCTTTATGCCTAATTAAGAGATAATAATTAGGTTCAGAATTTTTTTTCTTAGTTTTTAATATATTTTGAACCTTGCATAGGCCCCATAAACTAGTTATATACATTTAACTTTCAATTTTAATTCCTTAGTCCTAAGAAAAATAGCAATGCATTTTAAAATATATTTTTCAGAGTAGGTTTAGGTTCACAGCAAAAAATGAGCAGAAGGTACTGAAATTTCTATATACTCATGGCCCCCATACATGTATACCCTCTCCCATTATCAGCACTCCCCACCAGAGTGGTACTTTTTTTTTTTTTTTTTACAATAATGAGCCTACATTGACACATCATTATCATCCAATGTCCACAGTTTGCAGTAAGGCTCACTGTTGGTGTTGTACATTCTATGGGTTTGGATGAACGTATAATGACATGTATCTATCATTATACATTCATTAATCATACAGAATATTTTTAGTGTTCTAAAAACTCTGTGATCAGCCTATTCATCCCTCTCCCTGTGCCCCAATAATAAGATTTAAATCTGACAAAATATGTGCAGCCTGAGGCAATACACTGATCTTTTTACTGCTGCTATAGGTTTGCCATTTCTAGAATGGCATTGCTTTGCCTTTTAGAGAATTACAGTTGGAATTATACAGTATGTAGGCTATTCAGATTCACTTCTTTCCCACAGTAATATACATTTAAGGTTCCTGCATGTCTTTTCCTGGTTTGATAGTTCATTCTTTTCAGCATTGAATAATATTCTACTGTCTGGATGTACTATAGTTTATTTTCCCTTCACCTACTGGAGGATCTTTTGGTTGCTTTCAAGTTTTAGCAAGTATGAATAAAGCTGCTCTAAACATTTGTAAGCAGGTTTTGTGTAGACATAAGTTTTCAACACCTTTGGGTAAGTACCAAACAGTGTGATTTCTACATTTCATGGTAAGTGTGTGTTTGTTTTGTGAAAGACTGCCAACGTTTCTTCCAAAGTGGCTGGATGATTTTACATTGCCACTAACAATGAATGAGATTTCTATTGCTCTACATCTTGGCCAGCATTTGTTGCTGTCAGAGTTCTGAACTTTGGTCATCCTAATAGGTGTGTAACATAATCTCATTGTCATTTTAATTTGCATTTCACTGATGAGATGTGATGTGGGCCATCTTTTTATATGTTTAATTGCCATATACAAGTCTTCTTTGGTTAGATGTCTGTTAAAGCCTTCAGCTTATTTTTTTGTACTATGTTATATAAATTTTTTTATATAACATTAAAAAAGGATTATGTTATATAAAATTTTTAATTATTTTAGATACATAATAGTTGTACATATTTATGAAGTACATATTTTGATATAAGCATACAATGTATAATAATCAAATCACAATAATTAGGCTATCCATCACTGCAAGCATTTTGTTATGAACATTTTAATTCTACTCTTTTAGTTATTTTGAAACATACAATAAATTACTGTTAACTATCACTCTCACTAAAAATCAAGGGAAATTTTTACTCTGAAAATCCAAATTAATGTCAAGGCCCTTATGTCCCCAAGGAAAATGTAATTTAACTTATAGAAAAGGTATCAGAAATATCTCAAGAAATTGTTGGGACAAAGCTAGATGAGTTCAGGGCTAAACAAGATATAGTCAAAATGTAAAAAGCAATGCTTGAAGTTTCTATGACAATGTTGTTAACCTCAAGTTGTAGAAACTGCATTTATTCTTACTGGATATGATTTTATAATCTAAAGGATTAGATTTTTTTGTGTGTGTGTGGAGATGTTGGGTAAGAAAAACAAGACAGATACATTTACCATATGCTGTAGGTAGCAAGATATTTTAGAACACACCAGACAAATACATGCTCATCCATGCTCCACAGTACAAGCATATACCATGGATTAAATACCTATGGTCTCCAACTTCATTTATTATCATAGCCTACAAACCTACTTTAAGGGATGTTGTATTGATTCAATCATCATTTACACACTTATTTAAAATATTTCCTGTTTCTTATGTGGTAAGCGGTACTGTAGGTACTATGGATTTAGTAGTTTAAAACCATGGTCTGAAACTGTTAAAGCTTACATTCTTTGGAAGATAAACCCACAAACACACATTAAATAATGTGTGATGAGTATTATTAGAAGAGAAATGTAGAAGATATGATAACATATAGCTGATGGAAGCCTCACTGGAGAAATTAATAATATTAGGTGATACATATAAGTAAAACTTGCTAAGAACCAGTCATTTTACTATGTTTGAGAAGTAAAGTTATCAAACAGTTAAGACAGAAGTAGCAAAGTTAGTAAATGAATGTATGTTTGGGGACCTCTAAAAAGTTAAGAAAGTCTTAGGCTAAGATGAGTTTGCGACGGACAACTTAAAATCACAGGACAGAGAATATGGCGCATCTTCCTAGAGCATGAATTTTACTAGAAGATACGTAAAAATTAGCAAAAGACACATTGTGGAATAGAAGCACGATATTGATGTGACTTGTAAAGGAAAATAAATTAGACTGATAAATTTTCAATTGTTGGTAGCAATGTTATAATTCAAATTTATTCAACACAATAACTAGGAAACTGAAGGGATAGATATTTGTTCATTTACTGGCATGGAGTCATTGAGAAGTTTAGCTAAGCAATGGCATGCTCATGGTACCTAGCAAGACTTCAGTTGATGGGCATAAATGGTTTATAGCAATTAATCTTGAGAAAATTTTTAATTTGTTCAATATATATATATTTCGTTTAAGATGGAATCTTGCTCTGTCGCCCAGTCTGGAGTGTAATGGCATGATCTCAGCTCACTGCAACCTCCGTCTCCTGGGTTCAAGTGATTCTTCTGCTTCAGCCTCCTGAGTTGCTGGGACTACAGGCGTGTGCTGCCATGCCTGGCTAACTTTTTTTTAGTAGAGATGGGGTTTTACTGAGTTAGCCTGGATGGTCTCCATCTCCTGACCTTGTGATCTGTCTGCCTCGGCCTCCCAAAGTGCTGGGATTACAGGCATGAGCCACCACAACCAGCCAAATATTTATTTTCTCACTAAGAAATTAGTTGATGTTAGTCTCACTCTAAGTATATATAAGATTCTTAGGAAAATGACATACAAAAAAGATAAATATATTTTAGTGGTGGTACTTTGCAGGCTTTTTTGCACTCGCATGTCTTCCAGGGAATAATAGGCCAAGTCAACAGTTCATGATTACATTCCTAGAGAGGGACTCTGCATCCTTGGCTTTGAATGAAAAGATACTGGGATACCCAGTAAAAGATGTTTATATTAAGTCTAACGCAGCAATAGATAGATAAATGATAGATATATTAGATAGACAGAGTTCAAATAAATACATTTAAAAATCAAAATAATAAAATGAAATCTCTTCAAAAAGTTTCAGATACATTTCCAAAATATGTCTTAACTTAAAGCATCACTTGACTGAAAATAATAAGGAATGTTTTGTTTGGTAAGTCCAATGCATGCAGGTGCCTTCTGAATTGTCTGATTTCCTCAAGCATCTAGATGACAAGCAGGAAGTCAGGATTAACCTGTGACAGCCAACGTCTCCAGATAGCTAGGTAATTCCAAGGAATCCAGGAGTGCATCTTTCAGCTTGCTCTACTAGAATTCAAAATGCAATCTAAGCATTCAAGGGGTAGATACAGCTTGCCTTCAGGGGACACTGAGATGGAAACAGCTTGGTCAGTACCACATAAAAGGTCTTCATGTATGTTTAAGTGCAGATTTGTTTTGATCATTGTAGTATTAACTTTCATTATTTCCATTGTTTTATTATAAAATTAAAATAAAAAGATAGTGAAGCTAAAGAAAACGAGATTTCCCAATTAAAATAAATATTTGTCAAAGTAATAATAAATATATTCAATTAAATATTTTAATTTTGTGAAAAATGTAATTATTTTCCTGGCATTTCATGGGAATGTTGGTTTTATGAAATTTATCTTTGCAATTACAAAGGAGTATCTATGTTGGTGTGATAATTTTAGGTGACAACTTTCCTGGATTAAGGAATATCTGAGGAGCTAATAAATTATTATTTCTGGGTGTGTCAATGAGGGTGTTTCCAGAGGAGAATGGCATGTGAGTTGCTCGACTGAGTGGAAAAGATACACCCTTAAAGTGGTCAGGCACAATCCAAATACTGGGGGCCCAGATGAAACAAAAGGTAGAGAAAAAGAGAGAATTTGTTTTTTCTCTCTGTTGGAACCAGGAGATGCCCTTCTTCCCCTGTGCTTGAACATCAGAACTTCAGTCCCTCTGGCCTTTTCATTCCAAGACTTGCACTAGCAGTCCCCTTGCTCACAGGCCTTCAATCTTGTACTGATAGTTACATTATTTGCTTCTTTGGTTTTGAAGTTTTCAAACTTGGACTTCGCCATGCTACCAGCTTAGCTGGTTCTCTACCTTTTAGATAGCCTGTTGTGGGACATCTTAGCCTCCATGATTGTGTGAGCCAATTCTACTAATTCAATTTCATTTATCTGTGTGTCTATCTATCTATCTATCTATCTAATCTGTTATCTGTCTATCCTAGTGGAGAACTTTGATTAATACAGTTTGTAATAAATTTTGCTATGGTCTCTAATTGTGTATACTTACTTATCCTCCTAATCTATAAGACAGAAAAAATTCTAAAAATCAGCACTACTATTTCACTGCATTATTCAAACCAATGCTTCTTTGGAATTTGACAAATACAAAATAACATAGATTTATACACAAAAGCTCACAAAATATGCACTTTAGAATCACAAAAAAACTTCCAATCCAAAGTACATTTACATAAAAATAGATATCATAGCTATCTCTCCTTTTCACCCTATCTACTTTTTCAATTTCTGCCACACTTCTGTGTTTACTAACATTTTCTCTAATACCAAGGGAAATTGTTTTCTTCAAGATTTTAGAACAAGCATGATTCGGTCTTTTAGTCATTGTTATACATTTTCATGAATTTTGGCCTTATATAGTTTTTATCATTGTCTGATTACATACTCACGTAAGTATAAATTTGAAGATGACAACTATGTGTAACTACATTTAAATTTTTAAAAATAGTATCTACATGACCTTATCAATATTGTTGAAATGAACTGAAGATTTTTAAGGAAGCATATTTGGTTTCTACCTGAGTGAAACAGTACATTGATGGTTTCCAAGCTCTAGTCATGCCCCAAGTGACCATCTAGGATAGTTTCAAGTGTCTGTGAATTGAGGCAGAAATTCACCTGTTGATCAAAACTGCCACAGGATATAAACATTGTGTGATGATCACATTCTAGCTAAGGTTTAAAAGAATATGTAGCACTTTGATAATTATGAGATTTTTATGTTTTAAAACCTAGATATTTATACAATTATGATATTTAAAAATAATTAAATGTTATTAAAATTCACTAAAGAAATTTTTCCAATGAAAGCAACATATTTTTGACTGTGGTAAATTTGGTTTGTATTGATGGATATTGAAGAACAAAATGAAGAGATTAGACAAACAGTGCTTCACTCACATTCGATGAACAACTGTACCTTCAACTTTTTTAGGAAGTCAAGAGAAGCTAGTTCACAGGTACACTGATAATTTTTCCATGTCCACCATAATAGGCCCTTAATGTTCTCACCTGTTTGCTTTAGCTTTCTCTACTAATACCTTCATTATAGAACATAACACATTAAAAGTATTGATTTACATGACTCTCATCCCTTCTAGGTCAGTAATACTCAAAAATAACTGGAAAGCCTGTTAAACATGCAGATTCTTATGGGCTCATTTCCAGAGTCTGATATACTAGGTTTTGGATACGCATAGAAATCTGTGATTTTAATCAGAACCCCAAGTTATTCGTCATAGATTATCCTTGGACTATGATTTGAAACAAAAATCTAGTCTATAGGGCAGGGTCATGTCATGGTAAATTTTAAATTTTAAATCAGGTGATGGATAATGTTAAATTTTAAGCAAAGTTCAAAGTTCAATTTTAGACATTTCAATTCAATTATAAGATGTGGCTCATGATAACATAATGTCTAGTTTTATAATGTTGAACAGCATCCTTTATCACCACTATTTCTCAACTGAGATCAATTCCTTCCACTATCAAACATATCTGGCAGTGTGTGGAGAAATTTTTGATTGTCATAAATTAAGAGTGAGATTGCTACTGGTATCTATCTAAATGAAGCCAGAGATTCTGCTAACCATCTTAAAAAGCATGGAACACCCCCAACAACCTAGAGCTATCTAGCTCAAAATGTCACTAGTGCCAAATTTAAGAAACCCTGCTTTATCATGATCCCACTTTACATTCCTGATCCCCCCTTTTCTGGGACAGAGTCTCACTCTGTCACCCAGGCTGGAATGCTGTGGCGTGATCTCAGCTCACTGTAAATTACAGGGTTCAAGCGATTCTCCTTCCTTGGCCTCCTGAGTAGCTGGGAATAAAGATGCATGCCACTACATCCCGCTAATTTTTTTACTTTCAGTAGAGATGGGGTTTCACCATGTTGGCTAGGCTGGTCTTGAACTCCTGACCTCAAGTGATCTTCCTGCCTCGGCTTCCCAAAGTGCTGGGATTACAGTTGTTAGCCACTACACCCAGCCTTCCTGATCCTTTTAAGAACTTCTCCCCCATTTTTCCAATGGATATCCTATATGCACATACATGGGACGGAACATATTCTGCAGATAGTCAAGTATTTTTCCCTAGATATCTTTTTTCTTTGCTCTACGCATATGATTTCTCTATTTACTGAACTAATGTTATTCACTAGATCAAGTTTGGCCTCTGAGTTACAAAAGGCTTTTGAAACAGATGGCAGAGAAAATCCTGAGAACCAGTTATATTATTTTCAAGAGTCAGGTATTTTGCAACATAAAGAGCTAAGCCTGGACAGAAACTTAGCAAAAATAATGTGTGCACTAAATGATAGATTTGAAACAGATAAAAAAATTCAAACTACCCTATCTTTATAGATTAGATAAAGATTGTGGGAGCTGAAAAAATAGCTCCTGAGACGGGGTCTGGCATCACTCCATCCCAGAATGTTGAAAACACCAGACAGGTCTGGGGCAATCTGAGAGCAGAGAAGAACTGTGATTCACTCTTTGGGCAAAGTCCAAGGAAGAAGCAGGTTTCACAGTGAATTTCTTCATTACTGCATGGAATTACATTTGTGAAGTATAAGTGATGAGAAGACACATATAAAGAAAGAGTGCTTTAGAGCAAAGAGCATCGACAACCACAGAAAGTATCCCTAAATTTCCTATGCTATTTTAGAGAGGTGCAGGTATGTTTAAGAGAGGGGCAGATATATTTTTCCTACCAAGAAAGTAATATTATGGTAAGGTCTCCACCATTTTCCATCTTTCTTATTACTAATCATTTCCATAACCAGTGGTCAATTCTGAGGATAAGGGAGGAGGAAAAGTTTCCCCACTGACTGAATCAAAACCTTAAATGTCTAAGGAGGAAAAAACCCTACCGACCAAATAAAACTATATTATTATAATTTATTCGGAAGTGACTAGATTAACTTTTATATCATGTAGAAGTATCGGAGTTTCAACTAGAGATAATTATCCTATGAAAATTAACATTTCGAGGTCCGGATCCAAGATGGCCGTTTAGTAACAGCTCAGGATCGCAGCTCCCAGTGAAAGCGCAGAGGGTGAGTGGACGCCGCGTTTTTATTGCCCACAGACTAGGAAATTCCCGGGCAGTGGTGCTCCACGGTCACCAGCGCGGCTGTTTCGGCCAGCACGGCCGTGCCGGCCAG
>NW_016107523.1:792910-812717 GCF_001604975.1 Cebus imitator | reverse complement strand
AGACTTGTAGATACACAATAGTTGTTTCAATCTTCATTTTGCTCATACAATTGCCTAAGCTGTATCTCTTTATAAAAATTTTCTCACTTTTTTCTTGACCCTATCAAAACTCCTGCTGACCTCTGCTCAGGAGCATTCACTGTGAAGTGTATGCAGTAATATGATGAAAGTAATTCACATCAGTTCATGATAATCTGAAGTGAAAAAGAGAATGGTGGATTTCAGAGCAGTGAACCTATATGCTTGCATATTTTGAATGTTGAAATTGAAATATAAATAACTAGTTATGCCGTTTATAGTCTCTTTTGCTTGCCATGCCAACTCTTACATTCAAAGGGTATAAAAGTAGAATCATGCTCTCTTCAACTTTGCAAATGATCCTCACTTTACACTAAACAAAGAGTTTTGCTTGTCAAATTTGAATTAGGATCATGTGTCCTCACTATGTATAATGTACTAGGATACATCAGATACATGGTTATTCTCCTAGACTAAAAATAAACTACCTCTACTATCTTAAAATCATTTCCCATGTACAGATGGATGATTTGAATATATGAATATCTGAGATGTGTTCTTATCTGTAAAAAAAGGGATAATAACAATGTCTGCCTTAAATAGATGTATTTTTGAGGATTAAATGAGAAAAGGTTAGAAAAGTTTCCTCAGAAACATTGGTTCTTTCCCCATGAACATGTGTCTTTCAGGCTCAGAGATGTCAAATATACTGACATTTTTAATAGAACTGGACAAACAAATAGGGCTAAGTACAAGAATTAACAGCTGTACAATGTCAATACATCATGAGAAACTAGCTATGGACCATGACATATGTGATTTGGATGAAGTAAACTACTATGTAAAAAGAGAGAGATTGCTAAAATATTTCTAAGAAACTCAAATGAGAAAAAAAAATCAAGTATATTTAGAGGTTCTGAAGAAAAATAAGAGGACACAGCTAAAGACATTTTTGGATTTCAAAGTATGTTCTTATATTGCTTTTCCTCCTACAAAAGATAGATGCTATTATAGTACTGAACTTATAATAGATAAGAGACCAGTTCTTTTTTTGATTTTGTAAAACATTGTGAGATTAACCTGGCTTCTATCTGCCCATTCCAAGCCTAAAGGCCTGATGATGGTGGGGCTGATGTCCTGATATCACTTTGGCATCTCATTCCAAAATTTGTATAGAATTCAGCCAGTCAATGGATGGATGAAGTAATTATAAAAGTGAAGGCATTACAGGAAGAAACTTAACTACATTCATTAGTTGTTCCTCCATTATCTCCAACTTCTTTCACAATCTCGGATGTTGGGAAAACATTAAAATTCACAAACATCATAGTGTATGGGCAAAATCATGAATGCAGAAGTAAATATTCCAGCTGAAGTTATTTTGTAGCTCTGTGATCTTAGTAAGTTATTTTGCCACTCTGATTATCAATTTCCTAAAGGCTAAAATGTGAGCATACATATTTCAAACGCTTGTTGTGAAAGTAAATACAGCCTTTAACTTAGTATCAGCATAGAATAATTGATTGTGTTTTTAATGAGTGTGTTGAAAAATGAATTATATTAACTAAAATTTTCTTGGTGTTTGGCATATAATCGGACTCGACATATTAATGACATAAATCAATAAATGAATAAACCAATGAACAAAATAAACAAACACAGAGAAAAGTCTGATAAAACGTCATGAAGTTCTATCTTTGGCCATTTCTTGTTCTTATCTTCATTACTTATGTAGAAGAGAAGCCATTCTTAGACCAAGAATTTTCATATCTTCTTTATAACATTATCTGTGTCTTTAAAATGTTGATGTTGACTACGTTAAGTATATCTTAGACTTTTTGGTCACCAATCTTTCATAATCTATTTCAACTGATGCCCTAAAATATTTTACTGAGAACATTTTACTATCTTCTATGTACTACTTAAAAACGGGACTGACTGCTATTAAAATTAAGAAAACATCCTAATTAAAATTAGTGCTTTATTCAAGGTTTCCAAGTTTTGTTACTTTTACAACTTTACTCAAGGTTTACAAGTGTTTCCTATAATTAACTCTTGTTTCATATATTTAAAAGCTAGGCATTTTATTATTGAAATATTAGAATATTTTAATAATAAATTATTCAAATATCATTTAAATATTTTATTATTAATTTAATTATATATATTCAATGTATTATATATTATCTAATAAAATATATATTTTATTAGATAATTATTTTAAAAATACAAAAATATTATTATTTAAATATTAGAGATGCACATGCAGTTGACACACTCATCTCCTAGTGTCAATCTTAAGGCAAATCTTAGTGCTTTGTTATGTATATGAATTTGCCACTTGAAAAACATGGGTATCATACTTAGGATTTCTGTACCTGTGGAGATAATTTTTTCAAAGCTATTGTGAGATAAATATGCTCATGTGAAGACTATAGAACAGGAGACATTCCATCATGATCATTCTGTAGCATATATGAGAGTAAAGAGAATACCTCTTACCTACTTATCATAATAAGCATTACATTGTTACCAAAAAACCCATTTCTTTAATTAAAAATTTTCTAAAGTACATATATTCTTTTAGAAGTAGCTCCAATATTAAATCAGTGATTACTTTCACACTGGAACTCTTCTCTGTGTTGTGCCTGAGGCAGCTCCCAGAAGTCATACAGAGGTAACAGCTGTCACAAAAAACTGTGGACTTAGGGAAGCCCACAGCACCAGACTTTTCATCTTTTATATGGATGCCAAGTCAAACTAGGGAATATGTATGACGTAAACCTTGATGATCAGAGAAGAATATCTGTCTCTGTGTGTACGTGTGTGCATGCACATATACATGCACACATACACGCACACACACTTTGCTAGTCAGAGAGGATTCAATTGTCAATTATTGTTACATTTAACTTTGCTATGTCCCTTTGAATATGTACTTAGATTAAAAAAAAAAAACTTTTCTCAGTATCTTAAATTAATATATAGAGCCCTGGAGTACTATTCTTAGCGTAGGTGCTGGGTAAAATGGCTATTACAAGACATCTCTTGTTCACAGGATGGCCTCGTTTTTCATTTTAGAAAAATCATCTCATATATTAAGGAACTAAAATGACATGAGACATTGATGGTAAGAATCTAGTTAGAGAGCTGACATACTACATCATGAACTATTCATACATAAAGTTTTCCATTATTTTAAAGAGTAGCCTGATCGAAATTGAGTTTCATTATGTTAATTCTTAAACATACATAGTGTTTAGATCAGGAAGTAACTTTGGTGGTTACCCTCAGTACATCCTTTCTTCCAGTGCATATTCATCCATTTGTTATGTGAGCAAAGCAATTTATTATATGTATGTATGTATGTATTTTTGAGACAGGGACTCACTCTGTCACCTAGGCTGGGGTGCAGTGGCCCAATTTCAAATCACTGTATCCTCGACCTCCTGGACTCAGGAGATCCTCCTGTCCCAGCCTCTCACGTATCTGAGACCACAGATGCACACTGCCACACCAGGATTTTTTTATTTTTTGTAGAGATGGAGTCCGCTGTGCTGCCCAGGCTGGTCTAGAACTCCCGAGCTCAAAAGATCCTTCCTCATCAGCCTCCCAAAGTGTTGGAGTTACAGGCATGAGCCATTGTATCTGGTCTGTTCTCTTGTACTTTCTAAAATTCTTTGGGATAAGTCATATGCCAAATTAAGATTTCATAACCTGTGAACATTTCTTTCCAAGTGCTTTTTTCCCTAAAGACTATCAAAATAAGAACAATATTTTTCTCAAGTTGATACTTAGAAATTGTACTTTTTAAAAAAACTATGTAATAATGTACACTTCATAGGGTTGTAATCTATTAACCTGATACAGTACTTGACATACAAGAGGTAGCAAATACTTGGTATTTGTCATTGTTCATTGTGGACGCTATTTAAAAAACTCTTATTGCATATATAAAATAGAAAATAAATAAGTTTAATGGCTTCTTCCTGGTAATGACACTAAATAAATAAAGTCAAGACAAGAAGCAGGATATCCTGGCTCTCAATCTGGTGCTCCTTGCAAAATTCAATAAATACCTCTTCTCCAAGACATATTTAGAACCAAGAATATCAAATACTAAATAATAATAAAGAAACCCTAGTTATTGAAATTATATCACTGTGAAAATAACTAGTATGTTTAATGTAATCAGAAACCATTAAAGGTCGACAAAGTTATAATAAAGCATATGTTGGACAGTTATACTTACAAGTGGTAATATACACTACTTGTCATTAGCAAACACCAGAATTTTAAAGTGAACTCTATCAGTGGATACTGAGAAAGTGGAGAATCTGCCAGTTCAAATAGGGGCAGATTCCTATTTGTGGGTCTTTATTTTCCTCCAAAAGAAGCCATGTCCTCCTCCCCTAAATTCATTTAAGTCAAATACGTCCATCCATATCACAGTGTCCAATTTTCACGGATGTCTATAAATTAACTGGACTGAAGAAAATGCAGAAAGGAGAAACAGCCAAGTTAAACATTTCAATTATTGTATTCAGTGGTCCTACAGCTGTCATAAACAGATTATCTCAACAAGTAAAAGAAAAATGCTTTAACTTCACTATTCTCTCCAGTTGAAAACATTCTGTTATATTCATGACACCTTTAAATATAAATGATCTAAGAGCTATAAGATATCCATGTATTCATTCTCAGAACAAAACAAAAAAGTGCAAAAATACCAAGGAAACAAAAGTGGATAGTTTTGAGAATGTATCTCCAAAATATTTCTTTGGTAATTCCAGCAGTATTCTATCACTGCCTCCTCAATCCCTAGTCCCACCACCACCCAGATTCATCTG
The DNA here is from genome assembly GCF_001604975.1 of Cebus imitator. Lineage (NCBI taxonomy): Eukaryota > Metazoa > Chordata > Mammalia > Primates > Cebidae > Cebus > Cebus imitator. The sequence goes on along the minus strand of NW_016107523.1, from coordinate 807,849 downwards.
GAAAGAAACATCATATTAGTATTATCTGCACTAGATAATTATCTGCACTACATCAATTATATTATGGCTACACAGCATTTTGTGAGATGACCCAGGAACTTAACTGCCATAAGTTCCAAACAGCTAATTCACAGTTGGAAGCTGCATACATGTTGGCTCAAGAAAGAATCCCTCATGGAGATGTGAGAGAGAAAAATATGACTTCCAGGCCTACCACGTCAGCCAAATTGGCCTCAGCAATCACCGGGGTAGCACATGTTGCACCCAGAGTATCTCTATATTGTTTTCCCTCCATGATGAGCATACAAAATTCAGGCACTGGGATAATGAGAAATAGCAGAAACATAAGGGCCTATAAAATGGAGTCATGTGCACTGAAATGATGTCACAGATGCAGCACCATCATGAAGTCATGTCACAAAATAGCTAAATGGCAAAAAATTAATTTAAGCACAGATCTTCTAGCAAGTACACAAATATGGATAACATGTATAATAGAGCCCTGCACTAGGTAAAACAGAGTTCTTTTGCCAAGACAATGAGAATGATATATTAAAAAAAAAAAACCACACTCTTACATACGGATTCTTCACAGAGGTAAGCTTACATTTTAGCTTCTATATTTGGATCATTTATCACAGATCTTACGATGGCTCCTGTCCAAGGCATTGTGCATTTGGGGCCAATAACTGTTAAGGCACCTCAGAAAAACACGTAAGCATTTATTATCACCCAACATTCACAAGAAAATGCTATGATCTGAAAAACATATTTCTAATATTGTACATTAGATATCTGAATTTGGGGTTTCTCTCACCATACATGGAGTACCAGGGCTATACAGAGCTATAATTTTAGTGTGGGGAATCCTGTCATTTTTGTCCTGGGCAACTCTTGAAAAAAGTTATGCCAAATTAACAGTTGTTTTGGATAAAATATTTACAATTGGATAAAGATCAAAGTCAACACCTTGAATAGAGCCCAGAATCTGATCAGTAACCAATCTGGACATAATTCACGGGTGTTACATGCTTCATGGTTTTGGCTCTTCCATCTGTTCTGCATCATTCTTATTTTGAATAGTTAGCACTTCAGTCAGTTCAAGCTAATCCAAGACTCCAAATTGGACACTGGGATTATAGGACCAAATTATCTGGCTTAAATGAAAAAGGCTAATATGTCCAAAGAATATATGACTACATGGCTGTATGTGCATATCACTCGGGAAGAAATTTTCTAGAATTTTTAATTTTTTTAACAGTTGAAAAATTTAAGACATCATACTTGCAACATTTTCAATCATGGTATCACAGAGCCTTGCATTAGCATATAGTTTACAGAAATCTAGTTTATATCCACCTAATAGTAATTTACACTAACTGTGTCTGAACACAGGGCTAATTCCAAAAATTAAACAACATCGTGTTTCTAGACATAAAAGTAAATAAGGTATTATTACTGACTTTTAGGGGCTGGGGGTAAATGTGGGATAAAAAGGTGGAAAAAGCACGTATGTTCATACTTCTATAATATATGCAAAATAAAACGCAATTGCTAATGTAGACTGTCAAGGAATCTTTGTGGTTCAAAGGAAAATACAAGAACATTATATCAGGCTGGGGAAGGTGAGATGAAGATAGATTTCAAGTAAGAGGCTGCATTTAACAGGGTCTTGAATGAGGGTTGATAATTTTAAAGAGGTGAGTATTATTTATAAGACAGAACCCTGAAAGTGACAATCTATATTTAGGATATAACACAAATATACATACAAATATGAAAACGTTAGCCTACAGTACATTAGAGGTTTGTGGGCATAGTTTCATTTCAAATAGAACAGAAAGTATCAGAGAAAGTACCGGGGCACAAAGATAGAAACTTAGTTTGACGTCATGCACAAAACATCAAAGCAAGAAAATTTTACATAAAACTATAAGCAATAGGGAATCATTAAATTTATGGAGTGGAAAGTCAACACTCTTAGATATTCTCTCAAGAAAGACAGGTTTATTTCCAGGAAATATAATTTATAAGAATAGATATTATACAGATAATTATCTATTTGACTATGTAAGAGGCTTTGAAAGATTTTGAGGACATAATGCAGGTCGACGACATTGGCAATGGTAAGGAAAAGAGAAGATAGAGAAATAGTAAGTCAGATCCTACAGAGTTTGGCAATTGAATTGGCGGCTAAAACAGAAGTGCAGAGGAGTTATGATATGAAGGGACACACGGGTCACCATCTCTGGTCTTGGCCCACCACTGCGTACTAAGAGTTACTTCTTCTGATAACAATAATGGTTACTTTTAAAATATATCTCCAGTCATTCTGAACTAGATGAGGCCCTTGTAAAAAAAAAAAAAAAAAAAAACAGAGGGAGGAAAGATATCTTCTTCTTTTCCCTCTGTCCTGCTTCCCCTGCCATCCCCTACAGACTCAAGGCCATTGGAGAGACACAGATAATGAGAAATTACCAGGGAACAAAAAATAAAATAAAAAAAGAAAAAGTAAAGACATATTAATATGATACAATACTCAAGTAACTACTGAATGCAAAAGAAGTCACAACAAAAATGCTTAAAATATGATTAAAAGAGGTTAGAACATATTTCTAGTAATATGTTGTACACATATCAATGTGAATAAAAAACGCTGAATGGATTAACTGAATTATCACCAAGTGAGTTATGTTTAAATGCTCATAGTTTTTGAACTTTATTAAAATTACATGACTTTGATGGTAGACTAAGTATATAATCATTGGATGTCATATATTTACATAGACAGCTCACATATTCTTCAATTAGCCCTAAATATTGCACCTACATGGGTCTTTATATCTCCCTAATGCTATGTTTATGGGTGAAAAAATAACTATTTTTACCAGAACTAGGGTAATGAATATGAGCTTATTTAGCAAAAGACGGTAAGTTCAGTTTGGGCTAGAGTTTGATGAACTACCTGGATAGTCAAGGGAAAATAACCACTAGAAAATATGGGGCTGGAGTTTTAAAACACATCAAAGACAGAGATTTAAATTGTTTTTTAGAGACAAGTGGATTACATTACTATTGAAGAGTAGACAGAAAAGGTGGTCAAGTTCATAGATCAGAACATATGCTTGAGAAGATACATCAGAGTAAAAGCTTTTGGATATAGAAAGAAAACTATTTTTAATCTGAGTTATAATTTTTGTGATGTATGCCTGCATTTTTCTTATGGAATTTGATGTCAAAAACATAATCTCAGTATCTTCTGATGGGTATGCCACAATATGATGGCTATTTGGAGAATATTCTTTGATACCAGCAGTGATCAAGAGGAAAACATGCAAATGAGGGCATGTTCTGGCTGATGAGTTGTAGGGTACTTTGCAGTCATCTTTCTAGCTAGCAGTAGAACTGAATTATTTTCACACAAAAGAAACAAACCTCAGCCTGGCAATTAATGTGCTATCTGTGTTCATAGTTCAATGCTAATAGTCTAATGAGCAGAATATCAGGTTAGAGTACCACTGTATTTAAAATCTACAAGCCACACATAAGACAAGTATACATAATTTAATAATTAGGGATCTGAAAATGAAAGTAAATACTCAACCGTGTGGGTGTGTGTGTTTGTATATTTAGACACTTTGTAAATCACCAAAGATTTAATTTAGATAAAGTAGGGTTGGAGGTAAGGTGCATATGGTAAAATTGACTAAAAAGATCTTCACATGAGCAAAGAATCCGGGAGGGCCTGGTAGCAAGAAAAATAAAGCAACTTGCAGACAATAGAATTGTCTGGACTGCAAGGAAGAGAAGACAGGGAAAGGAACATTTTCTACCCACCCATTAACTTATTCATTCAATATACTTACTGAATATATCTTAAGCGTTGGAGACTGTTTTAGCAGTAGGGTTATGGCAGTGAACAACACAAATTTCATATTCTCAAGAAGCATGCATTTGGAGGTGGGGATCCGTTTTACAAATAAAATGTTAAAGCCAAATATAAAGTTCTGTGTTAGATAGGGTGGTCAGAGAAAGCCTGTGTAGGGAGTGATGTAGATGAAGTGAAAGAGAAAGCCATACAGACTTTTGGGGGGTAAAGGGGTGATCATCCTAGATAAAGGAAAATATCAACCTCAAAAGTCCTGGCTCAGGAACATGCTTGGCAGAGTTAGACAAGAAAAATCAAGAAAGCTAGTGAACTTGGAACAGGGTAAGTCATAGGGAAAAAGGTGGGAAATGAGGTAGGACAAGGAGCCAAAGGCCAGATAAGATAAATCTTATAGGCCAAGGTTAAGAATTTGAATTATGTTTTAAGGCTGGCATGAAGCAATTAAACAATTGTGAACGACAGACTGAAGGCGGCTATAATTGGGAGTAATAAAACAAGTTGGGATGCTACTATAGTTGCGTAAGTGAGAATAATTAAGGGTTTGACTAGATGAGACAATTAGTGAGGTGCCTTTAAAGACTGGTTCTCAAAGTGCAACCTGCATCAGCAGCATCAACATCCCTTGGAAACTGGTGACATGTACAAATTATCAGGTAATCACCTACTGCATCAGGGACTCTGGGAGTGATACCCAGAAATCTGAGTATTAACAAACCCAGTAGGTGATTCCAATGCCTGCCAAAGTTTGAGAACTACTGCTTTATAAGTAAAGGCTCCCGCAATTTACTGAGTAACTTCTGTTTCACACAGTAAATTAAATATACATGTGTGTATGTGTATGTAGTATAAGAAACATCTGCCTTAAAAAGTAGAAAATTATTTAATGAGGACATCTGGAGCAATGGGAAGTAGAAAAATAAATAAATATGGGATATATAACCTATGTATATATTGTCTCACTACCTAAAAATTGAATTTATTGCTCTAAATTTGGGCCACATTCTGATTCATTTATAATACTGTATCATGCTACTTAGAACAAGCTTTCATTTAAATTGCCAGCACTCTTTCATGCAAAACATATAGTTGAATTTAATGATCTCATTATGAGTGATAAACAATTCCTCTGCAGATTTTCAGGCAAGCCATATTTTCATTTTTTAAAAAAGTCACTTGTTTTACCAGCAATGGGCAAATACAGTAACAAAAACTGAAAGCCGCAAATCAACATGAGTTGTATATAATTAATGAGTGTCATCCTCTAAAATATAGAATTGAGAAGTTACTAAAAACCTGAATATTTTGAGTTGCTATTTTGGGCAAAAAGCATAATAGGTCATAACAGAGGCTTCAAAATCAAAAAGATTCTATAGTCACCAAAAATAAATCCATCGAGAAACGCCTCTCTGATTTGATGGTCTGCAATTCCCCTTGTAATTACTTTTAAAATATATTTCAGAGTCCCTTTCCCGAAGCAATAATGTGAACAATTAAAAATGCTTAATATTAATACAATAAAGTTTATTTAAAAATACATACATATGTATGTTTGTTTACATATGCATCTACCTGCATTAAAAATGACTATACATTTATATACTCCTCACTGTAGTCATACACGTTGTGTCTCCATTACCACTCTGATGAAAAGGAGGTAGATTTAGAATATTGCTGTACATCCCACAGTGTTTACACTGGGGATTTTGGCAATCTCATAGGACAAGAAACTCCCAAGAAGAAATAGGTTGGTTTTGCGTTAGAAATATTTGCCAGAAGACAGTGTTCAAAGGGTACGATGGGCTCTCTTGATCACTATTCAGAAGACAGGGAAATACACTTGTTGCCATATAAGTTTCTGTTCAGGCATATAATTTAGTTTTTCCAAGAAAGGGCCAAAAGGTAGACAAAATACAATTGATGTGTGATTTCTGCAGTTTGATCTCCCTTTGTGGTATTATTGTCTTCTGTCTTTCACTGTTACTATTTATCATTTTCTCACTTTGATTTTACAAGCATCTCCTATATTATCAGTTTTCAAACATGGTTTCAATACATACCCTTAACAAACTGGAGCATCCAGAGTAGGAAGGAGAGAACTGACACTAGAAGTTGGGCTTAAGTTGCCTGTGACCACTAGTAAGTGACCATAAGAATGTGGGCTCCTCCATGGCATATTCACTGCTGATAACTATATTCCAGCAGAAAAAAAAATGTCAAAGAATCTCTAGGACTCAAGTGTTTCGCTACTTTCAGTATCTTCCAGATGTGATCATATCTTATCATGATTTTGAATTGTTTTTCTAAAAGAACTTTGAACATTCCCTATAATGTATCAAACTGAACATAAACAGTTTGCACTAGAATTGTACATGTTATATAACTTTACCTCAAAATTTATGTTAGGATATATTAATATCACTCTACTAATGAATATTCACTGAACATACTCAGAGCTCCTTTCTTTCTCCATTTCTCTACTCATTCTTCTCATGCATTAATAATTTACATTATAAATATATGTGTACAAATCTTTGTGCTCAATATTTAAAGAAATTTAAAAACAGGGACAGAACATTAACTAAAACTTGCTGTGAATCATATGAGGATTCTATTACAAAAACACTGTTAAAATATTTAAATATTTTTTCAGAAATGAAGAAACAGATTTAGACAATATTTCATTTCACTAGGTTACTTTCTATGGTCTTCAGAATAGAAAGTAGTAGAATCCAGATTTAATCTTAGATCTAAGACTGAAGCCTCTGGATTCTTCATCTTTTCTATGTTGCTTATTCTATTCCTTTCAAATAGTACACATTATAGACTGTAAAGTCTCAAGAGCAGCAATCATCTCTATTGATTCTTGGTCTATGCATCCACTTAGCACATAATATATACCCAATTATTCAGAATAATTTAACTATATATAAAATCAACTGCTAAAGGAATCTAGCATCTTGCACAATACATCTAGGATGTGAATAACAATAATATAAAACAGTATACATTAAATGCCAACCATTATATTAAAAAATAAAAAAGGAAGATTGAAATTAATTCTGACTCACAGAACAGGTCAGACAGGTAAGAGACACTGTTGATGTCCCATTCAGATGGGCTTTTAAGAGCTCTGTGAATCCCTACCCCAGTTTCTTGACACTTTATTGCTAAAAGCTGACTCCTGGGACATTGTGCAGATTATTCTTGAGCACTAGAAGGATAGATCAAGAAGCTACCCCACAGAAATACAAAAAACCGTCAGAGACTATTATGAACACCTTTATGCAACCAATCTAGAAAACTGAGATAAAATGGATAAATGCTTGGAAACATACAACTTCCAAAGACTGAACAAGGAAGAGACTGAATCCTTGAATAGACCAATAATGAGTCCCCAAACTGATTTAGTAGTATAAAGCCTACTAATCAGAAAGAGCCCAGGACCAGATGAATTCACAGCCAAATTCTACCAGATGTATAGCAAAGAGCTGGTCCTATTCCTACTGAAACTATTATAAAAAACTGAGGAGGAGGGACTTCTCCCTAGGTCATTCTATGAGGCTAATATCATCCTGATATGAAACACTGGCAGAGATACAGCAACAAAAAAACTCCAAGATGATATCCTTGGTGAACATCAACGCAAAAATTATCAGCCAAATACTGGCAAACTGAATCTAGAAGTACGTTTAAAATCCACCATGATCAAGGAGGCTTTACACCTGAGACACAAAGTTCATTCAACATATACAAATCAATAAATATGATTCACCACATAAACAGAACCAAAAACAAAAACCATATAATCATCTCAATAAATGCAAAAAAAAAAAAAAATAAGGCTTTTGGTAAAATTCACATCCATGTTAAAAATCCTCACCAAACTAGTGATTGAAGGAACCTACTTCAAAATAGTAAGAGCCATCTATGAGAAACCGACAGCCAACATCATAATGAATGGGCAAAAGCTGTAAACATTGCTCTTGAAAACTGGTACAAGACAAAGATGCCCTCTCTCACCACTCCTACTCAACATAGTACTGGAAGACTTAGCCAGAGCAATCAGGCAAGAGAAAGAAATAAAAGACATTCAAACAGGAGGAGAGCAAGTCAAACTATCCTTATTTGCACATGACATGATTCTATATTTAGAAAACCCTATACTCTGATAAGACGCTTCTTGTTTTGATACACAACTTCAGAAAAGTTTCAGTATACAAAATCAACGTACAAAAATCAGCAGCATTCCCATACAACAAGTTGACAGCCAAATCAAAAATGCTATCCTACCCCCAACAGCCACAACAACAATAAAATACCCAGGAATACAGCTAATCATGAAGGTTAAAGACCTCTTCAATGAGAATTACAAAACACTGCTCAAAAATAAATCAGAGATAACACAAACAAATAAAAAAAGTCATGCTTATGAATCAAAAGAATCAATATCATTAAAATGGCCATATTGACCAAAGCAATTCACAGATTCAATACCAATCAAATACCAATTGATTCCTATCAAATTGGTATTCCTATCAAATACCAATGACATTCTTTAAATAATTAGAAAAAAACTATTTTACAATTAACATGGAGACAAACAGCCTTAATAGCCAAGAAAATCCTAAGCAAAAACAAGAAAGCTGGAGGCATTACATTACCTGACTTTAAAATATACTATAAGAGTGGTGAGAGAGGGCATCCTTGTCTATTGCCAGTTTTAATGGGAATGCTGCTAGTTCTTGCCTGTTGAGAATGATATTGGCTGTGCGTTTGTTGTAAACAGTTTTTATTATCTTGAGGTACATTCCATTGATACTTAGTTTATTGAGAGTTTTTGGCATAAAGAGCTGTTGAATTTAGTCGAAGGTCTTCTCTGCATCTATTGAGATATTCATGTGGTTTTTGTCTTTGGTTCTGTTTATGTGGTGGATTATGTTTATAGATTTGCGTATGTTTAACCAGCCTTACATCACCGGGATGAAGCCTACTTGATCATGATGGATAAGCTTTGTAATGTGCTGTTGGATTCAGTTTGCCAGTATTTTATTGAAGATTTTTGCATCAATGTTCATCATGGATATTGGTCTGTAGTTATCTTTTTTAGTTGCGTCTCTGCCCAGTTTTGGTATCAGGATGATGTCGTTCTCACAGAAAGAGATAGGGATGACTACAAGACTACAGTAATCAAAACAACATGATACTGGTACCAAAACAGAGATATAGACCAATGGAACAGAACAGAGGCCTCAGAAACAAGGCCACACATCTACAGCCATCTGAAGTTTGACAAACTGGACAAAAACAAGCAATGGGAAAAGGATTCCCTATTTAATAAATGATGTTGGGAAAACTGGCTAGCCATATGCAGGAAGGTGAAACTGGACCCCATCCTTACAGCTTATACAAAAATTAACTCCAGATAGATTAAAGATTTAAACATAAGAACTAACACCATAAAAGCCCTAGAAGAAAACCTAGGCAACACCATTCAGGACACAGGCGTAGGCAAGGACTTCATGACCAAAACACCAAAAGCAAGTACAACAAAAGCCAAAATAGACAAATGGGATCTAATTAAACTTAAGAGCTTCTGCACAGCAAAAGAAACAATCATTAGAGTGAACCAGCAACCACAGGAATGGGAAAAAAAATTTGCAATCTACCCATCTGACAAAGGGCTAATATCCAGAATCCACAAAGAACTAAAGCAAATTTACAAGAAAAATCAAACAAACCCATTTAAAAGTGGGCAAAGGATATGAACAGACACCTTTCAAAAGAAGACATTTATGAGGCCAACAAACATATGAAAAAATGCTCATCATCACTGGTCTTTAGAGAAATGCAAATCAAAACCACATTGAGATACCATCTTGCCCCAGTTAGAATGGTGATCATTAAAAAATCTGGAGACAACAGATGCTGGAGAGGATGTGGAGAAAAAGGAACACTTTTACACTGTTGGTGTGAGTGAAAATTAGTTCAGCCATTGTGGAAGACAGTGTGGCGATTCCTCAATGATCTAGAAATAGAAATTGCATTTGCCCCAGCAATCCCATTACAGGGTATATACCCAAAAAATTATAAATCATTCTATAATAAAGGCACATGCACATGTATGTTTGTTGTTGCACTGTTGAAGATAGCAAAGACCTGGAATCAACCCAAATGTCCATCAATGATAGGCTGGAGAAAGAAAATGTGGCACATATACACCATGGAATACTATGCAGCCATAAAAAATTATGGGTTTGTGTCCTTTGTAGAGACATGGTTGAATCTAGAAACCATCATTCTCAGCAAAGTGACACAAGAACAGAAAACCAAACACTGCATATTTTCTCTCATAGGTGGGTGATGAAAAATGGGAACACTTGGGCACAGAGAAGAGAACAATATTCACTGGGCTAGGTGGCAAGGTGGAGGGGAGGCGAGGGGAGGGACAGCAGGGGGACAGGGAGGATGGGAAGGGATAACACTGGTAGAAATGCCTGAAGTAGGCTACGAGGGCAGGGGTGGGATGGAGACAGCAAACCACCACGGCATATATGTACCTATAAAACAATCCTGCAGAATGCAGGATGTGCACATGTACCCCAGAGCCCAAAGTACAATAAACACACACACACACACAAACACACACACACATACACACACACACACATACACACACGTACACACACACACACACACACATATACATATACTATAAGGGTATAGTAACCAAAACAGCATGGTACTGGTACAAAAACAGACACTTGGACAGTGGAACAGAATAGAGAACCTAGAAATAAAGTCACACACCTACAACCATCTGGCCTTTGACAAACCTGACAAAAACAAGCAATGGGGAAAGGACTTCCTAGTCAATAAATGATCCTGGGATAATTGGCTAGCCAACTGCAGAAGACTGAAACTGGACCCTTACTTACAACATATACAAAAACTAACTCAAGATGGACTAAAGACTTAAATCGAAAACTAAAAGCTATCAAACCTCTGGAAGATAACCTAGTAAATACTATTCTGGACATAGGACCTGGCAAAGAGCTCATGATAGAGATGTCAAAAGCAATTCCAGCAAAAGCAAACATTGACACATAGGACCTAACTAAATGAAAGAGCTTCTGCAGAACAAAAGAAACTATCAATGGAGTAAACAGACAATCTACAGGATGGGAGAAAATTTTTGCAAACTATGCATCTGATAAAGGTTTAATATCCAGAATCAATAAGGAACTTAAGTTCACAAGAAAAGAACAAACAACCCCATCAAAAACTGGCCAAAGGCATGAACAGACACTTTACAAAAGAAAACATACATGTGGCCAACAAGCATATAAAAATGCTCAACATCACAAAACATTAGTGAAATGCAAATGAAAACCACAGTGAGATACCATTTCACAGGAGCCAGCATGGCTACTGTTAATTCAAACAACAGATTCTGGCAAGGTTGTTGAGAAAAGGGAATGCTCATGCACTGCTGAATGGAATGTAAATTAGCTCAACCATTTTTGGAAGCTCTTTGGCAATTTCTCAAATAACTTAGAATTAACATTTGATCCAGCAATCCCATTACTGGGTATATACCCAAAGGAATATAAATTGTTCTGCCTAAAAACACATGCACGTGTTTGTTCATCTCAACACCACTAACAATTGCAAAGACATGGAATCAACCTAAATGTCCATCAATGGTAGAATGGATAAAGAAAATATAGTACATATACACCATGGAATACTATGCTGCCATAAAAATGCATGAGATCATATCCTTTGCAGCAACATGGATGCAGCTGGAGGTCATTATCCTAAGTAAGGTAACACAGGAACAGAAAATCAAATGTCACATGTTTTCATCTGTAAGTGAGAGCTAATTATTAAGTACATCTTGACACAAAGAAGGGAACAACAGACACAGGAGCCTGCTTGAGGGTGGATGGTGGGAGGAGGATGAGGATTAAAAAACCACCTGTTGGGTACTGTACTGGGTGACAAAATAGTATGTACACCTAACCCCCACAACACTCTATTTACCTACATAGCAAACCTGCACATATACCTCTGAATCTAATTTTTTTAAATTATACTTTAAGTTCTGGGATACATGTGCAGAATGTGCAGGTTTATTACACAGATATACATGTGCCATGGTGGTTTACTGCACTCATTAACTCGACATCTGCATTAGGTATTTCTCCTAATGCTATTCCTCCCCTAGTCTCTCACCCCCTGACAGGTCCAGATGTGTGATGTTCTCCTCCCTGTGTCCATGTGTTCTCATTGTTCAACTCCCACTTATGAGTGAGAACATGCAGTGTTTGGTTTTCTGTTTCTGTGGTAGTTTGCTGAGAATGATGGTTTCCAGCTTCATCCATGTCCCTGCAAAGGACATGAACTCATTCTTTTTTATGGCTGCATAGTATTCTATGGTGTATATGTGCCACATTTGCTTTATCCAGTCTAAGATTGATGGGCACGTGGGTGGGTTCCCAGTCTTTGCTATTGTAAACAGGGCTGCAATAAACATACATGTGCATGTGTCTTTAGAGTAGAATGATTTATAATCCTTTGGGTATAAACTCAGTTATGGGATTGCTGGGCCAAATGATGTTTCTGGTTTTAGATCCTTGAGGAATACACACTGTCTTCCACAATGGTTGAACTAATTTACACTCGCATCAACAGTGTAAAAGTGATCCTGTTTCTCCATATTGTCTCCAGCATCGTTCTTTCCTAACTTCTAAAAATATTTTATATAAAAAAGAATTTAAAAAATGGGATTTGCAAAGAGTGACTAATGTGTAGGCTGCCTTGTTTGTAGTGATAAATCATTTCAGAGAGAAAGCTAAAGAGATGATAGGCATTGTAAAAGAAGCAATGAAGTCTTAATTTAGTAGATAAATGTAAGACATTGAAAGTTTTTTTCCTCCTACATTCAATAAAGCGAGGTGTCTATATTTCTGCCTCCATACATATTGTCCAGCAACATTCTAATTGTTTTTAAAGATTGTTGGCCATGTTTCTATATTTTTCTTGATATTTCTCTTGATTCTGACAACCTAAAGATATTCTCCTTCCTTTTCCCAGTCATTTGTGTGTACTCTTTCTATATAAGAAACTTTGACTTTTCTCATAATTCCTTATATATTTCTGGCCTAACTTACAGAAAATGTAAGTTTTCTCAATGCAGAGTCAATTTCCAATGATTTCATTCCCCAAATCTTTGCTACTGTCTTTTCCATGTAGTCTATACTAAACTCTAGATTTTATTGCATATCACTTTTCCTCCTCCGCCACACTCCCTTTGATAGGAATAGAATAGCAGGTGCTCAGAAATAAGTTTGTTTCTTTCTCAATACAATGCAGGCATCTATTTTGACATTCCACAGAATGACAAGGTCATTCAATCAATGGTTATCTGAATATTCTGTAATCTGCAATTCTCTGGGTATGCAGGAGGAGAGAAGAGGGATGTAGACAGACTATTTCAATGCTCTTTCTATTATTATAAAAACAATCTAATTTATGTTACCTTATTAAAGCACTGATAAAAATTTAACAGTAAAATAAATAATATATCACTCATTTTTAATTATTCTCAACTATAGTAGAAGTGTTCTTTTTATTTGCAGTCTACAAATATTGGTCAGTAAATTAAATGATAAATTCTGGGAAAATCCCACCTAGTTACATCGAGACAATAAGTTGACTCAGTGCTGAAAAGACTACTTAAGAGCGTCAGTAGCATGCTTTCTACAAATTATGCTTCCAACAGAATATATTCTATTTCTTTTGCATAGGAAAGTGTTCTTCATAGTAACCCTGGTAATGACTACTACAAGAAAGGTGTAGCAGTTTAAAAGTATGCTTTAAGTAGATTTAATGCCTAGTCTCTATTTTCTCTTGATTTTTCTGCTGCCCTGCTATATTATTTTTTATGCTAGGAAATGTGAATGTCACCTATAAAACTTTAAGAGGATAAATTTCAGAACCAAGAGTTCTGGCTTTGTAACAAAACAAATAACATATGAACTTGAAATCATTAGGAATTTTGCTTTTGTGAGAAATATCAATAAAATATGCAATATTGATAACTGACCCAAAATGCCTTTAAAATTTTCTATGTATATCCTTCATGTTACAATCTAGCTCAAATTATTTTAGTTTTGGCACAAATATCTTCTTCATGAAGGTTTCTCTTGAAGAGACAATTAGCATGATCAAATATCTTATGTCCTCCTTGACATTTCCCAGCTTTCCTTGTAGTGATTTTGAAGTCATGTGACTTTTTTCTGCCCAAGGAAAGTTGGGCACTTGTCATTTCCAGGTTTACTAAGTGCTGGTGGGCTTCTTTCATTCCTGCTTTCCTGTGAGAATTTATACTAAGTATGAAAGATAATGTAAGTAGAAGAGGTAGGACAGCTAGCTAACCTACAATCAGACAACACTTGGTTGTAGTAACTTGCTGAGTTTCAAGGCTTTGCCTGTTTTGACACTTAGCCTTGTTTATCTTAAAAAGCATCCATGCCCTGATTGCTTTCAATGGATAGCCCCACTTTCAGGTCTTTCTATCACCGTTTCCTGTTTGATTTCCTCCTTAGCACTTATTACCATGTAACATACTGTAAATATCACTTTCTCATTTTATTTTCTATAACTTTCAACTAGATCAAAAGCTCTGTAAAACAAGAATGCATTTTTTATTTCAGTTTAGTTTACTGCTCTATCCCTAACAACTTGGGCTGTACCTGGAACATAGTAGATGCTCCACAATTTTGCCACTTGAGGAAGTTACATAATTTCTTAACCTCAATTATCCTTCTTACCATATACTCATGAAGATAAATGAGAACATGTGTCAATCTTCTAGTTTCACAAGTAGTATACATTTAAAAGAGTTAGTGAATGAAAGTTTTATACAAATAACACCACCTGGTTATCAGATAAGCTCTACCATACATTTTCTCAACATGATCTTAAAATAAATTTTGTACTATACACCATGTTTATCCAATAAACAGCGTTAACACTTTTTTTTTTT
>NW_016107523.1:786190-792805 GCF_001604975.1 Cebus imitator | reverse complement strand
CAATTCTCCTGCCTCAGCCTCCTGAGTAGCTGGGATTACAGGCACACACCACCATGCCCAGCTAATTTTTTGTATTTTTAGTAGAGACGGGGTTTCACCATGTTGAACAGGATGGTCTCGATCTCTTGACCTCGTGATCCACCCGCCTCGGCCTCCCAAAGTGCTGGGATTACAGGCTTGAGCCACCGCGCCCGGCGCGTTAACACTTTTTATTTGTATCACTGTCCTTTGCAATTTATCAAGATACGATGCACACATGCATAAAAACACAAATATTTTATACACACAAATATAAGCATACACGTGTATATGCGTATATGTCTGCATATGTGTGTACATATGTATGTACCTGTGTTTATGTATTTATATTTGTATAGGTGTGTACGTGTGTATGTGTGTACATGTGTATGTGTATATAGGTGTGTATGTGTGTATTGGTATGTGTGCATGTACATGTGTGTAAATATATATTTAAATGAGATAAATAAGTAAAACATTTTTCTAGGTATCGGCTAATAAATCTACAGTTTCAATTCTCAGCGCTATGAGAGGACAAATAAATGTAAATGTATGCTGAATAAACATCTACTTTTCTCAAGGATAAGTGAAGGGCAAAAAAGGTATAGAAAAAGTAGAAAATGTGACAGTTACTGGTCTGAGTACACAATGTATATACTCTAAAGTTATCTTTGTTCATTTGATGTATCAAATGCAGGCAACATTTTGCCACTCTTCTAGCAGATGTCACTACCTATCAAAAGATTTTTTTGAAGGGTGACTCAACCTAAAAAGAAAATCAAAGTAATTCAGCATTATCTGCAGTGACACCGAAAACTCATTCCTTTCTACTGAAGTACTCCCTGAAGATATTTTTTTCATCCCAGAATGTTTCTCCCATACTAAACACTTATAGCAATAATACATTTTAACAAAAATTTAATTCATAATGAGGGAAAAAATTGAAAGAAGGTAAAAGAAAATATTTAACAAGCATTGTGCTTCAAGACGTTCTGAACAGATCAGAACAGAAATAAACTTTCTAAATTTATTCAGAGAGGAAACAAGTATACAGATATCGAAGTATATTTTATTTCTGACTTTTAATATATTTTACCTGTTTGAAGAGAAAAAATTCTGCAGAGAATGGAACTAAAGCAAACATTTCTGAATCATGCATTTTATTGTGTGCAATGCCTTTCATTTTCACATTGTTATTTAGAGTTTATTTCAGAAGATAAGAAGTTACTGCATCTTCACTTTCATTTAATCATGGATGAAGAAGGTGGGAAGAGAAAATAATGGAAATAAATGAAAAATATATAAATGAAGAGGTTGTTAAGTGTACACTCAGTAGAGCTGTATGGGTGGAGAAGATATCTGAAACCAATAAGCGCTGCCTAGAAAATGTCCACAGATAAAAGTAGCTGAGCAAGGGATCAGAGACTTACATTTGTGAGCATTAATAGTCATGGTAATATCTTCTACTAATGTTTTAAAGATCTCACTGTTATACACAGTAAAAGTCATAAAGAAGGAGATTTCACTAAAGTTTTATGGAATTCCAAATAATAATTTTCCCTACATTGTCCCTTCACTGAAAAACAGTGGAAAACTGAGAAACACAAAACCTCAGATGACTGCTTTTTGTAAGGGCCATTGCCATACTCTGTTTTACCCGCTGAGTGTTTTCAAAGGCAACGTAATACCAGAAATGAAGCACCGAGCCAGGCTAAAGCATCCATATGCCCTAGATTTTCTGTGAAAAAATTGCAGTGCCCGATTCCTGTGTTCGACAATATTTCCTGTCTTGTCATAAATGCTAAAGTCCAGAATATCAAATTTCAAAATTTACAGATAAACTTTAGTCCACATTAAAAAAAAAGTTGGAAAAGAAAGATTGAAAGTACACTAAGGCAAATACTTAGGATTTTTTTTTTGTATGCCTTTAAAAATAAAACATGTTAAGTCAGTCTGCAGAATAAAGAAAATACAAATGACGTCTTCTTGGGCTTCTTTACAAACTTACTTCCGTGACACTTTTATTCTTCTTCATTGTATGCCCTGAGGATGCCCATGAACTTTTCTACTTTCATTTGGAAGAAAGATATGAAAATTTAAACACATTTCTTCTAAATACATTTTCCTTTCTGCCAACTTGACAGTAGTTACCCCAATTTTATTTCCCACCCCTTTCTTGCATATTTGGTGGAGTCACTTCAGTTTCAGCAGTTCTCATAGGTTTCTATTCATTAAAATAATCACATCAACGAGTGATAAAAAATATTAGTGCTGGAGGGGGGCAAAGAAATGGGAAGAAGAAAGAGCAAGACCCATCCCTTTTAGTGATATGAAAAGTGATATGGTGACAATTCCTTTATTCGTCTATTCTGAGCAACTCACTATGAAGCTAGGTTTCATTTGGAATATATACAGTTAAAAATAGTATACAGAAGTAGATTTTACATATTCTACAATTTGCACAACGGGAATTTATTTTGGTGCATCATATATTGTCTAGTGACAATATAACTTATGGAAGTCATGCAGAGAAGATGAAGGAAAGAAGAAAGAGAGAGAAATGGAGACAGGGAAGACAGAGGGAGAAAAATTAGTAAGAGAGAAAACAAATTGCATAGTGTAGTCAGGCACACTCAGCATTCCCCTATGTACCCCTCTTTCCTCAAGGCACCAAAAGTAAAGATATGTAGCTTCTTTTGGAACTTCAGCTCCTGAGCCCTTTCTTGCATAGTGTCCATCTATGAATATGACCTCTTTGTCATACAATAACTTACAGTTTAAGAATTTTCAATATTAATTTTAGCTGCACTAGTTTTCCACAGTATACTCTGACTGCTGAGTCTAATTCCTACTTAAAATCTGACTCCAGTGTACTTTCTAATCTAAAAGAATATAAATAAGAATTGTAATGATAAAATAGATAGGTATTATTGAATGATTAATTGCCTACTGGAACTACAGTATAATATTGCAAATTTCAAATGTGTAAATCAGAAAAACCAAGCTCAAGTAATTTTTCTGATGATGGAATGAGAGAACATACATTAAGTCCCTGGTGCAGGGCCTGACTCATAACATGAAAACAAAAATCTGGAGTTAATATGATTATCTGCAGGTTTGATATTTATTTTTCTCGTCTGGAGCAGCAGCAAATCTTTACATAAGTTTAGAAAGTATGCATAATATAAATAAGCTACCTAAGCAGGTTGCATCTTTAAAGTTAATTTGCCAAAAACTTTTATAGAAGTGAGAAGATCATTTCCCATAAAATATTACCAGTTGTTATGACTCATATTAATTGAAGGTCTACTATGTTTTAGATTCAGTAATAAGAGATTTATATATCATTTTATTTAATCTTTACAGTAACTATGGAAATAAATAATTATTTTTATATTACAGTTGAAGCTTCTGAGGTGCAGAGAGCTATAGTAACACATCCAAGGTTAAGCAGCAACTGATATATGTTATAATGATGTTATGACTCCTATTAATTGAAGGTCCACTATGTTTTAGATTCTGTAATAAGAACTTTATATGTCATTTTTAAAAATCTTCACAGTATCTGTGGAAATAAATAATTATTGTTATTTTATAGATGAAACTTCTGAGGTGCAGAGAGCTATAGTAACACATCTAAGGTTAAGTGGCAATCGATGTATGTCTGATGTTAAAACCAGTGGTTTTTTTACAGTTAGCGTACATTAGTTGATTATATACACCCTAGAACATATAGAGACTATGCATCATCTTAGGATTAGTGTCAGTGTTTCCCTCTATCCATATTATTGTTGTAATGAATTGCTTTTTATATATTGGAAATGGAATATGTCAGCATCGTTGAAGCATGGCTTCCATTTTTGTAATTCCCAGAGTGACTTGTTTGTATTTAACAGATATTTTCCTATAAAGAACAAAGTATGCCTGATCATGTAATAAAAATCTCTGATAATAACTCTCATATCCACTTCAAGGAATGTGTATATATATAAATATATACACATTTGTTTTTTCTGCATATCACCAAACCTGGTTTAATTAGAAAACTAGTCAAACACAGAGTCAAACAAATGACCATTAATGTTATATCTTCATTAAATAATACATGTATTTTTTAAAAAAACTTCATAAATATAATTTTCCTTACTCTGGAAGTTACTATAAATTGTGTATTCCACTGAATACACGTCTGATGTTTGAGGCACTAGTGGTTTCCTATTTTTTTGGGGTTTGCTCCTTTCAGAACCACAATGGATATAAATCCACCCAATTCAGGTTCACTGAGACTGTACGAATTTTTTTTGACCAATACCGTGCAAGTGAAACTTATATCATTCTTGATCTTGCTGAGATCAAATGAATAACATAAGTATCAGGTGCATCACACATTTAATCTTAAGTACCAAATGAATAACATGTTGATTCTGAAGATCATCTCTGAGCCTTCACATGGAGAATAGTTGTCTTGGATTGTTGCCAAGAGCCATGCAGACTTAATGTAAGCAAGGAAAAACATGGTTTTTGAGCCACTAAAAATTTTTGTTCGTTTAAAAATTTTAAATAAGTAAATGATACACTTGATGTAACAGGATACCAGCCCAGCACAGAGAAGTGTATTTCACTATTATGTAGGAAGTAAAAACTTTCAATAAAATATATACCAATGCCAAAAATTAGTGTGTATAACTATGTTTCCATACAAATATTAATTGATTACAGTTGTTTCAAAAGTCACATTCCATATTCAGGCCAAAGTATAACAAATATCTTAAACATTATACCTAGCAGTTTTCTAACTATGTGAATCATGGGTTTTCTTATTTCCCCCCATATCCTTAAAGTTTTTAAAAAATTATTTTTACTTTCAAATTTTAAATTTTCTGCCAAAAATTCTCAGGTGTAGTATCAAGATTTAAAATCAAGAGAGACTGTATATTATGCTATATATGTATGTGTGTGTATACATATGTTATATATTATATATCTAATACATTGCTTGTATATTATATACATATATGTGTAAATTTATAAAATATAATACATATATGCAAATTATATAAAACATATATGTAAATTATTTTCCAAAGGAAAACCCTGATAAGATTTTTGTTATTAATTACATTACAGTAAAAATAACACTAACAGAAAACAAATATTTAGACAAGATAAAGTTTTAGCAACTAGCTGTGTCCATGTAAATGCTACTACCATAAATTATAAAATATAAGTCAAAATACTAAAATGAAACAAAGCACAGTTATTTTTGGATTCAGAACAATCAGAATTTTGTGTATTTAAAAGTCATTGTATAACAGTAAATGACTGACATTTTCTTTTTTAACTTTTATTTAAAGTTTGAGGTACATGTGCAGGTTTGTTATACAGGTAAATGGGGTGTTTGTCATACAGATTATTTCGTGACCCAGGTATTAAAACTTGTACCCATTAGTTATTTTTCCTGATCCTCCTCTCCTCCTACCTTCTACCTTCCAGTAGGCCCTACTGTCTGTTGTGTCTGTTGTTCCCCTCTATGTGTCCATTTCTTCTCATCATTTAGCTCCCACATGTAAGTGAGAACATATGGTATTTGCTTTTACATCCTGCACTTCTTTGCTAGGGATAATGGCACCCAGCTCCACCCATTTCCCTGCAAAGGACATAATGTTTTTATGGCTGCATAGTTCTCCAAGCTGCATATATACTATATTTTCTTTATCCAGTCTACATTGATGGCCACTAGGTTGATTGTACGTCTTTGCTATTGTGAATAGTGCAATGAACTTACGCATGCATTTGTCTTTATGATATAAGGATTTATATTCCTGTGGGTATCTATCCAGAAATAAAATTGCTGGTTCGAATGTTAGTCCTTTTTCAGCTCTTTGAGGAATTGCCACACTGTTTTCCACAATGATTGAACTAATTTACACTTCCACCAACAGTATATAAATGTTTCATTTTCTTCACAACCTCACCAAGTGCCTGTTATTTTTTTGACTTTTTAATAATAGCAATTCTGACTTATGTCTGAGAGTATCTCATTAGGATTTTGTGTTTCTCTAATAATCAGTAATGTTAACCTTTTTTAAATGCTTGATGGCCACGTGTATGTCTTCTTTTGTAAAGTGTCCATGTTCTTTGCCCACTTTTTAATTTTTTTTCTTGTAAATTTGTTTAAGTTTCTCATATATTCAGGATACTTGTCAGATGCATAGTTGGCAAAAATTATCTCACATTCTGTAGGTTGTCTGTTGATTTTGTATCTTGAAACTTTGCTGAGGTTGTTTGTCAGCTTAAGGAGCCTTTGGGCCAAGACTGTGGAATGTTCTACATGCAGGATAATGTAGTTTATAAACAGGCATAGTTTGACTTCCTCTCTTCCTATTTAAATGCCCTTTATTTATTTCTCCTGCCTGATTGCTCAGTCCAGGACTTCTAATACTATGTTGAATAGGAATGATGACAGAGGGCATACTTTTTGTGCCAGTCTTCAAGGGGAATGCTTCCAGCTTTTGCCCATTCAGTGTGATGTTGACTGTGGGTTTCTCATAGATTGCTCTTATTTTGAGATATGTTCCTTCAATACCTCGTTTTCTG
>NW_016107523.1:737641-785465 GCF_001604975.1 Cebus imitator | reverse complement strand
TTTTGGTTGCCATTTGTCTTCTGCTAAATTTGGGGTTGGTTTGTTCTTGGACCTCTAGTTCTTTTAGTTGTGATGGTAGGCTATTAAATTAAGATATTTCTAACAATTTGATGTGGGCATTTAGTGCTATCAATTTCCCGGTTAACACTGCCTTAGCTGTTTCCCAGAGATTCTGGCATGTTGTATCTTAGTTCACATTAGCTTCAAAGAACTTCTTGATTTCTGCTTTAATTTCGTTATTTGCCTAAAAGTCATTCAGGAGTACATTTTACAATTTCTATGAAATTGTATTGTTTTGAGTGAATTTCTTACTCTTGATTTCTAATTTGATTGCACTGTGATCTGAGAGTTCTAGTGTTCCCCTAATAATAATTTGTTGAGTTGACCCCAGGAGTATTAAATATCAATCCAAATGAGAAAACTGACCTATAATTCTATTTTGTGCCACTGGAACTCTGCAGTAAAAATGTCATTCTTCTAGTTTTCAGTTCTGGAATGAATGCAGGTTCCAGCCTGCTTTTCCAACAAGAATTTCAGTTCAATACAATTCTACATGGTACCAGAAACCTCATGTTTAGAGCATCCAATGAATCACTGAGAGCCTTTCAAGCCACCAATGGAAATTCTTATCAGTGTAATCCTAAGGAAAATGTCCATGTTACAAATGCCTGTTCAGTAAACATATTCAAAGTTTGGATGCTTTCAGGTTTTTTGCTTGAAGGTGACAAGCTTGGATCTCTCAAAGAATACCAACAAGATGAAAATATGCTGAGTTCTCTTGCCAGTGTAGGGCCTCTTACAGGAATTGTCTTCATTGTCTCAGTTGCTTATCTCATTGACAGGAACAGAACTCATGCCTGGCATCAGACAATTTAGCATTCTATGTTACTCTCCACCACTGTAGATCAACAGTAGTTGCCAGAGGTCTATATTCATTTTCCCTGGCATTCAATTGGCAATGAAATGGAGGCAAACTTTCTTGTAAACTGTTTCTCTAAAGTCCGCTTTATAAAATGTAAAATATATCTTACGAAATTTACTTACTATGCACAAAAGAATATTGAAATAGTAATGTTAGTTTTACTAACTGGTTAAATATTAACATTTAGCAAAGTAGAACTCATAAAGAAGGGTAAAAGTAGTGTTTTAAAATAGGCACTAACAACATCATTTAACTCCATCATTTAACTTTTTAAGATTCTGGCATTTGCTTTAACTATTCTTTACTCAGATTTAAGGCTTACATAAAAAAAACCTTGGGCTCTAACATTTATAACTAATGAAGGTTGGCTAATCGTTATCGTGACATGTTTACATGAGTCAAAAATAATAGAGGAAAGAAAAATCTAAAACAAAATATTCTTAAGATAAAGATTTGAAATATTTAAATTAAGCTTTGAAAATCAGGACTGGCATGGCCCATCCAGGAAATGAACAGTAACACATGCAAGCATTTCATAAGCAATCAGGCCTATCCTTCAGCATTTTTATGTTTTGCCACCAAAAACCTGGCATGTTTTTAAAATGTTAAAATGAGTTGTATTTTATTTACAATTTTGTAAAGTGATTTTCTTTGTTTGAAGTTCAGGATTATCTTACTTCTGCATTTGTGTAAAATATGGATTTCACAGTACTGATTTATCTACTTAAAGCTTGGTTAGGGATATACACTTAAAGGATCAGTACATATGCAATGTACTTCCTTTAATAGTACTGAGCAAATTTTCTTGTCGTTTGTCTGGAAATGACAACAGAAAACGGCAATTATCATTTACCATTGGGCCAGACATCAGACAGTGAAATTTGCATTTATTATCCTGGGTTATTTCCTTGTTATCTAAATATGCTTCTTGTCATTTTATAGATAAGGGAAGTAACTTACATGTTGTTACACTGTCAACAAATAGGATGACCAGAGTTTGAATCACTATCTTATTAACCTTACCATTCATTATCTATGTTTTGTCCAATTTACACACAGCCTTCTTCTGTGTCAGGAAAAAATTTTAAATAAATATATTTCTACTATTTCAGAGTATATACCTAATTGTTCCTAGGTTAATAAATTCCTATTCTCTTGGCCTGCTATTAGACGTTTTTTTCTCAGAATGTAATAAGCTCTAAGAAAAAGCCTATGATAGACAACTTCTACCACTCCTTCATCATTAACTGGACAGCTTTTTACTTACTTACACAATCTTTTCTCTCTGCTATATGCCTCAGGTCAAAAACTAACTGTTCTCCACTTCAGTAGATTTTCCTAGACATTCCAGGTTTTTAATGTCCTATTGTTCCAGCTTGCTGCCAATTTTACCTCCCCATCATCTCCAAAATATTTTGTTCCTAGTGGAAGTGGAGCTGATATGAATGCCAAGAGGTTCCTACAACATGTCTGTCTCAAAGAGCTACAGTATTTTCATTTCAAAGAAATGTTTCTTTTTGTGAAAAAACAGAGAATTTTAAAATAAAAATTATTACAAATTTATTTATTGTATATACCTTTTTACTTATTCAAGCCCATTCTTCATACAGTGCAGGTTGAATCACTATGAGGTTTAGAATTCTACAATACTGTACAATGAAAGCAATCTTAATTTATAATACAGTTGCCTATTGTCAGTCTACCTGCCTGCATACTTATCAATCTATTTATAATCTATTTCTCTATTTTTTTCTGTTAATCATTCTGTGTTGGGGTAATGGTGGCAAACAGTGAGGAGACCAGAGTAACATCTGTGGCAAAAATGAATTGTGACAGTGAAGGATGGCTTTCTCTAAGTCTACAGTTTACGCTTATACAATTAAGCTCTTTATCTATCTCTAAAGTTAATTAGAAGTTTCTGAAGAACTAATAAAAAGAAATCATTTGTATGAGGGATGAAGCTTCTTCATCTTAAAGTGCTTTAAAAATAGAACTTGGAAACCTACTCGAAGACAAGCATACGCCTTTTCTATAAATGGTGCTGGGAAAATTGAAAATCCATATGCAAAATAATGAAGTTGGACCCTTACCATACAATATCTACAAAAATTAATTTAAAATGGATCAAGTATCTAAATATAAGAGCTAAATCTTCAAAACTCTTAGCAATAATGCAGGGGGAAATCTTCATGACATTAGATCTGGCAATGATTTCTTGGATATGACCCTAGAAACACAGATGACAAAGAAAAAACAGTTAAACTGAACCATAAAGAAATTAAAAATTTTGTGCATCAAATGACATTATCAGAGGAATAAAAAGGAAACCTACAAAATGGGATAAAGTATTTGAAAATAATGTATTTGATTAATGTTTAATATGCAGAATATACGAAGAACTCCAACCCCCCATAAAAACAATCTAACAACCCCATGTAAAAATATAAAAAGGGTTGCAATAGACATTTCTCCAAAGAAGATATACAAACAGCCAATAATCACAGGAAAATATGTCCAGTATCACTAATTAGGAAACTGTAAATCAAAACTACAGTGAGATACCATTTCACACCCATTAGGATGGTTAATATATAAAAACAACAAACAAAAAGAGTAAGTACTGTCAAAGATGAAGGGAAACTGGAATACTTGTCCACTGCTGGTGGGAATGTAAAATGGTGAATCCTCTATAGAAAACAGTATGGTGGTCATATAAAATATTAAATATGGAATTATCATATGATCCAACAATTTTATTTCTGGGTATATACCTCCAAGAATTTAAAGAGCAGGGTCTCGAAGAGGGATATCTGTATATCTATGTTCATAGCAGCATTATTTACGGTTTACAGTAGGTGAAAGAAATGTAAGTGTTCATCAGTGGACGAGTACATAAACAAAATGTGATGTGTTTGTGTGTATGGTTACCGCTGACCCTTGAACAAAGCAGGAGTTCGGAGTGCTGATCCCCTGCACAACTGAAAATCTGCATATAGAGGGTTCCAGTTCAAGATAACTAACTAGAGACCTCAGACGGCAGTTCTCAGAAAAAGAAAGTTACAAGTGAATAAGCATAATTTGAATAAAATAGCAAGGGAGAGTGCTGGAGTTTAGTGAAGAACTCATGATAAGAAGCTGGAGCACAGAAAAAAGGAAGCAAGGCACTGACAGGGATCAGGTAGGAACCCTAAGTGACTTTTTGGGTTTTGTCAAAAGGGTAAGTGGGAGTATTTCGGTTCCCCGTGTCCCCATGGCAGAACACTGGTATCTGAACTACTGCAGAGTTCATCTGCCCTCATGATCCTAAACACTGGTGTGGGCAGTAATTTGGAGATTTCTTAAGGGCACTGCACTAGAATACCACCTTATACTGGGTCGTCTGCCATCTCCCCAGAGCTGAGAAGTGGTGGTGCTGCACAACACTTAAGTAGCAGCCATAGAGAAACAGTGTCCTGCCCAGGGACACTCAGCCCATGAGTCTCCACATCACTACAGACCTCATAGACATTCCCCAATACCCACTTAGATGGTGGCAGCCATGCAGGGATGCCAGGAACCACAAAAATTTCTGGATTCCCAGTGGTTTCGTCCTCAAGGAGTGCTCTCCTAAGAGAAAGGAGAGTGTAGCACACTGAGAGAAACCTTCTTGGGACAAAGGAAACCGGAGCGCATATTTTTCTGTGCTTGGGAGTTTCGCAGTTATTTGCTGTGAGTGATGGAGCTATTCCTGTGAAGAGATGGGCACTGTGCACTGCCATGCAAGGAAGGAATTTAGTTCCATCCCAGTGGCCAAGCAGCCTCTACGTTTGTGCCCAGACATGGAGAAGGAAATTCTCCTCCTCCTGCTATAGACACAGCCATGGCTGCTCCTATGGGAAATTGTCAGAAGTGCAATGGAAGATGGTCTTTCTAGGTTTTTAGGGGGAACTCTGTCCTCTGAGGTAGTGTGACCACTGGGCCAAGGTTTGTGTGAAAGGCAAGGACCCTTCCCCCCTCTACACAGAGTGACAGTGTTCCTGAAACTGGGAGCAGAAAAGCAGAAGGTTACGTGTTTTGGGATGAAGGAAGAAGTTTCTCACTTTAGCTATTTGAGTGGTGAGCCACAGGATAGACATCTTTTATGGCTCTCACCTACATTGAATATTGGAGATAGATAAGGATGTCTAACCAATGTATGTCCCAAATACCAGGAGTGAGGCATAACAGGGAGGTAGACTGCATTCCTGCCTGCTGAGGGTATGGAGCTGAATCCGTTGTCTCCCCTGCTGCAGAGACCTCAGTGTATTTCACGGCAGCTCCCTTGCTATCTACTTCAGGGATGGTGCTCGTGCTCACCATTGGGGGGATAGGAGTGTGGGTTTGCCTAGTCCAGCTCCACCCAGCTTTGTACTCTTGCTCTGGGGCTGAATGGGGAGCTCAGGCTGCTGTGCATTACACAGACCAGCCCAATGCCTGAGCCAAGAGAGAGCTTTTCCAGGTAAACAAATATGAAGCATACACTCAACTGCTAGTGCTGTACCCCGTTGTAATCTGTAAGTGTTACATACGGGGCTAAAGGTTGAACTACACAACCAATACAAATTCTGCTAACAGAAGCGCACAGTGCTTGGGAATGAGATAAGCTACTTAAGGGCTTCATTATCCTGGCCTTGCAAAAGATCGTGAGCCTGCTAACATGCCCAATACACTGCTATTACAACCAGCATTTGAGAAAGCTGCCACACTAAGGCTGTCGATAACCAAGAAATTCATACAGAGTCACTGCCACTGAAAGCACCCAGAACCAAAGCCAAGACACCTTCTATAATATATATTAGAGTCATATCCTCAACTGGACAAACAAATACCATCCAAATGAAAGTAAATTAAAAAATAAGAAGAGATATTTTCTCCAAAGGAAATAAAACCAGCAAAATAATTCTAGAAGTGTGAAAAAATGGCGTTATGATACCTTCAAAGGATCATAGAAATTCTCTTGAAATATTAAACAGATGATTCAAAATACTGATTTTAAAGAAGCTCAATGAGATCCAAAAGAAAACCAAAATACAATACAAGGAATCAGAGTATCAAATAAGGATGCAAATGAAAAATATGACAAAAAGATAATTTTTAAAAATTTTGAACAGGAACACTAGAAATGAAAAATTTAGTGAAGACATTACAAAATACTATTGGAAGCTTTAACAATAGACTAGACAAAGCATAAGAAAGACTCTTACAGCTTGAAGACAGGTCTTTGGAATAAACCCAGTCAAATATAAAAAAAGAATTTAAAAAACAAAGTTTTAATGAACTCTGATAATAAAATTATCAGAGTTGAACCTATGTACCATAGGTATTCCTGAGGATGAAGAAGAAAGGAAAAGTTTGGAAAACCTATCTGAAGAAATTGAGCTTCTGCACAGGAAAAGAAACAATCATTAGAGTGAACTGGCAATCAACAGAATGGGAAAAATTTTTTTGCAATCTATCCATCTGACAAAGGGCTAATATCCAGAATCTACAAAGAACTAAAACAGATTTACAAGAAAAATCAGACAAACCCATTCAAAAGTGAGTGAAGGATATGAACAGACACTTACCAAAAGAAGACATTTATGAAGCCAACAAACTTATGAAAAAATGCTCATCATCATTGGTTATTACAGAAATGCAAATCAAAACCACATTGAGATACCATCTCACCCCAGTTAGAATGGCAATCAATATAAAACCTGTAGACAACACATGCCGGAGAGGATGTGGAGAAATAGGAACACTTTTACACTGTTGGTGGAAGTGTAAATTAGTTCAGCTATTGCGGAAGATGGTGTGGTGATTCCTCAAGGATCTCAAAATAGAAATTCCATTTGACCCAGCAATTTCATTACTGGGTATACACTCAAAGGATTATAAATGGTTAACCAGTAATAAAAATTTTCTTAAGAAAAAATGTTAAGGATCAGATGGAATCACTGCTGCTTTCAACCAGACATACAAAGAACTGGTATTAATAATATTGAAATTGTTCCAAGAAATTGAGAAAGAGGGCATCTTCCCTAACTCATTGTATAAAATCTGTATCATTCTGATTCCAAAGCCAGGCAAAGTTACAACAAAAACAACAAAAAAGTAAACTACAGGATATATTCCTAAATGCATATGGAGGCAAAAATCCTCAACAAAATATAGCAAGCCAAATCCAATAGCAGATTAAAAACTTAATATAACACAATCAAGTGGGTTTTATTCCAGGGATGTAAGAATGGTTCAATTAAATGTGATTAACCTAACATCCACAATTAAAAACAAAAAACAATAATCATTTCAATGGTGAAGGAAAAAGCATTTGATAATATTCAGCATCCCTTCATCCTAAAACCTTCAAGAAACTAAGCATTGAAGAACACACCTCAAAACAATAAAAGCTATATACAAGAAACCCACAGCCAACATCAAACCGAACAGGTAAGTGTTGAAAGTATTCCCCATAAGAACTGGACAAGACAAAAATATCCACTCTCAGTACTCCAATTCAATGTATTACTCGAAGTCCTAGCCAGAGCAATCAGGCAAGAGAAAGAAATAAAAAGCATCCAAATTAGAAAACTGGAGGTCAAATTATCTGCTTGCTGATGATATCATCTTATACCTAGAAAACTCTAATGGCTCCTCCAAAAGACTGCTAGATTTGATAAATGGATTCAGAATAGTTTCAGTATACAAAATCTAGGAGCAAATATCAATAGCATTTCTATATGCCAATAACAGTCAAGTTGAGAACCAATCAAGAAATGAATCCAATTTACAGTAACTAAAAAAAAAAAAAAAAATTCAAGGAATAAATTCAACCAAGGAGGTGAAAGATACATTTATAATAATGTACTTTATTTATCAATACCATAAGCGTATGTCATCTGTTTACAAGATGAATCATTTCTGAAATGGTGAACAATAACAGCTGCAGACCTCAATCTGCAGTACATATAAAGCAATTCAACTTTATCTTGTAATGCCGTAACTTTCCTCTGCTTCTTGGAAGTACTTCCGGCATCACTAGTGGCACTTCATATGGGTCCTATGATGTTATACAAGGTTTATGGTATTGCACCAATCATGATTAAAAAATATGAGAACCAAGAAAAATAACTTTTTAGTGTTATACACAATTTACTGGAGAGATGAACTGCTCATTTGTAGGTGATTAGCATCACATGGCTTTTTAAGTGTATACTCCCTAACACTTGAGTTCACCACAACAGGAGGTGGTTACAAAATTATTAGAACACTACAATATGTACTACAGTTAATTTTATAGTTTTGATTTAATGTTGTATCTTTATATTTGTGTACATTTCTCTCAACTGGGAATGGTGCCATGTATAGTTTGTGTTTGTGTGCATAAGCTTTGATAAATTTTAGATTTGTATACTAGATTTGTGTGCATTTTATGGTAGTCTATGATAAAATAGAATAGCATCTGTATATATGTTATTCATTAATGATTTACATTTTTCTTAATTTCTTTTGATATTTCTAGGCTATGTGGTTTGCTGTAAGTTTTTTTTTTCAAATTTTTAAAAATCTTTAAATTTTTCTCTAAAATATATATTGAAAAATATCTACATATAAGTAGACTAACACTGCTCAAAATCATGCTGTTCAAAGGTCAACTGCATATACAGATACATAAATACAATAATATATGGTTATATATAGTATATACACATCCATACACATCCAATGAAATATTATTCAGCCTTAAAGGGAAGAAAATTTGGACGTATTCTATAACATGGATAAGTCTTGACAACATTATGCTAAGTGAAATAGGCCAGTAAACAAAGGACAAATACTACATAAATCCACTTATGTAAGGTAACCAAAATAGTCAAAATCATAGAGACACAATATAGAATGGTTGTTACCAGGGGCTGTGGGAAGGAAAAAAAGGAGAGTTATTTTTTTTTTCCAGGCTATGGAGTTTCAGTATGCAAAGACGAAAAAATTATTTAGATAGGTGGTGGCAATGGTTGTAAAACAATGTGAATGTACTTAATACCACTGAACTGCGCACTTAAAATTGGCTAAAAGGGTAAATTTTATATTACCTATAATTTACCACAATAAAAACATAAGAAGAATAAGATTGATATTGTATTTCAAAATAGGTGACCCATAAATGAAGAAGGAAAACATTGGAATGCGTGATACTTTGCTTAACTTCAAGGAAAAGATTAGCAACCATTCAACTAACTGAAATGTAAACAAATTATAATTTAACTACATCCATACTTATATCAAGATATAATTTAATATACACACAAGCACAAAGCATGTGCACGCACGCGCGCGCACACACACACACACACACGCACACACACACCAGTCAAGTGAAATTAGTTTGGAGACCCTCAATCTAAAATCATAATGGTGCTCAAAAATCAATTTTAGCTCTCACCCAGTCATTGAGAATCAAATACAGTAGGCAGTTTTTCTCTACAGAGAAAATTGTATATATAAATATATATTAATAAAATAGGGCCTTCTAAGACCATGGAGAAGTCCTGAGAACCATGGAGTAGAAAGGAAATTGTCATTCCAGATTTTTCTTCTTTTTAAGTTCAGGAGTACATGTGCAGGTTTGTTAGGTAAACTTGTGTCATGGAGGTTTGTGGTACAGATTATTTCATCACCCAGGTATTAAACCTAGTACCCACTAGTTATTTTTCCCGATCCTCTCCCTCCTCCCAACCTCCATGGTCCGATTGTCCCAGTGTATGTTGTTTCCCTCTATGTGGCCATGTGTTCCCATCATTTAGCGCCCACTTATAAGAACATGTAGTATTTGGTTTTCTGTTCCTGCATTAGTTTTCTAAGGACAACGACCCTCACATCCATTCATGTTTCTTCAAAGGACATGATCTCATTTATTTTTATGGCCATGAAGTATTCCATGGTATATACGTACCGTATTTTCTTTATCCAGTCTATCATTGATGGGCATTTAGGTTGATTCCCTATCTTTGCTATTATGAATGGTGCTGCAATGAACATATACATGCATGTGTCTTTATAAAATAATCATTTATATTCCTTTGGGTATATACCCAGTAATAGAATTACTGGATTAAATGGCACTTCTGTCTTTAGGTCTTTGTGGAATTACCACACTGTCTTCCATTATGGTTGAATTAATTTAAATTGCCATCAATAAAGTATTAGCATACTGTTTTTCCTCCTCAACCTCACCAGCATCTGCTATTTTTTTATTTTTTAAGTAATAGTCATTCTGACTTTTGTGAGAAGGTATCTTATTGTGGTTTTGATTTGCTTTTCTCTAATGATCAGTGATACTAAGCTTTTTTCATATGATTGTTGGCCGCATGTATGTCTTCTTGTGAAAAGTGACTGCTCATCCCGTTTGCACTCATTGTATTGGTGCTTTCTTGTATTTTTCTTGTAAATTTGTGTAAGTTCCTTATAGATGCTGGATATTAGACTTTTGTTTGTGGGTTGCCTGTTTACTCTGTTTATAGTTTCCTTTGCTATGCAGAAACTCTTTAGTTCAATTATAACCCATTTGTCAATTTTTGCTTTTGTTGCAACTGCTTTTGGCACCTTCATCATGAAATCCTTTGTCCATGCCTATGTCCTGAATGGTATTGCCTAGGTTATCTTTTAGAGTTTGTATAGATTTGAGTTCTATATTTAAGTCTTCAATCCATCTTGAGATGATTTTTGTATACATTATAAGGAAGGAGTACAGTTTCAATCTTGTGCATATGGCTAGCCAGTTATCCCAGCGCCATTTATTGAAATAGGAAATCATTTCCCCATTGCTCGTTTTTGTATCCTTTGTCAAAAATCAGATAGTAGTAGGTATGCTGCCTTATTTCTTGGTTATCTATTCTGTTCCATTGGTTTGTGTGTCTGTCTTTGTACCAGTATCATGCTGTTTTAGTTACTGCAGCCCTGTAGCATAGTCTGAAGTTGAGTAGTGTGATGCCTGCAGCTTTGCCCTCTTTGCTTAGGATTGCCTTGGATATTCAGGCTTTTTGGTTCCATACGAATTTTAAAATAGTTTTCAATAGTTCTGTCAAGAACCTCAATGGTAGTTTAATGGGAATAGCTTTGAATCTATAAATTGATTTGGTCAATATGGTCATTTTAATAATATTGATTCTTCTTATACATGAGCAAGGTATGTTTCTCCATTTGTTTATGTCATCTCTGATTTCTTTGAAGAGTGTTTGGTAGTTCTTGTTGTAGAGATCTTTCACCTCCCTCATTAGCTCTATTCCTAGGTATTTTATTTTTTTGTGGCAATTGATCATTTTAGATTTTTCTATGGCTCACTTATATTAATGTAATCTAAAATAATGACTCGGCAAAATTAGAGTTCTTGTTTAATGCTTCATTTTATTTAAAATAATTTTATGAGACAGCTTAAACAATTAAGATTGATGTTATATTTATACTTGTTTTTTTTAAATTAAAGTTTAATGTTTTTTCATGCTATTAATTAGATTTCACTTTACTATGCTATTTATGAAGCATAGTATACAACAGCAATTCTCAACTAATAAGCTAATGAAAACATACTTTTTAAGAAATGAGTCAAAAGCGTTCTTTTTAGTGGTAATATGATTTGTGATGGGGAACACTCTCACATTCCTGCTCATATAAACATGAAGAAATTTAAGGAACTTCATTCTGTCAACAACAAAAAAATCAGTATATGACAGTAGAACTAGGAAAACAGAACAGCATGCAAGAGAAGAAAGGGGAAGAAATAAAAATAAGTAGGAAAACCAAAATAGAGTAGAAGAGGAAGAGAGAGGGCGGGAGAGAGAGCAAGCAGTAGGAAGACATAATCTCAAGTTATTGTGATATATATCTTTGCATTACAACTCTAGTTCTTTGACTCTTTATTGGAGGGCAAAATTACTTCGTCTGTTATTTGATCTACATCAATCTAAAATCACAATGGTGCTCACAAATCAATTATGATGATACCAATGTTTTGTGACAGCATAATTTAATCCGATCACTGTAATTAAATTTTCCAAGTCATTAAATTACCTTTTATAAAATTTGTTACTTTTATTTCAATTATTAATTTAATAAACATTTAATGTTCTCTTTCCTATTCCTTTTTTTTAAAAATTGTACTTTAGATTCTGGGGTACATGTGCCGATCATGCAAGGTTGTTGCATAGGTACATTCATGGCAAGGTGGTTTACTGCCACCATCCCCCCATCACCTATACCTGACATTTCTCCCCACATTATCCCACCCCCACCCTCCTTCCAACTATCCCTCCTGTAGTCCACCCACCAATGGACCCCAGTGTGTGATGCTTCCCTCTTGGTATCCAAGTGTTCTCAATGTTCAATACCTGCCTATGAGCGAGAACATGTGGTGTTTGATTTTCTGTTCTTGTGTCAGTTTGTTGAGAATGATGGTTTCCAGGTTCATCTATGTCCCTACAAAGGACACAAACTCATCGTTTTTCATGGCTGCATAGTATTCTATGGTGGTTTTTTATTTTTTTTATTTTTATTTTTTTTAGTTATCTTATGTGCCTCCTTATACCCTACAGGTTCCTTTTAATTTTGAAAGAGCAGTAGATTCAGAAAATAAATGTATTAAACAAAGAAGTTCGGCATATCTTGAAACTTTTCCATGAAGAACAATCACACAAATTAAATAGCATTTAGAAAATATTTAAGACTAGAATGTGTGTGAATATATAATTACAAAGACAAAGAATATAAATTTTACCCTTGGTGTCAAACGTTTTGACAGACAACGAAACCAACAATTTAAAACTGTAAATCTCAAATGACTAACATAGGAAGAAGAGAAAGAAGCAAAAGGCATTATTCCACTACTAGAAGACTTACTGTAATAAAGAGTAGGAGATTAAAAAAAAATCATAGAATAAGAAAGATATTTTTAAGGGTGACACCAAGCCTCAAGGCCATAAATATAAAAGTTTTATATACTCAGATATATAAGTAAGCTATCAATTTTTAGAATGAAATTCAGAATAAGCAAAGGCAAAATGATTAACTGAAAAAAGATTCCATTTTTAACTGACAGCAAAATGATAGTTTGTCCCGAAAGCCATTACACTCTTCTTCTATAGCATTATTTTCCTTATGCAGAAGATGTCAACCTAAAGACTATATTTCCTAGATTGTCAACACCTAGATATGTCCTTCATCAAAGTTCTGACCAATAGTGTTTGACTGTGAGTGAGGTATGCTATCTTTAAATATTGCCCTTATAACAACTATTGGGATGTTCCTCTAGATTTCTTCATTCTCATCTCTAGGGATAGTAAAAACTAGACCTGTCACATTGGATCCATAATTGGAAGCCATATATTGATCCATGGGCTCTGTGTGTCTATCAAAACTATTATATGAGAGAAAGAGAAAGGAATTTTCTAGTTCATTTAAGCTACTCTATTTAGATATTTTTTAATATAGTGATAGAAGCTGTCTCCTAAATGATACATTGTTCTTTAAAGTGATGATTTCTCTGCCATGACTGGAAATAGCCTTAGGCCCTCACCAGAAGCTGAAAAGATGCCAGTAGCATGCTTCTTGTCCAGCCTGAGGAGCTATGAACCAAATTAACCTCTTTAACTTGTAAATTACCCAGTTTTAGGTATTCTTTTATAGCAACACTAAATGGACTACAACATTAACCAATTAAACACTATAAAGTAGTAGAAAAGATTGAGGGAATTCCTTATACACTAATATATTATAATCTCGAAGATGTAAGTTTTAGTGAAAAAAGGAAAGAACAGTATATATAGTTTAGTGTTTACATAAAATTAGGGAAAACATTAACTTAGACTTGATTATAGTCACAACATATTTCTATATTTCTAAAAAGATAAAAAGAAAACTGGTAACCTTATTTACGTCTACTGAGGGGGGAGCAGATTATTGGTTTATAGGAGTGGAAGAAATCAATTAATTTATTTGTGACTTATAAATTTTAAATCATGTGGTCATATTATTTAAGCAAAAAAAAATAAACAATAAACATCAAAGCGTTGGTATAATCCCATTTATATATATTTTTAAATTTTTAATAAAATCAAAATTTTGTACCATTGGATAGAGGCTGCATTCTAAATACTAAAGGTAAAATACACCAAATACTACATTAATTATAATGTTGACTGTTTTTATTGGTAGAGTAAGATAATTACAAATGCAATATGAATAAAAAAGCAATAAGAATGAATGACATTCTTAAAACTTTGCTTTAAATGCATTAAAATTTGAACTGTAGACTTTATGAGTTTCAGGAGACAAATGATTTTTCCAAATGGGAGGGAATATGGGTAAACACATGAAAATACAAATCATTCATTTGCCCTCTGAACATTTTCACCCTTATATTAAACAACATGGAGTCTTATATTCAGGATTTGGAATTGAAGTTGTGTTTACTCACACTACTGTTCAGCATAAGTATACACTATATGTTGAAGGTTAGGTTTTTCACCCTTATATTTATAAAGTATCAGTGAAGCCCAAAAAAGAATTTATAAAAATTTAAATATCCATATGTATCAGTCTGTTTTCACACTGTCGCTAAAGACATACCTGAGACTGGGCAACTTATAAAAAAAGGGGGTAAATTGAACTTACAGTTCCATGTGGCTGGGGAAGCCACAAAATCATGGCAGAAGACAAGGAGGAGCAAGTCACGTCTTATATGGATGGGAGCAGGCAGAGAGAGAGGACTTGAGCAGGGAAACTGCCCCTTATAGAACCATCAGATTTTGTGAGACTTATTCACTATCATGAGAACAGCATGAGAAAGACCCACTCTCATGATTTAATCACCCCCATTGGGTTTCTCCCACAAAATGTGGGAATTCAAGATGAGATTTGGGTGGGGACACAGTCAAACCACATCACCATATAAAAAGTGATATAACTTTGTCTTTAGATAACCCAGTAAGGTTTCCAAATTTTACATATATGTGTGTGTGCCTGTGTGTGTGTGTGTGTGTGTGTGTGTGTGTGTGTGTGTGATTTTAAATGTCTAATGCCTGGGAAACATACAACAATAATAGAACTGTGCCGTACTTCAATGGAGGGGGATCCTCCACTATAAGGCAAAATTATTACACCTTATGATATTTCTCCATTTAAATGTCTTCAGTGCAATAGGACAATAAAGAAAATGTCTAGTAAGCAATGTAAATTTTCAGGCCCTACTCCCTGGCCTACTGAATTAGAAACTTGGGAGCAGTAGAAACCTGTGTTTTAATAAGACTTCCCAGTGATTACAATTAGAAAACTACCATTTTAACTTAACAGAAAGAATCGATATTAAGTACCACCTAAGACAATATTATTTTTGGTGTGAGACCAAACTAAAGTAATAATTATCTCTTCAAAACTTTATCACCAAGTTTGAAATATGATGTTTGAATTGAGTCTATATATCTATATCACATTAATTATATATGATTAACTATTATATAAACACATATGGTGTGTGTGTATATATATATATATATAATATATATATATTTAATTACATAGGCTATCTTAGAAGCAGAAGTTCTCTAAACTGGAATGTACATATTTCCATATAATTATTTTTCACTGCAATTTTATGTATAATAGTTCACGCACTAAAGTCACCCTGTTTTGAATGTTTGTTCTGACTATGGAGATTAATTACCATGGAATGAATAATGAAGCATTCAAGAAAATTGAGACTTCCAAAATGTACCACCATTTTAGAATCCAACAGAGCTCTGTTCAATGCCTCTTAAATCAATAATAATTTTAAAACACCATCTCTTCCATTTGAAAGAAACGATTTACTTTCAGCATGCTGCGCATACACATACAAACACACACACACACACAAGTGTGCATAACAGTTTCTTTAAAAATTTAAACTATGAAGACTAATAAACACTAAAATATTATAGCATGATATTTAAAATAGGGAGATTTTAAAAAGGAGATATCAATTCCCTTTTTCATGCTAAATTAATATTGAAGTGTTCTCTCATTTCTATGTCTGCAATTTATTTTTAACCCACTCATCTCTCTTTTATTCTTTCTTGAACTTTTTGCACTTTACACAGAATGTTGCTCTTCTCATCATCTGAATCCCTGATCCCTGTGTCAAACCACTCCTAAATTCTTCTAAACCATTTACATGACTTTCTTAACCACAGGTCTGGTTCTACTTTTCATGGATCCTTCATTAGTTCCTAGTTATTTATGGAATAGATGTAACAATCATGTTTTTAGATATGGAAGGGACTTTAAGTATTCAATCTGCTTCATTTTACATGGAACTGAGACCCAGGTAGATTACAAAAGTTCCTGGGGTCAACTCAACAAATTATTATTAGGGGAGCACTAGAACATTCAGTCAACTGATCTCAATTGACAATAGTATCTTAACTTTTAATCCAAGACTTTGAAGTTTCAGATTACAGTCTAAAGCACATCTTCCTATATTTCCTTTCATAAGCCTTATATATAGATTTATGGAATTATTTGCTACGTCCTATACATACTCCAGTTGTACTCACCTTATGATCATGCTCTTTTCCCTGCATAGAAATTCTTGTGTTCCTCTCACATTTTGAAAATAAATATCTCTAGTATGAAAGGTCCATTTCATTTATCACCTTCTCCATTGAATCAGTTGAGGTCTCCAAATTACAAGTGGTCTCTTTTTTGAGACCTCTCATTATTCTTAAGCAAATATCATAATATTTTCTATCTCATATAAGAATTATACACACACACACACACACACACACACACACACACACCATTCCTCTCTTGAACTATACTTGAAAGATTTTTTTTGTCTGATTCACGTCTATATCCAACACAGAGCCTAACAGAATGTGTTAGGCTTAGCATTATCTGTTAAATGAGGATTTAAATTAATCAATCAAAGCACTTTCTTCGATTGTAATGAACATCATTGATATAGTACAGCTATATTGTCTAAAACTGAGAGGTTCTTAAATACTTCTGAGGCCTACTAAATAGGGTTCATGTACAATGACTTTTTAGAATTTCGGAGTGCTCTTCTGAAATAGTGTTTTATCCAGAAAAACCTTGCTACTTAACATTTTAAAGTAATCTGTAATGAACACTATGATAAATCATTACCAAAAGACTCTGAAGCTGAAGCTTAGGACCAACTCACTTTAGAGTATATTTACCTGTGATCTTGAAGAACCACCTGATTTACCTTTGAAATTACCATTGTTTTCTTGTGTGGAGTCAGGGTAGTGGCTGGTGAACAACCACTGCAAAACATAGTGTTGTTGCTGGAAAAAAATTGGTCCTCTATTCTAACAACTAAATATTACAAGAAAGGACGAATTCAACTTCATCAAAATGTAGGCTGAATTTAATAACTCAAATGATGAAGTTCAGAGTCAGATTGGGAGGGCATGGATACAAGGAGTGGAAAAATCCCTGACAATTTTTTCTAACTATCTAATGTAAACCCTGTGATTTTGTAGAGGTTCAAACCAAATTCAGATGAAGTCAAGAGTTGAATCGAGGCAGATTTGCTCAAGAGTACGCATCTCCATATTACATTTTTAAATGCTGCATATATCTTTTTAATAATGTCTTCTATGTCATTTTTTTAAATTTTACCTATATATTTTATTTACATGCTCATTAATCATATTACCCATTTAGTCCTGTCCCCAGTAAAACTAAATTAGAAGTAACTAGTAGGACTTGTATATGAAAAATTAATAGGAAATAAGAGTTTTGTGAGCAATATGGTAGAATAGGAAGGCCCAGACCCTCATTTCTCTCATGGAGACACTAATTCAACAATACATGAAACCAATATTCTGTGTAAGAAATCCAGAAACTAGTTAAGAGACTTCTGCAACCCAAGAGAACATGAACTAAACACGTGGCACCCTCTCATCATAGTCCTTCCCATCATTATAGTACCACATGGTCAAAAAGAAGCTCCTAGCTCCAGATTCTCCTTGAGGAAGAAAACACTTGACACTACCTCCTTATGTTATGACTTTTCAGGGGGGCTGTCAAAGGGACTGGTGTCTGTTTCATCTCTCTTAGAGCACTGAAGGGATCCAGGATATTCTAGATGCTTGAAGCTTGCTGTGAACTGAAAGGAACTAGTGATACGTTGCTTCTCCAGAGGAATATTGGTACAGCTGACAGAGGGTGATACAGTTCAGAAGTATCTTGCTTAGAAAGAAACAGAAGACTGGAGCATGTGTACAACATTGCAGCTTTTCAGGAGGCTGCCTGAAAAACTGGTTTCTGTCTTGGCTGTCCTGGAATGCACATAGGACCTGGAATAGTCTAAATGCCTAGGGGCTGCTGAGACTTGGGTGGTGTGCGGCTGCCACAGCGGGCCTGCAGTACAACAAACAGACACCAGAGGGAGCACGAGATTACAAGCTCTTGAAAAAAGAATTCTGCAAATTGCTCTAGGAAATCTACATGCACTGAGAAGATGTATCCACAGAAAAGATCTGACAAGTCCCCAGAATTTCTAGTTGAGATGATTGGAGAAGGTTTTCCCTGTACAAAGTCAGTTTGTAAATAATGTTAGACGTCGTTTCTTATTTCAAATGCAAAGATATCAACACAAAGTTGTGAAGATTATAAAGAGAGGGAAAACTGCTGGATCTAAAACCAAAATGAATCTATAGAAATTGATTCTAAACAGACGGGGGTATAAGATTACCAAACAAATAACTCAGAATAATCTTCATAAAGATGCTCAATGAAGTCCAGAAAATGATTCATCAACAAAATAAGAATTTCAATCAAGATACAAGCTATTTGTAAAATTAGCAATTTTACAGCTAAAAAATCCAAAAATTGAACTGAAATTAGTAGAGGAGCTAAATAGAAGACTTGATTAAGTAGAAGAGAAACAATCAGTAAACTTGTAGATAAGTCATTCGAAATGATCCAGTCAGAACTTGAACACAGGACATCCGAGGGGAAAAAAAAAAAAAAAAAAAAAAAAAAAAAAAAAAGAAAAACAAAGGGAAAAAAAAAAAAAAAAAAAAAAAAACAGAATAAAAGAGTGAAGAAAGCCTAGGGAGCTTATGGGACAACACTAACATACCAACATACAAATTATGAGTGTCTGAGAAAGAGAAAAGAGAGAGAAGGGAAAAAGGTTTACTAAAGAAAATATGATTGAAAACTTCTAAAATTTGGGGAAGAAAATAAATGTCAGATTCAAGAAGTCCAATAAATTTCATACAGGATGAAACCAAATAGACCACAACAAGGTATATTATAATCACACTGTGAAATGTTAAAGACAGAGAAGTTTGAATGCATCATGAAAAAAGCAATGTACAAGGAAACCCTATAAGATAATTTGTGGATTTCTCAAAAGAAATCATATAGGGCAGAAAAGAGTGACATGTTTTTATTAAAGAGCTGAATCACAAAAACTGCCAACTATTAAAATGGTATCCAGCAAAACTGTTGTTCAAAAATAAAGAATAGAGAAAGACCAATAAAGAAAAGCTGAACTAGTTTACCAACACTAGACCTGCCTTGAAAGAATGCTAAATTGAATCCTGTAAGTTAAAATAAAAAAATACTAAGCAGCAAGATGAAAGTATAAAGCTTACTGGTAAGGATAAATATACACACAAATGAGAATAATATTGGTAAGTTGGGAAATA
Source organism: Cebus imitator (assembly GCF_001604975.1). Classification (NCBI taxonomy): domain Eukaryota; kingdom Metazoa; phylum Chordata; class Mammalia; order Primates; family Cebidae; genus Cebus; species Cebus imitator. The sequence continues at coordinate 765,824 of NW_016107523.1, read as the reverse complement.
AATCACATTTTTCATAGTTACTTTTAAAAAATTTTTAATTATTGTGGATACAGAATCATTGTAATTATTTATGAGGTCCATGTGATATTTTGAAGTCCAAAGATAAGGTACAAAATAACAATAAATATAAAATACATTAATGTATGCATAACAAAAAAAGAATATTTGAGACATGGATAACATAAAATGGGTGGGGTATGTAGAAGAGCAGAGTTCTTGTATGTGCTTGATGATAAATTGTTATTAGCTTAAAATAGGTTGTTTATAACTGTAATGTATGTAAGCCTCATGACAGTCATGAAGAGAAAAATCTATAGAATATATACAAAGAAAAATAAGAACAGAATAAAAGCCCATCTCTAAAAAAAACCACACAAAAACATAAAACACAAAATACCCCAAAATACAAAGGAATATAGCAAGAGTGAAATGGAGGAACAAAAGAGCCACTGGACAGATAGAAAACAACTAAAGAGCAATAGTAAGTCTTCCCTTATCAATAATTACATTAAATGTAAAAGACGTAAACTCACCAATCAGCATACACAGAGAAGCTGAATGGATTAAAAAATAAAAAAAGAAGAAGACGACACTGCATACAAATGACTCACAATAGATGTAAGGATATAAAGGCTGAAAGTGAAGGGGCAGAAAATATGTTTATACAAATGGTAAAACAAACAAACAAAGACAGAGCAGGAGTGGCCATACTTTTATGAAAAAAATAGGCTTTAAGTTAAACAGCAAATCAATAGCAAAAACAAAAAAGAAAAAAAAAAANGAAAGAAAGAAAAGAAAAGAAATAATTAAAAGTGGGCAAAAGACTTGAGTAGACACGCCTCCGAAGAAGACATACAAATGGCCACCAGGTGTAGGAAAGGGTGCTCAACACCAGGAATCATCCAGGAAATGCAGATCAAAGTCACAATGAACTATCACCTCACATCTTTTAGCATGGCCATTATAAAACAAACAAAATTCAACTGTTGGCAAAAATGTGGAGAAATTGTAACCCATTGTGCACTGTTGTTAGGAATGTAAGATGATACAGCTCTTATAAAAAAAACAGTATGGATGTATCTAAAAAGATAAAAAGAGAACTATAATATGGTACAGCAATCGCACATAAAGGCATCTTTCCAAAAGAATTTACATTGGGATCTTGAAGTGATAGCTGCACTTCAGTGTTCATTGCAGCATTATTTAGAGTAGTCAAGAGGTGGAAATAACTTACATGTCTATAACACATGATATATACCTACACTGGAATTTTATCCAGCCATAACAAGAAGGAAATCTTGTCATATGCTACAACGTTCATGAATTTTGAGGAAATTATGCTAAGTGAAATAAGCCAGACACAGAAATGCAAATGCTGCATGATGCCATTTATATGAGGTATCTAAAATAGTCAAACTCATTGTAGGAGAAAAAAGAATGGTGGTTGTTACAGGCTGTCGGGAGGGGAAAACAGGAGTTGCTTTTCAAATGGTATAAAGTTTCAGTCATGCAAAGTAAAAATGTTATAGAAATCAGCTGTGCAATACTGTTTTTATAGTTAACAATACCGTACTGCATGTTAAAAATTTTGTAAAGTGGGTAGATGTCATATTGTGCTTAAAACAGTAACAAACTTTAAAAAATGATAGGAAACAAGGCCCAATAATAGCCTTACTACAAAAGTAAGTAGTAGCATATGACTGTCATGCGTGCCTTTCATATCTTCTTCTACCCTAAGTCTTTTGTTAGTACAAAAAATTTCAGCTTCTATAGTAACAGGTCTTTCTCTCGGAAACTGATGTTCACTGACACTTGAGTGATGATGGCAAATAGATGAAATTCAGCACTTAAAAAATTATATGTGTGGAAACACAAAGCGATAGTCGTGGACTACAATAATAAACAATGTTAAGGATCACACCTTCACCTAAAAACAAGTGTGTGTTCTTGCAGATATCTATAGTTTAGTATGACTTGCTCCCCAAAATAATAAAAAATTAAAAAAGAGTTACTCCTTCTCTTTTTTCTTGTGAGAGTCTTAGAGTTAGGGCAGTGTCATCTGCTACCTTCTTTTCTTCCTGTTTAAATGACTGGAAAAGATCACACGCTCACTAGTGAATAGTGTTATTTTTCAAATAAATCTAAAACTAAAATCCTATACTTCACTTAAGAATGCCATACGATAGGAATGATTTTGCTGGTAAGACTAGTACAAAACTAATTAATGTATGGTGATCAGAAATTATTAATCTCTAATCATTCTATTTTCACCTGTTATTTTAGTAGCATGTTTTGTATCATAACTGGAAAGTAGAAGGTAATAATATTGCTGAAATAAAGTGAAAATCATCTGAAGAAGAAACAAAGAAAATGAAGAGAAAAACCACAATGCCTTGTAGTAGTAGAAATTAAACAGGAATCCTTGAAGGTGTATGTATTTTTCAAATTTTTTTCATAATGTGCTTAAACTTACTTGGGGAGGCAGTGTGATGCAGAGGAAAGGATGCACACTGCAGAATTTTGCCTTTTTCTAGCTGTCAGACCTGAAACAATCCAACTAATTTTCATATCTTCACAGAATAGGAATATCATCAACCACAGAATAGGAATATTTTTGGCTAACGGATCAGCTTGCTGTGAGCATTACAGATTATTTTGTATATTGCCCACCTGCTGATACATATGTGTCTCAGAAATACAGAATTTAAAATGTGTAATTGTTCAGTAAATTACAGTCACTACTATGGTCTTAATCGCGATATATTGTTTGTATGAAGAGACTTTTGCCCATTAACAGTCTTTGCTGTCCTCACTCTCTACACTTTCCCTAAACCTACAAAAGACTCCTTTTTTTTTCATTAAGAAGCTAAAAGCTGCCAACATTTAAAGAAACAGTTGTCACCTCTCTTTTCTCTCCTGTTACATAACCTCTCTCAGTCTTGGTATGTAGCTAGACACAGTACATCTAAGTAATCCTCCCTGATTCTAATACTCTCTCACTTGTCTGTCTTTATTAACTCTCAGTGGCAGATGACTGGTTTATATGGCCTAAAATTTATACAGCAGTTTGGTCATTCTTTTTAAAAAGGAAATATAAAATTTTGAATACAAAATTAATGACACAGAGAATGTCGGTTTATATTGTGAAAGGTGATTACAACCAATTTGAAAAAACTGACATATATCTTCAAAAAACAGTCGCGGAAAACATTTTTATTAATTGATTACTCAAAACGCCATTCTCCCTACAATTTTGGCTGCATGTTTCTGATCTTCTTTGAATAGAACAGAGATTTTTTATCCTTTCTAGAGATAATGAGGACTCATGTTTTTCATTAGCATAGTGTGTTTTGTTAATGAATAGTATAAACATATTATATCAAGTTTACAACTCATACTGATAGTGTCATTTAATGTTTAGGATTTTTTTTTTTTTAATTTGGGGAATCTCTTTTATATGAATTGTAAGAATTCACTGTATTTTAAGTTTTCTTCTTCCTAAAGTAATCCTAAATATTATTTCAAATAATGATGTTCATTAACCAATTTGCTGTCAATAACTCATTTCAGTGGCATAATGTTCTATGTTATCTGTGTTGATGTCAACATTTCTAATTAAACCAGCAAGAAATTTAATCACATTTCAATGTAGTTCATAGAACTCACTCCCCTTCATTAATTAACTCATCAGACAAATACAAGAGCTTCTTCATTACTTCTAATAGAACTTTATCTCTTCCTGTTATTAGTATTTTGATTTACAATCTGAATTTTAATTACTATTTTGTTATATTGTTTTGTTGTATTATTTCTTGATACTATAATTATTTCTATCAACCACATTCAACACTTGTTTTATTTTTCTGTAATTTGTTTTGGTTTAAAGATGGATATGAGAAGAGAAGATAAAATTTAGGTATTTCAAATCAGAAACCTATTGTTTATCCTTGCTTTATCAAGACCTATTAAAATAAAACATTTTCAAATAGTGGATAAAATAACATACACCCAAATCTACTACTCTTTAGCCTTATCTTCAACATGTGCATAGTTCTCCAATATAATTGGAAGTAGGTATGTGTGCAGGAGGACTCATGGAAGAAAGAGATAATTGTCTTAATAATATGTCATGATGTATTACTTTTGTGTCTTTTACAAAGAGCACAAAAGCATTCTGCCGGGCACCCTTTCAGTTCTTAATGTTTAAGCTTGGTTCCTTAGTTTCGTGGTAAATTTCTCTCTATTGTCTCTATCATTAAGACTTTAAAGGTGGACCTATATCTTACATCCTAAAATAATAGGTCTTTTCTGTTCTGCAAACTTTTAACACCTTCATTCAGTCGCTTTCATTAAGACTTTAAAGGTGGCCCTATATCTTACATCCTAGGATAATATGTCTTTTCAGTCCTGCAAACTTTTAAAGCCTTCTTTCAGTCCTTTTCTTCACAGCCGAACTTCCCTAGACAATAATTTTCTAATCCATTACAATGTCTTCTGATCCTGACTCTACATATTAAACTGAATATATGAATTTTAACAAAGCTCTCCTGCTTAGAAAATACAATATACTTTTTTCATGTTCTGTAATAATGCTTTGGTATTTTCTTTTTAGTTGGTATTATTGGACTGAATATTTGTGTCCCCAAAATGTCGATGTTGAAATCCTAACTCCTAAGCTGATGGTATTAGGCGGGGGGCTGGAGGGGTTTGAGAAGTGATTAGGTCATGAGGATTGAACCCACATGAATGAGATTAGTTCTCTTATAAAAGAGACCCGCATAGAGCCCTCTTTCTTTTTCCCACCATCATGTGAAGATAGAACAAGAAGTTGGCAGTCTGCAACCTGGATGAGGACCATCACCCAAACTTGACCATGTTGACATTGTAATCTCGGATTTCTAGCACTCTCAATTTGGGTGTACAGCAATAAATAAATGTTTGCATTTAAGTCACTGAGTCTATGGTAATTTTTCATAGCAACCCAAGCTGAATAGCACAGTGATTATTTTCTTCTTAAAATTCTGACTTCCTTTTGCTTTCTTTACTTCCCTAATTTCCTTCTGGTCATTTCTTCTTGGTTACACTTATTGACTTTTTTTCTGCTGCTTTTTTTCAGATGTCAGTAACTCTCAAGTCTTTTTCCTTGATCTTGTCAGTTTCTCACTCAAAGATCTCTCCCCATCCACACTTATTACTTTAAGTACACCTACTTTTCGAGAAATCCCTGAATTACACTTCTAACCCAACTCAAACTATTAGCTCCAGCCAATTTCCCTTCAGGTATTCAAAATTCAGAATATCCCCAAATGAATTATTCTCTTATTAGCTTATTTTGTGTCTCGGTGATCTACATTATCACTTAAAAATATGTTCCAAGATGGAAATAACTGTGCTTTATTATTTTCTTCAGCCATCATTTTTGGGGTGAGGGGTTCATAAAGACATCTCTATTCAAAGGCATAAAGATTCTTCTCTCCTGATCAATTGAAAAATAAATATGTTTGAAAATTTATATTGGGACTATTTTCTTATTTATGTGAATTAACTTTCACTTTCATACACTGTGTAAAATCAAAATTTTCAATGAAAATCAGAGGAACAGTTTTAAGCAAAAGGATACTTTCTAAACTAATGAATAAGTTCTCTGTCAGCTACATCCAGCTCTGAGCTGGTAGCCACAGGCCTCCCTGAAATGCACCTGATCCATCATGGCTGCAAGCATGGCAGGCCTTGCATAAATCCTCTAAGAGGAGCCAGGACATGAACAAGATATCTGTGCTCTATAGTACGTAAAGGTCAAGTCTCTATCTTCACTTTTTATTTCCCCAGTTTCTTACTGGCTGCCACATATTTTGGGCTGGTAAATCAGAGAGGAAAGTAGTCACCCTCAATACCCAATTGAAAACATTAACTGGAGATAAGGTAATGTGGAATGTTTTGAGTGACTAAATAAGTAGCTACTTTAGTATTTGACATAAGCAGACTGTAGGATTATAAGGCCATGTTGAGAAATATATCGCCCAGAAAATAATTAATTCTTTATTTAGAATATGTTCTAAGATACCTTCCTAACACCTTATGTTTAGAATGAGGTCTATTTCCTTAACATACTTACTGAAACACAGGGCAGGATGGATTTGCTATCTTGCCAATTCCAGGTGAAAAATGTCAAAACTCTGTGTGTGTGTGTGTGTGTGTGTGTGTGTGTGTGTGTGTGTGTGTAGCAGTGTGCATTTGTGGAAGGGAATGTGTTGAGGGAGAAAAGGAAGAAGGGAGAGAGAAAAAGGCAGTATCTAGGAGGCAGGGGAGGTGGCCAGGATGGCTGACTAGAAGGAGCTAGGGTGTGTGGCTCTCACAAAGAGGAATGGATGGGACTAGTACATAACCTTCAACTGAAACATTCAGGTACAAGCATTGCAACTAACCAGAGAATCAAATCTCTGTTCTTGACCCATGGAGAACAGAGAAAAACAAGGCAGGATGACAGCCCACCCAGGAGCAACATGGAGCCAGGGGAACCTCTCCAGCCTAGGGAAGTGGTGAGTGAATGAGTAACTCCAGGAAACCATGCCTCTTCAATGGATCTTTGCAACCCTTGGGTCAGGAGATCCCCTCATAAATCCACTCTACCAGGGTCTTCAGGTGGACACACAGAGCTATGTGGAAGCTTGGCAGAGTAGCCACTTAGGCACACGCAGAGACCCAGGAGCCTTAGACATCCAGGCTTTCCGGCTTCCTGGCAAAAGTAGCTACAAGTCCAACAAACAGGGACGTTAGACCCCTGTACATAACTCTAGGAAAGGGGCTGAATCCAGGGGACTGTGTGGCAACAGTCTGCAGGTCCCACTTCCACAGCACCTGATAAGACCCCTGGCTTGGAATTCTAGCCAGCCAGTGGTAGCAGCAGTGCACCTCCCTAAGACACATCTCCCAAGGGGAGTGGCAGCCTGCCATCTTTGCTATTTGGGTGACTTAGCCATTCCAGCCTTTGGTATATGGAGAGTCCAAGTGACTGGGGGAAGAAATGGTCTTCCAGAACAGCATAGCTGCTCTAACAAAATGTAGCCAAACTGCTTTTTCAAGTGGGTCTCTGATCCCATTCTTCCATACCGGACAAGACCTCCTAAACTGGGTCTCCAGCCACCCCACCAGTGCTCTCTATCTGACAGAGATTTTGAACATCCCTAGGACAGAAATCCCAGAGGGTGTGGCCCCATCTTTGCTATTTGAGTCACTTAGCTGTTGCAACCTTTGGGCTTTAGAATGTCCAGGGCAACCAGGGGCTGAAGTAGAACCACAGTATAGCACAGCTGCTCTATGAAAATATGGCTAGAATTCTTTTTAAAGCTGGTCCCCAATCTCATTCCTCTTCACTGTGTGGGACCCCCCAGATGGCATCTCTAGCCACGTCCTACAAGTGCTTTCAAGCAGCAACATGCCCTTATCTCCCTGTAGCAGGCTGCAATCTTTGCTGGTTTGCAGCCTTCACTGTTGATACCTCCAGGTACTGGAAAATCTGAGGTGTCTAGGAACTAGACTGAGCCTGCAGCATACCACAGAAGCCCTACAGAAAATTGTCCATACTGTTACATGAGCGCCCAATTCCCATATCTCCGCACCATGCATGTCCTCCAGGCCTTGGCCTCCAGCCACCTGCTGCCAGAGCTATTGAGCCAGAAGCAGCTCTCCAACTTCCTGGATGCAGCCCCTCAGGGGCAACTGAAACCTCTCTGCCACTGCCTCTGCAGTGGAACTGCCGTTGCTACCCTCAGACTAATGAAGAAGCAAAGGGACCCTAAGTGCCTTATCCAAATCTCCAACAAGCTACAGGTAATCCAAAGAGAGGAAGTTAGTCTGTTTCCTACAGGTCCCACACACTCCCCACTGCTCATAACAAGACAGAAAAGCTTTGGCTTGGGCCCACAGCACAGACACTTTCTGGACTGATTGTGGTGAGTGATTGCTGACCTACATCTCTCTGGGGTGGAGCCTCTAGAAGACAAGCAAAAGACCGTTGGCCACAACTACTGCTAAAGTCTCTTCTTCTGCTACCTCAAGGTTGGGGTAGGAACATAAACACTAAGATCATCCTATAGTTGCAATGGGCAGCACAGGGGTGCCAAGCTAAGATCTACAGCCAGCACTCAAGGGGGAGAGGAACCCAGTTTCAGGGCATTGAGAGGGAACACAGCTGTAACTGTGAGGAAACACAGGGAAGTCACACAACTAAGCAAGGAGCTACCAGCTGAGCAATATGTCTAAGTGTCCAAGGCTTCAGGTGTCAAAATACCTTGCTAACACACCCCCTCTGAAACAAAAGACAAGAAATCAGCTTCAAATAAAGGCTATTTACAAAGCCTTGGCCTGGTGAAAATATACAGAAAACAAGCCCATTGACTGCATTCAATCTATACTACAGTTAAAGGAACACCCACATACAGAGATCAGAAAGAATCAGCATAAGAACTCTGGTAACTCAGATGGACAAAGTGTTGTATGTCCTCCAAGCAACTTCATGAGTTCTCCCACAAGAGTTTTTAATAAGGTTAAATTGGCTGAAATGATAGAAATAGAATTCAGAATATAGATAGAAACAAAGATCATTGAGATTCAGGAAAATGGCAAAACACAAACCAAGGAAACTAAGAATCAGAATAAAATCATAAAAGAGCTGAAGTACACAATAGCAGGTATAAAAGGATCCTGATGTATCTGACAGAGCTGAATAACACAATACAAAAATTTCACAATGCAATAACAAGATTTACCAGCAGGATAAACCATGCTGAGAAACGAATCTCAGAACTTGAAGACTGGCTCTCTAAGACAGTCAGGAAAAAATTTGAAAAAAAAAAAAAGGAAAGAAGAAAACCTCTGTAAAGTATGGGATTATGTAGAGGCCAAATAGATGAATCATTGACATCCCTGAAAGGGTGAGCAAACAACTTGGAAAACATATTTCAGAATATTGTCCATGAGAATTTCCCCAAACTTGTCAGAGAGGCTAACAGTCAAATTTAGGAAATACAGAGACTCCTGCAAGATTCTACACAAGAAAATTATCCCCAAGACAGATAATCATCAAATTTTCCAAGGTTGAAATCAAAGAATGTTAAAGGCAGCTAGAGAGAAAAGGCAGGTCACTTACAAAGGGAGCCCCATCAGGCAAAAAACAGATGCCTCAACTGAAACACTAAAAGCCAGAAAAGATTGGGGACCTATATTCAACATTCTTAAAGAAAAAAATCTTCTACCAAGAATTTCACATTTAGACAATGTAAATGTGAAACTTTCTTTTTTCTTTTCTTTTCTTTTTTTTTTTTTGAGGCTCCAGGTGTTCATTTATTGAACAATGGTGAAACAGCCAAAATGGTTTTGAATCAGGGTGACAGTGACAATAGTGATGATGAAGATGATGATGTTAACACTGTAAGAAAAGTGCCTACAGACTACGGGGTGAAAATGTATAATGGGCCTATTAAAGGACTAGAGCAGCATGTATTCATAACAGGACAAGACATCACACCAGTTTATAAAATCAAAGAGCAATTTCGAAGACAAATACCCTTGTCAAGGAGGCAGATGACTCTGGAGGAAATGTTTTTAAAAGCCACTCAGTAGAATGCCTCCTCATTCCTGGATGACCCACTTCCTGGTTCCTCAATTTCTTGTGAGGTTTTTGTTTTTCTTAAGAAAAAATACAGTGTACAGTAACATTTTAATCACAACACAGCATTATAGGTGGAGACTAAAAGTCTGTTGCTGTTGTCAAACGGCTGATGCAGGTATTCTGATGATGCTACTGTGCTGCTTAGCTACCTTGAACACATTATTTGTTTACTGTATTAATAGCGTGTCATGTTTTTCACTGTTACGTGTGAATAAGGGTAAGAAAATGATTGCTTATCTGTGGCATACAAATTAACAGTCAGGATGTTGGTGATGACAATGACAGATTGTCCACCTTGGGTGACTGAAATTGTAACAGTTTTGCTTTCTAATGATTCGATGCACACAAATTTTGTTTCATGAACCCTTTGTAGGGACATGGATGAACCTGGAAACCATCATTCTCAGCAAACTGACAGAAGAGCAGAAGATCAAACACCGCATGTTCTCACTCATAGGTGGGTGTTGAACAATGAGAACACATGGACACAGGGAGGGGAGCACTACACACTGGGGGCTGTTGGGGGGAAATAGGGGAGGGATGGTGGGGGGCAGGGAGCTGCAGAGAGATAGCAAGGGGAGAGATGCCAGATGTAGGTGATGGGGAGGAAGGCAGCAAATCACACTGTCATGTGTGTACCTATGCAACCATCTTGCATGTTCTTCACATGTACCCCAAAACTTAAAATGCAATAAAATAAATAAATGGGAAAAAAAAAGAAAAATGCTAAAAATTCTACTTGAAGAACAACTTGAGATCTACCAAAATATGTTTGAAAAAAGAAGACTAAAAAGACTTTATCATATACTGCACCATATTGTAAAACCACAGAAATTAAAACACTTTGCATCTGACTCAGGAATTGACAAATCCATGAAACAGAAAACAGCATAAAGAAGCAGATTGAAGAAGATCATGGCATTTATAGTCAGCATAGAAATAATAAGTTAGCTAAACATTATTTAACCAACTTATTTAATTAATTTGGAGAAAAGCATTAATGAGCATTGTGTATTATAATTCACACAAAAGTTTTAAGTGTAAAAAACTAAAAACATAAAGTAATATTGATTCATAATATTAAAATTCTGGGCTGGGTAATGCCTTGCTGGATATAGCAAAAGGAAAACAAAAAGATCAAAAAATTAGAATATCCATAAATATTCTGTAATAAAACAAAGATAGTTCCAGTTCCCCACATTCCTTCATATGTGTAATGAAGGCTCTGGGAAGATGATTTTGAAGATCATTTCAAGCTCTAAAATGATATTCTCCATGTTTTATGCATAGGATTTTATTTAAATTGTATCCATGTCTGTGTCATATCTTTCATATAATGTAAGTTTTAAAATCGCAATTACTTTTACACCAACCTAATATTTGAAAGCAAGATTTCTATTTCATTTATTTCATGTGCCTTTTACATAGTTATGAAAGCTGTAGTCATTGTTGTGGGTTGAACTGTGTCCTCCAAAAAGCTTTGTTGAGGTCCTAAGTCCAGTGCTGAAGTGTTTGGGTTTTTATTTTTTATTTTTTCAGATTTTGGAATATTTGCATATACATCATAATACATTGCAGGAATGAAACCCGTCTTAACAAAAAATTCATTTATGTTTCACGTACACCTTATACACATAGGCTGTAGGTAATTTCATGCAATATTTTAAATAATTTTGTTCATGAGACAATCTAAACTTTCTAAGCAAAAAATAAGTAAGATGCTTTTCAGATAAGGTAATGATGAGGGAATTCATTACCACCAAACCTACTTTACAAAGAGACTCTTAAAGAAGCACTAATTATAGAAGAAAAAAAAAAGTTGCAACCAGTTAATACAAAAAAACACACTTAAATACACAGACCAGTGACCGTATAAAACAACCACATCAACAAGCCAGAATAATAACCAGCTAACAACACAATTAAAGGATAAAATCCACACATGTTGACACTAATTTTGAATGTAAATGGGCTAAATGCTCCATTAGAAAGTACAGAGTGGCAAGCTGGATTAAAAAGCAAAACCCAAGGGTATGCTGTCTTTGAGAGACCAATCTCACATTTAAAGACACCCATAGGCTCAAAATAAAGAAATAATGAAAAATCTACCAAGCAAATGGAAAACCAAAAAAAAGCAGGGGTTGCAATCCTAGTTTCTATAGGAAAAAAAAGAAAAGAAAAAGAAAAAACCAGACTTCAAATCAACAAAGATTAAAAAAGACAAAGAAGGGCATTACATAATTGTAATGGGTTCATTTCAACAACAATATCTAAATATCCTAGATATATGCACCCAACACAGGAGCACCCAGATTCAATGCAAGTTCTTAGAGACCTGCAAAAAGACACAGATTCACAGACTCTCAAAAAATAATAGTGGGAAACTTCAACACTCCACTGAGAGTATTAGACAGATCAGTAAGGCATAAAATCAACAATGATATTCAGGACCTGAACTCAATACTGTGACAAATGGATCTGATAAATCTCTACAATTCTCTCCATCACAAAACCAAAATATAAATTCTTCCTATTGCCACATGGCACATACTCTAAGATCGACCACAGAATTGGACACAAAACAATCCTCAGCAAATGCAAAAGAGCCGAAATCATACCAAACTCACTGTTGGACCACAGCAAAATAAAAATATAAGTCAAAATCACTAAGAAAATCACTCAAAACCATGGAACTAAAAGGAAATTGATGAACATGCTCCTGAATAACTTTAAGGTAAATAATGAAATTATGGCAGAAATTAGGAAGTTATTTGAAACTAATGAGAACAAAGATGCAACATTCCAGAATCTCTGGGACATAACTATGATAGTTTTAAAAGGAAAATTTATAGCAGTAAATGCCCATATAAAAAAGTTAGAAAGTTCTCAATTAAGAACCTAACGTCACAACTGAAGGAATTAAGCAAGAACAAATAAACCCCAAAGCTAGCAGAAGACAAAAAATAGCCAGAAAAACCATTCAAGGATCAACTAACCTATGAGTTGTTTTTTTGAATAAATTAATAAGAGATACAGGCCACTAGCTAGACTAATAAAGAAGAAAAGTGAGAAGATTCAAATAAATACAATTAGAAATGACAAAGGCATTGTTATCACCGACCCCCAGAAATAAAAATAACCTTCAGAAACTACTACGAATACCTTTACAAACACAAATTAGAAAACCTAGAAAAGATGAATAAATTCCTGGACATATATGCCAGCCCAAGGCTGAACCAGGAAGAAATTGAATCCCTGAACAGACCAGTAATGAGCTCCAAAATCGAATCAGTAATGAATAGCCTACCAACCAAAAAAACTTCAAGCCAGTAACCTCAGTAACCTCAGTGAACATAAATGCAAAAATCCTTAAATTGAAGCAGTAATAAATAGCCTACCAAAACAAACAAACAAACAAAAAAAAACCCAGGACTAGATGGATTCACAGCTGAATTCTACCAGATGTACAAAGAAGAGCTAGTACCATTCCTAATAGAACTATTCCCAAATATTAAAGAGAAACTCCTCCCCAACTAATTCTATGAGGCCAGCATCATCCTGATAGCAGAAACTGGCAGAGACACAGCTAGAAAACTTCAGGCAAATATCCTTGACATTGATGCAAATATCTTCAACAAAACACTTGCAAACCAAATCCAGTACCACATTAAAAAGCATACCCACCATGAACAAATGGGCTTCGTTTCCAGGATGCAAGTTTAATTCAACATACACAAATCAATAAATGTGATTTACTGCATATACAGAACTAAAGGCAAAAACCAAATGATTATCTCAATAGATGCAGAAAAGGTTTTTGATAAAATCCAACCCTCCTCATGTTAAAAACTCACAATAAAATAGGTATTGAAGAAATATACCTCAAAATAATAAGAGCCATTTGTGACAAACCCACAGCCAACATCATACTGAAAGGGCAAAAGCTGTAAGCATTTCTCTTGAAAACTAGCACAAGAAAAAGATGGCCTCTATCACTATTCCCATTCAACATAGCATTGGAATTTTTAGCCAGAGCAATCAGGCAAAACAAATAAATGGAGGGCATCCAAATAAAAAGAGAGGAAGTTAAACTATCCCGGTTTGAAGATGACATGATTTTATATGTAGAATACTCCATAACCTTGTCCACAAAGCTCCTTCAGCTGATAAACAACTTTAGCAAAATTTCAGGGTATATAATCAATGTACCCAAATTACTAGCATTTCTATACACCAACAACAGCCAAGCTGACAGTCAAATCAAGAAGGCTCCATTCACAATAGTCACAAAAAGAATAAAAAGACCTAGGAATACAGCTAACCTATGAAATGAAAGGTCTCTACAAAGAGGAATACAAAACACTGCTCGAATAAATCAGAGAAGACACAAATGAATTGAAAAACATCCAATGCACATGGATAGGAAGAATCAGTATTATTAAAATAGCCATACCTCCCAGAGAAATTGCAGATTCAATGACATTCCTATCATAATACCAATGACATTCTTCACATAAGTAGAAACAACATTTTTATAATTCATTTGGAACCAAAAAAGAGCTTGAATAGCCAAGGCAATTCTAAGCCAAAAGAAGAAGGCTGGAAGTATCACATTACCCAACTTCAAACTATACTACAGGGTTACAGTAACCAAAACAGCATGGTACTGGTAAAAAGATAGGCACATAGACCAATGACACAGAATAGAGAACCCAGAAATAAGGCAGCACACCTACAACTATTTGCCTTTCAACAGAGCTGACAAAATCAACCAATAGGGAAAGTATTGCTTATTCTATAAATGGTACTGGGATAACTGGCTAGCCATATGCACAAGACTGAAACTGTACCCCTTCTTTACACCATATACAAAAATTATCTCAGGATGGATTAAAGACTTAAATGTAAAACCCAAAACTATAATATCTCTGGAAGATAACCTAAACAATACTATCCTGGACACAGGAATGGACAAAAATTTTATGACGAAGATGCCAAAAGCAATTGCAACAAAAGCAAAAATTGACAAATGGAATCTAATTAACTGTAAGAGCTTCTGCATAGCAAAGGAAGCTATCAACAGGGTAAACAGACAACCTACAGAATGAGAAAAATTATTTGAAAACTATGTATCCAATAAAAGTGTAACATCCAGCATCTATAAGGAACTTTAATTTACAAAAGAAAAACAAACAACCCCAATAAAAACTGGGCAAAGGACATGAACAGACACTTTCCAAAAGAAGACATACATGTGGCCAACAAGCATATAAAGAAAAGATCAATATCACTAATCATTAGAGAAGTGCAAATCAAAACCACGACAAGATACTATTTCATTCCAGTCAGAATGCCCATTAATAAAAACTCAGAAAATAACAGATGCTGGTGAGGTTGCAGGGAAAAAGGAGCAGTTATACACCGTTGATGGGAGTGTAAATTACCTCAGCCATTGTGAAAAACAGTATGGTGATTCCTCAAAGGGCTAAAAGCAGAACTACCATTCAACCAGC
Organism: Cebus imitator; assembly: GCF_001604975.1. Taxonomy (NCBI): domain Eukaryota; kingdom Metazoa; phylum Chordata; class Mammalia; order Primates; family Cebidae; genus Cebus; species Cebus imitator. The sequence continues at coordinate 750,641 of NW_016107523.1, read as the reverse complement.
AATCCCATTACTGGGTATATAGCCAGAGGAATACAAATCATTCTACCATAAAAATACATGCATGCAAATATTCATTATAGCACTATTCACAATAGCAAAGACAGGAAATCAACCTAGATGTCATCCATGATAGATGGTACATACAAACCATGGAATGCTATGCAGTCATGGAAAGAAGTAGAGTGTGACTTTTGTGGGAACATAAATGAAGCTGAAGGCTATTATCTTGAGCAAACTGGGGCAGGAACAAAAAGCCAAATATCACAAGTTTATATTTGTAAGTGGAACCTAAATGATGAGGACTCATGAACACAAAGAAGGCAACAACAGACACCGGGTCCTAGTTGAGGGTGGAAGGTGGGAGGAGGGAGTGGAGCATAAAAGTTAACTATGAGGTATTGAGTGTAATATCTGAGTGATGAAATATCTGTATAATAAACCCCCATGACATGAGTTTACCTGTGTAACAAACCTTCACATGTACTGTTGAACCTAAACTAAAAGTTAAGAAAAGAGAAAACGTTTGTGTCTATGCCAGAAATAAAGACCTTGAAAATGTGCAAAAAAGAAAAAAGCAATAAAAAATTAGTAATTAAATAATTTTAAACAGGCTTTCTAGTATTACCATAGTATTCAATACTGCAATCGTCTCTAATTATTCCAAAGATTTTCTACACCATCTTCTTTCCCACAGAATCTGTAGCTGTTTTAGTTGAGTCTTCCACCATTATATAGCCTTGAACGTTAAAAAAAAATCCAATACTAAATGTTCTTGCTTTGTATTTTCTATTTATCACCTGAATCAATCTATAACATGCCCATGAGGTTGAACTTTAAAAAAAACAAATGTGTTTTTATTGCTTCATTTTTAAAATAATCCACTCTACCCCTAATAACCTAAAAATAAAAATTAAACATCAATATTCCCTCCAATGAAGACAAACAAATGGTCAACAAGTATATGGAAAAATATTTAACAGTGCTAGTCAACATGGAAATGCAAATCAAAACCACAATAAAATATAATCTTACTTCAATTAGGATAGTGTCAAAAAAACAACAAATACTGATGAGGATGCAGAGAAAATGAATCTCTTATATAGTGTTGGTGGGAATGCAAACTAGTATAGCCTCTATGGGAAACAGTACAGAGGTTCCTCAGAAAACTAAAATGGAACTACCATATTATCCAGCAACCCCACTACTAGGCATGTATCCAAGGAGAGAAAATCAGTATATAAAAGTGGAATCTGCACCTGCATGTTTATTGCAGCACTAATCACAATAGACAAGATATGAAATAAACCCAGCTGTCCAAAAACAGATAGATGGATAAAGAAAATATGGTATATGTACTCAATGGAATACTATTTATGCACAAAAGGTATGAAATCCTGTCATTTGCAGCAACATGAATGGAACTGACACACAGTAAGTGAACAAGTCAAGAACAGAGAGTAAAACACGGCATGTTTTCACTCATATACAGAAGTTTTTGAAAAAGTTTATTTTATGTAAGTAAAAATAGAATAGAGGTTACCAGAGGCTTGAAAGGGAAGGGAGAAGACAGGAATAGACAGATCTTTGTTAAAGAAAATATTTGGGGCCGGATGTGGAAGTAGAATAATAAAATTGTTAGGAAAATGTAAATATGTGTGTAAATAGTTTCTTTATAGTTTAGACATAAGTATTTGAACAACACACTAGGTTGTTATGCTTCTACTGGCATAGAATATTTAATCTGTACAATGTACAGCAGAATATAAGCAAAAATCAAACAAGAAATATGGTATTTCAAAAAGAGGAATGGTAGAGACACGATGAAAAGATCAATCTTCAGTCCAGTATCTCTGATGAACATAGACACAATAATCCCCAACGAAATGCTGGCAAACCAAATCCAGAAGCACATCAAAAAGTTATTTCACCATAATCAAGAAGGCTTCCCTCCTGGAATGTAAGATTGGACCAACATACACATATCAGTAAATATGATTTACTATAAAAACAGAAGTAAAAACCAAAACCATATGATTATATAATAGATATAGAAAAGATCTTCAACAAAATTCAGTATCACTTTATGTCATCAAAATAACATACCAGAAAATAATAAGAACAATCTATGACAAACCCATAGCCATTATAATGAATGGGCAAATGCTGGAAGAATGCCCTTGAGAACCAGAGCAAGACAAGGATGTCCACTCTCACCATTCCTATTCAATGTAGTACTGGAAGTCTTGGCCAGAACAATCAGGCAAGAGGGAAAAAAAAAAAAAAAGGTGGATCCAAATAGGAAGAGAGGAAGTAGAATTCTCTCTCCTCACTGATGATATGATTCTAAACCTGGAAAAACCTAAATATTTCAGCAAAACTACTAGAACTGATAACTTTTGTAAAGTTTCAGGATGCAGAATCAATGAACAGAAATCAGTATCATTTCTGTATACCAATAACATTCAAGCTCAGAGCCAAATCAAGAGAGTAATCCTATTTACAATACCCACAAAAAGAATAAAATACCTAGGAATACAGCTAACCAAGGAAGGGAAAGATATCTACAAAGATAATTACAAAATGCTGTTAAAGGAAATCAGAATTGATACATACAAATGGAAAAAAATTCTACACATAGATAACAATAATGAATATGGTTAAAATGGCCATACTTCCCAAAACAATTTACAGTTTTCATACTACTTCTATCAAACTACCAATGTCATTTTCATAGAATTACAAAACACTATTCTAAAATTCAAGTAGAATCTAAAAAGAGCCCAAATAGCCACAACAATCCTAAGCAAAAAGAACAAAGCCGGAGACATCACATTACCCAACTTCACAGTCTGCTACAAGGCTACAGTAAATAAAACAGCATAATACATGTACAAAACCAGAGACATAGACAAATGGAACAGTTTAGAGAACCCAAAAATAAAGTCATGCACCTACAACCATCTGATCTTTGACAAAGGCAACAATGATAAGCAATGAAGAAAGGACTCCCTATTCAACAAATGATGCTGGGGTAACTTGCTAGCCATATGCAGAAGCTTGAATCTGGACCCCTTCCTTGTACCATACACAAAAATTGACTCGAGATGCATTAAAGACTTCAATGTAGGAACTAAAAGTATAATAATCCTAAAAGAAAACCAAGGAAACACCATTCTGGACATCAGCCTTAGGAAGGAATTTATGGCCAAGTCTTCAAATGCAATTGCAACAAAAGCAGAAATTTACAAGGGAGATCTAATTAAAATAAAGATCTTCTGCACAGCAAAAGAAACAATCAATAGAATAAACAGACAATGTAGAGAATTAGACAAACTATTCACAAACTATGCATCTGACAAAAGTATGATATCCACAATCTATAAAGATCTTAACAATTCAACTTGCAAAAAAAGGGCAGAGGATGATGGCAGAATAGAAGGCTCCATGCTCATCTCCCTCAAAAGGACACGAATTAAATAAATATCTACATAAAAGAAAAGCATCTTCATAATAACCCAAAATCAAGCCAGCACTTACAGTACCTGATTATAACTTCACCTCACTGAGAAAGGCACTGAAGAGGGTGGAAAAAAAAACAGTTTTGAATTGTTGACACCACCCTTTTTCCCCTTCTGCCAGCTCTGGCAGCATGCTGCATACAGCATTTTTGTGTGATGGATAGAGGGAGAGTGCAGCAATTGTGGGGCATTGAACTCAGTGTTGCCCAGTTATAGCAGAAAGAAAAACTGGTCTACAGTCAGCTGACACCCACCCACAGAGGGAGCATTTAAAACATCCCAAGCCCGAGGTGAAGTGCTGATCCCAGCAGTCAGAACTTAAGTTCTCACAAGCCTCCCCATTTTGGAAGAAAGAACTTTGGGGTCCTAAATAAAGTTGAAACAGCCCAGGCCACAAGGACTGCAACTCCTAGGTGAGTCTTAGTGCTGAACTTGGCCCAGAGCCTGTGGACTTGGGTGGGGGAATAGCACACAACTTACTAAGACACCAGCTGGTGTGGCTCGGGAGTGCCGGCATGATAGCCCACAGTTTCAAAGAAGACCCCTTCTTTCTGCTTGAGGAGAAGTGATGGAAGAGTGGGGATGACCTTGTCTTGCATCTTGGATACCAGCTCAGCCACTGGAGGGCAGGGCACTGGTCAGAGTTGTGAAGCCTCCATTTCACAGCCTAGCTCCCAGATGACATTTCTGGACACACCCTGGGCCAGAAGGAATTCTACTACCTTGAGGGGAAAAAGGCAGCTTTGGCAGAATTTGTCACCTGTTAACTGAATAGCCCTTGGGTCCTGAATGACCTGCTGTGATATCCAGGTACTATGTTAATCTCACTTGTGTGAGATTCTGACTTGCTGGCTTCAGATGAGACTCAGCACATTCTAAGTTGTGGTGGATACGGGAGTGACACGTTCTGTTTGAGAAAATCAAAGGAAAAAGTAAAGGAGACTTTTTCTCGTACCTTAGGTACCAGCTTGGCGACAGGGGTATAGAGAATCAAGCAGGCTCTTGGATTCCTCAATTCTAGAACTTGGCTCTTGGACGGCTTTTCTGGACCTGCCCTGAGCCAGAGGGGAGGCTATTGTCCTGAAGGGCGTGTCCCAGGTCAGGTGATATTCACCACAAGCTGACTGAAGAGCCTTAAGAAAACATTGGCAGTAATCTGACGGTACGCCCCATGGGCATCTGATGGCAGTGTCCATTGGGTGAGGCTCCTCTGCCTTTGGAAAGGGGAGGACAGAGTGAGAAGGAATGCATCTTGTGATTTGAGTGTCAGTCCAGCCACAGTACAATAGAATACCAGGTGGACTTATTAGGTGTTTGACACTAGTCCTTGGCTCCTGGACAGCAGCTTTGGATCTGCCTGGGGCCTGAGGGAACTCACTGCCCTTATGGGAAGGATATAGACTGGCTGTCTTTGCCATCTGCTGACTGTAGAGCCCAAGGGTCTTGAGAGCACATAGGTGGTAGCCAGGGAGTGGTTGCAGCAGGCCTTGGGTGAGACCCAGGGCTATGCTGGCCTAAGGTCTGACCCAGAGCAGTCCTTGTGGTGGGGGCTAGAAGGGTGCTAGTGTCACTCCACCCCCTCCTGCTCCAGATAGCTCAGAAACCAGAGACACTGGTTGTTTAGAAGAAAGTAAGGGAAGTGAACAAGAGTTTCTGCCTGGTGATCCAGAGAAGGCAGCCTCTTCCCAGAGGTCCATTAGGGAGTTCCCCATTGGGGACTCTAAGTGAGGGTATCAACGCCACATTTCCCCTTGGCACTGCCCTACTACAGTCACTCTGTGGCAGCTCTGCCACTATGGCAGGCTTCTAACTGGGTACCCAGTCTTTCTGATACATCTTGTAAAATCTGGGAGGAAGTTGCCAAGTGTCATTCCCTCTTGCATTCTGTGTGCCTGCAGACTTAACACCACATGAAAACTGCCAAGGTTTACAGCTTGTGCCCTACAAAGTGATAGCCTGAGCTGTACCTGGGGTCCTTTGGGCCATGGTTGGAGCCGGAGTGGGCTGAATGTGGGGAACAGTTTCCTGAGGCTCCACAAGGAGGCAAACCTTCTCTGTCCATCACCACCCCACAAACCATTCTTTCCTCCTAGGTCTCTGGGTCTATGATGGGAAGGGCTGTCCTGAAGACTTCTAAAATGCCTCTGAGGCCTTTCTTCCATTGTTTTGGATATTAGCACTTGGCTCCCTTTTAGTCACACAAATCTCTCTAGCAAGTGGCTGCTCTGCATGCTGCTTGTATTCTTCTGAAAATATTCTTAAAAAAATATATATAAATTTAAATAACCAGGTTGTGAATTTTCTAACTATAAGTTCCAAATTTAAGTCATTTCTTTGTTTCCTTATTTGATCACAGGTTGTTAGAAGCAGCTATTCCACTTCTTAAATGCTTTGCTGCTTAGAAACTACTCTGACTCGATACTCTAGGTCATCATTCTTAAGTTCAGCATTCCATAGATCCCTAGGACATGGACACAACACAGCCAAGTTATTTACTAGGGTGTAACACAGGTGATATTTACTCCAGTTTCCAATAACTTCCTTATTTCCATCTGAGGAAATGGAAGCCTGGCCTTCTCTCTATTTCTATCAGCGTTTTGGTGACAACTACTTAACAAGTCTCTAAGAAGTTTCAAACTTGCCTCATCTCCCAGCATTATTCTGAGCCCTCCAAATTCTTCTAACTTCTGTTTATTACCCAGTTAACAAGACACTTCCACATTTTCAGTTATCTTTATAGAAATGTCCTACTGATTGGTACAAATTTTCTGTGTTAATCCACTAGCATTACCACAAGGGAATACAGGATATTAGGTAGTTTATAAAGAAAAGAGCCGAGGCGGGTGGATCACAAGGTCAAGAGATCGAGATCATCCTGGTCAACATGGTGAAACCCCGTCTCTACTAAAAATACAAAAAATTAGCTGGGCATGGTGGTGCGTGCCTGTAATCCCAGCTACTCAGGAGGCTGAGGCAGGAGAATTGTCTGAACCCAGGAGACGGAGGTTGCGGTGAGCCGAGATCGCACCATTGCACTCCAGCCTGGGTAACAAGAGTGAGACTCCGTCTCAAAAAAAAAAAAAAAAAAAAAAAAAAATTATGCAAAGTGCTGCATTTGCTTCTGGTGTGGTCCTTGGGAAGCTAACAATCATAGTGATAGTGGAAAGCAATAAGAAGCAGGTGTGCCACATGTTGTGAGAGGGAACAAGACAGAGATGGGAATGTTCCCGGCTCTTTTAAGCCAACAGATCTCAACCAAACTATAAAAGCAAAAACTCACTCGTTACCATGGAAAGGGCAAGAAACCATTCATGATGCATCTTCCCCCATGACCCAAACACCTCCCAGCAGACCCACTTCCAGTATGGGAGCCCATGTTTCAACATTAGATTTGGAAGGGACAAAATACCCAAACCATATCAGTAAATTAGCTAAGTCACTGTGGAAAGCAGTTTGGACATTTCTCAAAGAACTTAAAACAGAACTATCATTCACCAGCAATCCCATTACTGGTTATATTCCCAAAGGTATATAAATCATTCTATCATAAAGACACATACACATGTATGTTCATGATAGCAATCACTGTTCACAACAGCAGAGACATGGAATCAACCTAGATCCCCATCAATGGTAGACTGGATAAAGAAAATGTGGTACATATACACCATGGCATACTATGCAGCCATTATAAAGAATTAAAGGATGACTTTTACAGCAACATAGATACAGCCGGAGACCCTTAACCTAAGTGAGTTAATATAGGAACAGAAAACTAAATACTCAATGTTTTGACTTACAAGTGGGAGATAAACATTAAATATACTTGGACAGAAAAATGAGAACAATACACACTGGGGCTGTTTGAGCAGAAAGATTAGTGGGGGTATGGGTTGGAAGGCTAGCTTACAGATACTGTGCTCACTACCTGGATGATGGTCTCATTCATACACCAAGCCTCAGTGACATGCAATTCACCCAAGCAATAAACCTGTACATGTACCCCTGGAACCTAAGATAAAAGGAAAAAAAACATGCTAAACAACAACCACAAAAATTTTGTTTTGAAGACACAGATACGCAGATTAATGTCAAAATACTAAATAAAATATGCTTGCTTTCACAGAAAAAAATGGGTACATATACAACATGGAATACTATGCAGCTATAGAGAATAAAATCATGTTCTTTGCAGCATCATGAATGCAGCTGAAGGCCATCATCCTAAACAAATTAATGAGGAACAGAAAACCTAATACTGCATGTTCTCACTTATAAATGGAAGGTAAATGCTGAGTACACACAGACACAAAGATGAGAACAATAAACACTGAAGAATACTAGAGATGGGAGGATGGGATGAGGAGAAGTTTTGAAAACCTATCAGGTACTGTACTTGGTACCCGGGTGGTGGGATCATTCATCCCCAAACTTCAGCTTCACACAATATAGCCGTGTAACACACCTGTATATGTATCCCTGAATCTAAAATAAAATGTAAAGAAACACAAAAATACTGAGTGTACAATGACACAATGATGAAAACAATACACATTTGAGACTACTTATGGGGAGAATTAAAGGGGAGGAAGGTTTTAAATATTATCAAGTAGTATACTCAATACCTGAGTGAAGGATTATTCATAAATCCAACTCCAGAGGCATGCAATTTACCCATGTAAGAAACCTGCACATGTATCCTCTTAACCTAAAATAAAATTTTTCCAAAAGGAAAGAAATAAGTTATAACTTAACAGAAGGAAAACAGACAATTCATTTTATTTGGGTAGTATACAACCTTGGTTTCAAAGTACTTTAAGGATAGTGAAATAACATTATAGGCTCACTTTACCTATTAACATAGAAATATCCAAATCTGATGATTACATTTAAGAGACATATTTTCAAGTAGTGTGATTTGCTTTTATCAGGAATACATCAGAGTATCTAGAAAGTGTCAACAACAGGAAATCTATAAATGTAATTAACTATATTTCACTTTAAAGGAGAAATATCAAAGCTATCTTAATACAATTATTATAGTAATTTGAATCAAGGAGAATATGAATTTCAGAAAAAATTATGTGCCAAAAACCTACAGAAAGTATTTAATGGATAAACTTGAGATATATTATTTTTAAATCAGAAACAAGGCAAGCATAATTTATATCATCATTATCATTTAACACAGTATTTATATTCCTGACCATTTCTATATGACAACAAAAAAGGGGAATCATGAAACCTAAGAATTAGAAGGGAGAAATCGGAGTTTGGTACATATTATGATTATCTACATTAAAAAAGAAAGAACAAACAGACAAGAAATTAGAACTAATAAGAGCACAGTGAAGATACTAAATATTTAATCAAACCAAACAAGTTAATAATTTTATTTGACAAAATTCAACAGCCGTTTGTGCTAAAAACTCTCGATAAACTAGGTATCGATGGAACAAAATGCATCTCAAAATATTAAAACCTATTTACAGCAAACCCACAGCCAATATCATACTGAAGGGGCAAAAACTGGAAGCATTTCCTTTGAAATCTGGCACTAGACAAGGATGCCCGCTCTCACCACTCCTATTCAATATAGTACTGGAAGTTCTAGCCAGGGCAATCAGGCAAGAAAAAGAAATAAAGAAATAAAGGGTATTAAATTTGGAAAGGAGGAAGTCAAATTGTCTCTATTTGCAGACGACATGATGGTTTATTTAGAAGACCCCATTGTCTCAGTCCAAAATCTCCTCAAACTGATAAGCAACTTCAGCAGAGTCTCAGGATACAAAATCAACGTGCAGAAATCACAAGCATTCCTATACACTAATAACAAACTTAAAGAGAGCCAAGGCCGGGCGCGGTGGCTCAATCCTGTAATCCCAGCACTTTGGGAGGCAAAGGCGGGTGGATCATGAGGTCAAGAGATCGAGACCATCCTGGTCAACATGGTGAAACCCCGTCTCTACTAAAAATACAAAAAATTAGCTGGGCATGGTGGTGCGTGCCTGTAATCCCAGCTACTCAGGAGGCTGAGGCAGGAGAATTGCCTGAACCCAGGAGGCGGAGGTTGCGGTGAGCCGAGATCGCGCCATTGCACTCCAGCCTGGGTAACATGAGTGAAACTCCGTCTCAAAAAAAAAAAAAAAAGAGCCAAATCAAGAGTGAACTCTCATTCACAATTGCTACAAAGAGAATAAAATACCTAGGAATACAGCTAACAAAGGATGTAAAAGATCTCTTCAAGGAGAACTACGAACCACTGCTCAAGGAAATAAGAGAGAAAACAAACAGATGGAAAAACATTCCATGCTCACGGTTAGGAAGAATCAATATTGTGAAAATGGCAATACTGCCAAAAGTAATTTATAGATTCAATGCTATTCCCATCAAGCTACCTATGACCCTCTTCACAGAAGTGGAAAAAAAAATCTTAAACTTCTTATGGAACCAAAAGAGAGCCTGCATGGCCAAGGCAATCCTAAGCAAAAAGAACAAAGCTGGAGGTATCACGCTATGTGAATTCAAACTATATTGCAAGGCTACAGTAATCCATGCTAGTGAAACCAAACATAAAATATAGGAGCAAATAGGGTGCTATTTACAAAAGCAACATAATCTGTGCAGATCCCATTATTCAACTCGAAGAATGCACACTAAGATACAGGTAGGGGAATAGGCAAAAGGCTAATGAAACAAGTTAAGCTGGGGAAAATATATAAAGGGCCTCTAGTATTTTCAACATCTCATGAATACGTAAATATTTTAAAGTTTTTAAAAAACTTTATTTTAAAAAACCCATCTATTTAAGATGAGTTGATATATTATAAAAGTATACTAAAAATAAATTGACAAAAGGACTGCTTAGTTGATGTTTTTGGGAATATTGATCAGTAATTGGCAAACAATAAAAATGGTTTCTGATTTAAAAGATGTAATTATACATGCCAAATAAAAGAGAAAAATATAAAAGACAATGCTATTTTACATCAATATTCATCAGGAATATTGGTCTGCAGTTTTCTATTTTTTGATATGTTTTTGTCTGGTTTTGGTATCAGGGTAGTACTGGCCTCATAGAATGAGTTTGAAAATATACCTTCCTGCTCTATTTTTCTGAATATTTTGGGTAGGGTTGGTATTAACTCCTCCTTTAAATGTTTGCTAAAATTTAGCATTGAAGATATTGGGTCCCATGCTCTACTTCGCTGGGATACTTCTCCTTACGTCTTTAATGTCATTAATTGTTATTGTCTATTCGGGTTTTGGATTACTTCATAAATTTATCTTTGTAGGTTGTATGAGTCTAGGAACTCATCTGTTTCTTCTAGGTTTTCCAATTTATTGTCATATGGTTGTTCAGAATAGTCTCAAATGATCCTTTAAATTTTTGTGGTATCAGTTTTAATGTCTCCTTTTTTATCTCTGATTTTACTTATGTGGGTCTCTTTTATTTTTTTTTAATCAGGTTAAATATTTTGTTTTCTTTAAAAAACAACACTGTGCTTTGTTCATCTTTTATATATACTTTTTCAATTTCATTTATTTTTGCTCTGATCTTTACTTCTTTCATTCTATTAATTTTGAGTTTGTTTTGCTGTGGCTTTTCTAGTACTTTTAGATGCATCATTAGTTTGTTTCCGTGAAATTTTTTCACTTTTTTGATTTAGGCAAACATTTATATAAATCACCTTAGTAGTGCTTTTGTTGTATCCCGTAGGTTTTTGTATGCTGTATTTCCGTTTTCATTTGTTTCCAGGAATCTTTAAATTTTTAAATTTTCTAGTCCATTTCCAGACATTGTATTTTCCAGTTCTATTTTTAGGTACATATAATCTTATCATTACTTCTTGCTCATAGACAAAACTTTTATAATTCTCAAATGTTCTTATTCTGGGAAAATCTTTTCATTTTGAAGTCTATTTTATGTCAGTACAGACACTCCAGTACTCTTATGATTCCAATTTATACATTTTTCCCCATAATTTCTCTTTCAATTTATAATTTGAATCTTAAATGGGTCTTCCACATATATTATGTATACGAATTAAAAAAAATCCAGTATGACAATGTGCCTTTGCATTGAACTGTTTAATCTGTTTATCTTTGATGTTATTATTAATATGACTTGATTGACATTTGTCATTTTCTTTTATTTCTTCTACATTTCCCATGTCTTTTTCTTCTGTTGTTTTCCTTTCCTATTTTCATTTTCATTAAATGAATACTTTCTAGTATAACGTTGTTATTCCTGTAATATTTTAATGATAGCTTCTTAGTTGTTTATAAATAGTTGCTCTAGGGCTTATAATATGCATCTTACCTTGTCAGAATTCACTTCAAATCTGTGAATTTCACTAAGTGAAATGCAATATAGAATTTCTACCACTATGCAGCTCTATTGATTTCTGCCCATTTCGTGAATTTATTGCTGTAAACATGTCATATATGAGTGGGCATATATATATATATATATATATGTTATATTTATATATATTATATTTATATATTAAATATAACAATATATAAATATTGACAATATATTGTTATATTTACCATTGAATATGTTTTTACATATTTTTAAAAAGCTAAGATCAGAGAGAAGAACAAGTATATATTTACAAGACTTCTGACGTAATTTTTCTTATTTACACTATCTGGTTCTCTTTATTTACTCCCATAGATTGAAGTTATCATTTAATGTCAAATAGGAAAATAGTTTTTCCTACCTTCTGCTTTGTCCTGTTACTGTCAAATATGTTACATTTCTGTGTAGGTCTAACAATAAATTATCACATTTTGTGAAATTGCTTTTTACATATGTTAAGAGAGGAAAATGAACATACATTTATATTTCACTTTAACATTGCCTATGTAACTGCCAACATCAATATTCATTTTTAAAAATTGTAGATTCAAATTACTGTATGATGTTCCTTGGTTTCAGCATGAAAAGCTTCCTTTAGTATTTCATGTGTGGAGAGTTTTTAGACACAAATTCTTTTATATTTTTGTTTATATATTTTTGTAAGATAGTTTTGCTGGATATAAGATTCTTGAGTGACAGATGTTTTTCTTTCATGGCCTTTCATTCTTCTGTAATGTCATCCCCTGACTTCTGACAGCCATTTTTTTTAAATGAGAAGCCACCTATTAATCTTATCGTGGTTCACTTGTATATGATGAAGTTTGGTTTTGTTTGCAGCTTTCAAGATTTTGTTTTGAGTTTCAACATGTTGACTATGATACTTCTAGGTATGAATCCTGTGTTAATTCTATGTGGATTTTGTCAAGTTTTCAAAAAACATATTTTAATGTTTTTCATCAAATTTGAAACTTTTCAGTTATTATTTGAAATTTTTTAATGCTTTTTAAAATTTTTCTTTTTGGTATTCCAATTGCAACTATATTGTTGTGCTTAATGATACCCCATATTTGTCTGAGCTGTTAATTTTTAATTTTTTCTCTCTGTTCTTCAGATT
>NW_016107523.1:726723-737401 GCF_001604975.1 Cebus imitator | reverse complement strand
AGACGGGGTTTCACCATGTTGACCAGGATGGTCTCGATCTCTTGACCTCGTGATCCACCCGCCTCGGCCTCCCAAAGTGCTGGGATTACAGGCTTGAGCCACCGCGCCCGGCTATTAATTCTTTTCTTTGTCAGCTCAAAGTTACTGATAAGCCCCACTAGTCAACTTGTCATTTTTACTACTGTACCCTCTAACTTGAGAATTTCCTTTTGATTCTTTAAAAAATAATGTCTCTTTTTATTGATATTATTCAATAAGGTATTATTACCATAATGTTCTTTAATTTTTTAAAGTATGTTATTTCCCTTTGTTCATAGCATTTTCTTTGAAGCTTTGTCTGACAAGTCTAACATCTGTGTACCCTCAAAGGCAGATATTGTTGCCTTATTTCAATTCTGATTATGGGTCTGATTTTTATATTTCTACATGCTTTATAATCGATTACGAGTCTGATTTTTATATTTCTACATGTTTTATAATCTTTTGTTGAAAGTGGATATTTTGGATAGTATACTATGTCAACTTCGGATATAAAACTTGCAAGGGTACTTCTTGCTGGTGTTTATTTCTTTGTTGACATGATTGGACTATTTCAATGAGTATCTTTCTCCTGCAGTGTGCAGTCTTGATATGGTCCTCAGAAGGTTACACTTTGGCATGCAGTTTTCCTGACCTTCAGGGATGAGTCTGGCTTTAGCTGGACTTTGACTTTCTCTTTCCTTGATCTTCCCGTTAAACTTATGATTGGTTTACTCTGTTGTTATTCCACTGAGATATTAGCCTTCTCCAACTGCTAGCTGATTGGTTTATTGTTTTCAACAATATTCTCAGACATTACTTGCTCTACATTGATACCCAGCCCCTTGGCAGGTGTTTGGTATAAGGCTTGCTCTAACCTCCCAGGCAGATCTCTTTGCTATGGAGCATGAACTAAGTGGGAAAAACTTGCATTTCACCAGGCATTCCATCAGGATTCCCCATATAAAGCAAGCACTGGGCAGGGGGATGGGGAGCAGGTAGGCAGATCAATGTTGCTTTCTGGTTGTGCCACCACCCAATATGGAACTTCCACAGCTCAGAATCTAAGAGAATCAAATATGTTGATATTGACCAGCTCTGCTGAATTTACCTGGAATAGTTCTTTAATTATAGGTAACTGATGGGAATGGGAGCTGCCACTTGCCTAGCAAGCCCTCTGGAGCTCTCCTGAAAAACAGAGTTACGCGGGTAATGGGTTTTCTTTCTTCACCTGCCTCTTGGCCTGGATCCATCATACACAGCAAGAGTTGCAGATGGGGAATTGAGAGCTACACTGCTGCTACTAGCCACACGACAGAACTCTTCCACAGCACAGGGATGTGAAAATGGAATCTACGGATGTTCACTGGCTACTGAAACTACTCTGAATGTCTCTTCCACCCCAGGATATTGGGTAGATTGGGACTGCCACTCAGCCACCAAGTCAGGGCGTTATAATTATAGTCATTAGATCAAATGACAAGATCTCTCACAGTTCTTATGTAGTTTCTATGAATTTCATTTAACAAATTATTCTCAGTTGTTAGCCCTTTGATGAATCCTCAGAGGCTTTGAGTAACTGATTTTGATAACTGTTACCAGTTTAGTACATGTCTTTTCAGGGTAGAGTTTTCTCTAAGCTTATCTTCCTACCCTTCCAGAAGTTCCACCCAAGCACTATGGAGTAAAACTACCAAGTTACCCTAGTTAGAATAAGGAAGCTGAGCCCAGTAAACACACATAAGTTAGAGATAACAAAAAATTATTGTTTTAAACAGCTAATTTTGAGGTGGTTTCTTATCCAGTGATAGATAAGTAAAACATGTTTCTGGATCTATTTCAATATTTTATTGCCTACTATTGGAATTATATGAGTCAAGGCTGTTAATCTTTACTGAGAAAAGAAAAGGGACGACAATTATTTTGCACACATACACACATTTGTAAAAATAGGTATTTTTACACATATTTGAAAATGGCAGGCAGTATTCTATCATTACTGGATTCTTTAAACATCTAGTATTAAAAATGTCAAGACAAAAGATATTTATAATCTTGTTTTAAACAACACACTCTAGGTTGCTTTTGGGATCAATCATATGAGGTGTCAGAATTTTTCAGAATAGCTATCATTCTTTATTCTCTATCCATTTTGTCTTACCCATTATAACAAAGTGCACAGTGACAGTCCTTGTATCTCGAAAAAATAGAAGAAAAGAAAAAGGAAAAATCAAAACAGAAGTTCTTTTTGACTTTTTTTCTTTTGACATGGGTCTCATGAATTTTCTTCTCTCTCATTATGTTCTGCAGTTTTCAAGGCTTGTAAAGAGATTTTTTCCACATATAACTGCCTACCACTTTAAAAAGGTACACATAGATTTTAACTGTCTATCAAATGTGAATGAACTCCAGCTTGGCAGAAAATAGTCAATATATTCAACTTGAATACCATCCTTTACCAATACTTCTAAATCTCTAAAAATCTCAATTTAAGTCAGGCAGTATTAAATTAAAATATTCTTTGGTAATTCTTAAAACAACAATACTTACTGAAATTATTTAATATTTTATACAACATTTTTATAAGAAAATTTCTGATATGAAGGATACATTTTGTGTTTTTTTCTGATGTTATATTTTTCCTTTGAAATAAATCAAGAGCTGGCACTTGTGCTCTTAGTGAGTTTGCTAGCAAGTCAGGGAGCAAGGTTTAAATAAATGAAAAAAAAAACACAGTGAAGATTTTAGTTAATTATTTGGAGTGTAGTTTCCAGTTCAATACCTCTTACTTCTTTGACTATATAGCTTTACTAAGGAGAAAAAAAATATGCTTTGGGATATCTGTGCCAAGTTAGTTATATCTACATATAGGAAAATAAGGGAAATTATTAACTTTAAAATGGAGATTAAATATAATCGAAATATGTCATTTAAATGATGACAAACTATAATTTATGAATTACCTAAGAATATGACAGTTTTCAAAATTCTCTTTTAATACCATTATAAAGTATAATAACTATTTGGCTAAGGTGGCTGACTAAAAGCAGCTAGCATGAATCGTTGTCACAGAAAAGGATAGAGAATAGTGAATAAGTACTAGCTCTTCAAGTGGATTGTCCAGGAGGCCACATTGGGATTCATCAAAGAAGCAACAACAACCCATGGGAAGCAGAAAGGAGACAGGCAGGACAGCCATCTACCCGGGATTAGCATGGAGCCAAAGGAGGCTCCCTACCACAGGGAAAGGGTAAGTGACTACCTTCAATCTGGGGAGGGAGTAAAGGGTGCATGAACTGTGGCATGCCTCCAGCATGCCACAGCTGCTGTACAGAAAGCAGCCATACTGCTGCTCACTTGGCAAGGCCTCCCAACCAGGGTTCCCAGTGCAGTCACCCTGATTACTTCAGTCATTGGAAGATCTATGCTTCTTTGGTGTGGAATTCCCAGAGACAACCAAGAGGCTCTCTGGCATTGCCATTGTGCTGACACCTGCCCTTGCTGCACTTGGTTTGAAGAGCAAACAAAAACCCCAATTGCTTTGCTCACACCTCCAACAGGTAGCAGCTACTATAATGTATACTATAAAGCCAGGTTTCCTTCTCTGTGAGCCCTTGGACACCCTCCTCTTCTCCAGGCAGGGCTCCTAGCTTGGGCCCATAGCACAGTTACTCTATCCCTGGCTGAGCATTTTCATTGGCAGAGGCTCTGTCTCTCTGGAGTGGAAACGCCATAGGCATTTTACGGCCTCTCTGCCTTGACCATTGCCATGGTACATGCCCTTGCTGCCCTTGGGCTGGGGTGGGGGGTAAAGACCCTGATTACTTTGCTTGCACCTCTAGCATGCTGCAGGTGTCCTGCAGAGAGAGGGCCAGAGTATCTTACACATGAGCTTCCCACTCCCCTGCTCTTCACCATGTAGAGACTCCTAGCATAGACTTGTAATGCAGTTACTCCATCCCCAACTGGTCATTCCAATTAGTAGTGGCTCTGTACTTCTCTGGGGTAGAGTTCCCAATAGCAAGTGAAAGGCTTTCAGCCTTTGTCATTGCCGAAGTCTCTGCTCCTGCTGCCCGCAAGCTGGGAAATGAACAAAAAGCCTAAGCTCACCCAAGGGCTGCAGTACACAACTCAGAGGTTGCCAGCCTTCAGGTGGGAGAGAAGCCTATGTTCTCAGAGCACTAAGAGGGAGCAAGGCTACAAACATGAGGAACACAGAGAAGCCATATGGCTAAGAAGCTATCTACCAGCCATTATGCTTGAGCACCATCTACTGAATTGCAGCCCAAACTATAACACCAAAAATACTTTGCTAATATACTCCCCTGCGAAACCAAGGGCAAGACTTCAGCCACAAAAATCCTACACAATGACTTAGTGCTATGAAAACATCCAGAAATGAAGCCAACTGACTATATTCAAATTATATAAAGGAACATCAGCCAACACACAGACAAAGAACCAGTGCAGTAACTCTGGCAACTCTAAAAGCAAGAGTATCTTCTTATCTACAAGTGACCATACTAGCATCCCAGTAGTGATTCTGAACCAGAATGAAACAGCTGATACAATACACATAGATTTCAGAATCTAGATGACAATGAAGATTATCGATATTCAGGAGAAAGCTGAAACGCAATCCAAGAAATCTAACAAATCTAGCTAAACTATTCAAGAGCTCAAAGACAATCACACTGATCTGATAGAGCTAAAAATCTCACTTCAATAATTTTGTTATATAATTGGAAGTATTAACAGCAGAACAGGCCAAGATGAGGAAAGACTCTCAGAGCTCAAACACAAGTTCTTCAAATCAACTCAGTCAGAAAAAAATAAAAAATGAACAAAACTCGTGAGAAATATGAGATTATATAAACAGACCAAAACTATGACACATTGGCATATCTGAACAACAGGAAAAGTTAGCAAGCAACTTGGAACACATATTTGAGGATACTGTCCACAAAAATTTCCCCAACCTTGCTAGAGGGGTCTACATTTAAATTCAGAATATTCAGAGAACCCCTGTAAGATACTATACAAGACAGCCATCCACAAGGTACATAGTCGTCATATTGTCTAAGGTCAATGCAAAAGAAAATATATTAAAGACAGCTACAGAGAAAGGGCAGTTCATCTACAAAGGGAACTCCAACAGGTTAACAGACAACTTTTCAGCAGAAACTCTACAAGCCAGACAAGATTGGGGGACTATATTCAGTACCCTTAAGGAAAAAAATTCCAGCCAAGAATTTTATATTCAGCCAAACAAAGCTTCATAAGCAAAGAGAAATGAAATCCTTTCCAGACATGCACACGCTATGAGAATTCATTACCACCAGACCAGCCTTATAAGAGCTTCTTAAGGGAGTAGTGCTAAACATGGAGACAAAAGACTGTTAATGGCCACCACAAAAATGCACTTATATACACAGACCACTGATACTATAAAGCAACTACACAAACATGTTTATGTAACAACCAGCTAAAAACATGACTGTGGGATCAAATCCAAACATATCAATATTAACAAGCTAAATGCTCCACTTAAAAGGCATAGAACAGCAAGCTGGAGAAAGAAGCAAAACCCAACTGGATGCTATCTTCAAGAGTCCCATCTCATATGCAAAGACAACCATAAGCTCAAAGTAAAAGGATGGAGAAACATCTATCAAATAAATGGAAGCCATTATACAGCAAGGGTTACTATTTTTTGTTTCAGGAAAAACAGACTTCAAACCAACAATGATCAGAAAGGACAAAGAAGGACATTACATTATGATAAAGTATTCAATTCAAAAAGAAGACTTAACTATTTCAAGTATATATGCACTCACCACTGGAGCACCTAGATTCATAAAGCAAGATATCAGAGAGCTACAAAGAGAATGAGATGATCACACAATTAATAGTGGAAGACTTCAACACCTCACTTACAGTATTAGATAGATCATAGGCAGAAAACTAACAAGTAAATTTGGAACTAAACCCTTCACTTGACCAAATAGACCTGACAGGCATCTAAAGAACACTCTGCCCAACAAGAATAGAGTGTTTTTTTTTTCTTATTTGCACGTGGCATATACTCTAAAATTAAAGACATACTAGGCCCTTAAACAATTTACAACAAATTAAAAAAAAAAAACTGAAATCATGCCAACCACACTCTCGGACCACAGAAAAATAAAAATAGAAATCAATGGAAAGTTTTCTCAATACCATACAATTACATGTAAATTAAATAATTTCCTCCCGAATGACTTCTGAGTAAACAAATGAATTAAGTTAGAAATCAAGAAATTCCGTGGAACTAATGAAAACCAAGATACAATGTACCAGTATCTCTGGGACACAGATTAAGGAGTGTTAAAAGGAAACTTTACAGCACCCAACCCTCACATCAAAAACTTAGAGAGACCTCAAATTAACAATTTAACATCATACCCAGAAGAAACAGAAAAACAAGAGTAAATCAATCACAAAACCAGCAGAAAAAAAGATATAACCAAAATCAGAGCCTATTTGACTGAAATGGAAATGACAAAAAAGATACAAAACATCAAGGAAACTAAAAATTGTATTTTTGAAAAACTAAATTAGATTGATACAACACCAGCTAGGCTAGTAAAGAGAAAAAGAGAGAAGATCTAAATAAACACAATTATAAATCACAAGAAGGACACTAACACTGAACCCACAGAAATACAAAAGATCTCTCAGAGACTATTATGAATATCTCTATGCACACAATGTGAAAAGGCAGAAGAATTGGATAAATTCCTGGAAACATAAAACTTCCCAAGATTGAACCAGGAAGAAAACAAAAACCCTGAAGAGACATATAATGAGTTCTGAAATTGAATCAGTAATAAAAAACACCTACAACCTGAAAAAGCCCTAGACCAGTCAGATTCACAGTCAAATTGTACCATGTGTATAAAGCAGAGCTGATAGCAATCTTACTGAAACTATTCCAAAAAATCAAGGAGTAGGGACTCTGCCTTCACTCACATAGGAAAGCTGGCATTATTCTCATATCAAAACTTGGCAGAATCACAGTGAGAATAAAAAACAAAACTTCAAGCCAATATCCCTATTGAACACATATGCAAAAACCCTCAATAAAATACTAGCGAAGTGAATCCAGCAGTATATCAAAACCTAATCCACCATGATTAAGTAGGCTTTATCCCTGGGTTGCAAGGTTGGTTCAACATATGCAAATCAAGAAATTTGATCCATTGCATAAACAGAACTAAAAACAAAAACCACATGATCATCTCAACAGATACAGAAAAAGCTTTTAATAATATTCAACATTCCTGGATGTTTAAAAACCCTTAACAAATTATGCACTGAAGGAATATGCATCAAAATAATAAGAGCCATCTAAACCTGCAGTCAACCTCATACCGAATGGGCAAAAGCTGGCAACATTCCCCTTAAGAACCAGAACAAGACAAGGATGTCTACTCTCATCAGTTCTATTCAACATAATACTGGAAGTCCCAGCAAAAGCAATCAGGAAAGACAAAGAAAAAAGGCATGCAAATAGGAAGAGAGAGAGAGAGAAAGTCAAACTATCCCTGTTGGCAGAAGATATGGTTCTATACCTAGAAAATCTCATAGTTTCTACCCAAAGGTTCCCATATCTGATAAACAACTTCAGCAAAGTTTCAGGCTATAAAATTGATGTAGAAAAATTAGCAGCACGAATTTCTATGCACCAACAATGTCAAAGCTGAGAGCCAAATGAAGAAAACAATCCATGCATAATTGCCACAAAAAAATAAAATACTTAGGAATAGAGGTAACCAGGGAAGTGAAAGGTCTCTACAACAGGAATTGAAAAGCACTGCTGAAAGAAATCAGCAATGACACAAACAAATGGAAAAACACTCCATACTCATATGTGGTAAGCATCAATATTGCTCACGAAAATGGTAACATTCCTGGTTACCTTGTAGCATATTTTCCCTTTCTGCACTTTTCTATACTCAGTTTCATAAGTATAATAATAATCGTATAAAATAAAATTAACATATTAAATTACAAAGAAAAGTGCTGTGTTATGAAAACCATATGTTTTAAAAGTGCTATGGTATGTTTTCTCTCTGAAGAAAATTTTGACTTCTTGTAGTTTTTTAATGGTAACCTTAATTAGAGAAAACCTGTTATTCAGTTGAGTAAGAATGCTCAGTATTTCTGTAGAATCTCTGAAGTGGTAGATTTTAAAATGTACATTTCAATATCAAAATTCCTTAAAAATACCACCAAATTTGCTGATTAGTCTATAGCACAAACCCACCCCAAATCCCACATAATGCAGAACAATAAGTTGAGAATATCTTCTTGAGTGCATTCAACGGACTACAAATTTAATTAATAGTTTAATGACTCCATAGTATTACATATTCCTTGAAAAATACATACATATAGACATTTTAAACAAAGCTTATATTTCAATTAAAAGATGTTTATAAAGATCACAATGTTGAAGTATAAAATTATGTGATACTTTCTAAAAATCATAACAAAATATTCTAGAAACTGAAAAACTCAGCAGAACATACATACGCTCCCCCAACTTTTAAATGTGTTGCTTTAGAAGCCTATATGCTAAAATCTCAGCAAGAAATGCATAGCAATCAGCAAATAGGTATGTGAATTTTTTTTTTTACCATATTAGGACTCCTAAAAGGATGGAATTTTTAAAAACAGCATTTGATTGATTGATTGATCGATTAGATGGAATCTTGCTCTGTCTCCCAGGCAGGAGTGGTGCAGTGGCAGGACCTCAGCTCACTGCAACCTCCACATCCAGGTTTCTAGCGATTCTCCCACCTCACCCTCCCCAGTAGGTAGGATTACAGGCACACACCACCATACCCAGCTAATATGCACCAACTTGCTTAAAAGGAGGCTTTAAAAATCTCATTTTGAAGAAAAGACATATAACTTCAATTGGAGTTTTGTTCTGTTTCTTTGCCCACTTTGTGATAGGTCCATGAAATGCTAAAGATAATATATTTACTTTTAAATTTTATGAGAGAAGCCTGGGCAGGAAAAAAATAATAAAGTTAAGTAGAACATTTACAGGTGTCATGCTTTTTGTTTTAAAATAATTTAAAAAGCATACTAGTGTCCTCATATATTTACCTATTAATGTTAGATTAGAAATGGAGAAGATAAAAATGAATTAATCACAGATTATGGAACAACATGAATGATTCAGTTAATATAGTCAATAAAATTTATAGAAAACTGCTTATTTTTATTACATGGATCAAAATGATTCAAAAAATAATTTCAGTAAACGAAGTTTAGAAATGTGAAATAATATTCACATTGGTGAAAAGTACATAATATTCAAAAGAAAATATTTGAAAAATAAATGATTCAAAAGCTTAAATTGGATTGTCTTAATAAATTGTCACTGACTTATTATTTTAATGTTTTTAAATGTTACCACCAGTAGCTACAGAGACCTAGCTACAGGGACTATTCCTCTTACCAGTGCATTGTATTTCACTGTGCAATGTGCATTGCACAACTCTTCTCTTATTTTGATATGCAAATAAATATCTCAGTGAGATACAAGAGAACACAAATAAACAATACAAAAATCACAGAAACAATTTAGAATATGAACAAAAAAAACACCAAAGTGATGGTGTGAAAAGAAAAAACAAAAATAGATTTCCTGAAATCAAAGAAGTCAATGAATGAAATAAAAATAAAACCCAGGCATTTAACAATAAATTAGATCAAATGGAAGAAAGATTTTCAGAACTTGAAGACAGGTCTTTGGAAATAACCAAGTCAGATTTTAGAAAAAGAAAAAAATAAATAAATAATAAATTTAAAAGCTTATATGTTACACGGGGTACCATCAAGTTACCAAATATCTACATTTGAGTGATCCCTCAGAAAGTAAAGAAGTATCAACAGTATAGAATGCCTATTTAATAAAATAATAGCTGAAAATATCCCAAGTCTTGCAAGATATTTAAAAATCCGGATACAGGACATTCAGATATATACAAATACATAAAACCAAATATGATCTTCTCCCAGGTACATTATAGTCAAACTTTCAAAAACAAAGACAAAGAAAGAATTCAAAAACAGTCAGAGAAAAAAATATTTCATCACATTGAAGGGAATTCCTACCAGACTAACAGTGAATTTCTAAGCAGAAACATTACAGGCATGGAAAGAATGGGATCATAAGCTCAAAGTGCTGAAAAAATAAATCAACCCCACCATTCAAGAATATTACACCCAGCAAATTATCCTTCATAAAAGAAAGAGACCTAAAGACTTCCCCAGACAAGCAAAAACTGAGGAAATTCATCACCGCTTGACTGATATGACAAGAAATGCTCAAGGGACTTGTACACTTGGAAGTCAAAGAACAATATCTACTGTCATGAAAACACACATAGACTGGATAGGGAAAATGTGGCACATATACACCATGGAATATTATGCAGCCATCAAAAACGATGAGTTTGGGTCCTTTGTGGGGACATGGATTAACCTGGAAACCATCATTCTCAGCAAACTGACAGAGGAGCAGAAGATCAAACACCGCATGTTCTCACTCATAGGCGGGTGTTGAACGATGAGAGCACATGGACAAAGGGAGGGGAGCACT
>NW_016107523.1:701563-726564 GCF_001604975.1 Cebus imitator | reverse complement strand
AAAAAAAAAAAAAGAAAACACACAAAAGAATAAAATTTAACTGATGAAGCAAACACACAAAAGAAAATAAGGAAGGGTTCAATTGTTATTAGTACAAAAAATTGCCAAATTACAA
Organism: Cebus imitator; assembly: GCF_001604975.1. Classification (NCBI taxonomy): domain Eukaryota; kingdom Metazoa; phylum Chordata; class Mammalia; order Primates; family Cebidae; genus Cebus; species Cebus imitator. The sequence goes on along the minus strand of NW_016107523.1, from coordinate 726,449 downwards.
CAATAAAGATAAAAAGGGAAAAATGAATACACAAAATAACCAGAAAACAAATAACAAAAGGCCAGAAGTCCTCAAATATCAATATTAACAATGAGTGTAAACCTATTTAAGTTTTCCACTTCAAAGATATAGGCTGAATAGGTCAGAAAACCCAAGTTTGTGCTGCCGACAAGAATTTAGCTTCATCTGTAAAGACACATATAGAGTAAAAGGAAGGAGATGGAAAAAAAAATATTCCATGTACCTGAAAGCCAAAAGCATGCAGGAGGAGCCATACTTAAATAGAATAGGGTTTAAGTGAAAAACAGTAAAAAGAGACACAGTCATTATGCAATACTAAAGGGATTAATTCACAAGTAGAATAAAAATTTTATATATTTACGCACCCATCATTGGCATGTGCAGATGTATAAAGAAAATATTACATTTAAACAGAGAGCTAGACTCCAATACAATAACAGTTAATAACCAAGAATAAACCAAACCCCAAATAAGCAGAAGAAAACAAATAACGTGGATTAAAATGTAACTAAATAGAGACTAAAAAATAGTACAAAGGATCAACAAAATGAAAAGTTAGTTCTTCCAAAAAATACCTAAATTGATAAACTGCTAGCTAGACTAGCCAAAAAAAGGAGAAGTCCCAAATAAATGATATCAGAAACAAAAGAGGAGACATTAACACTGATATCACAGAAATGCAAATATCATAAGGGACTCTATGAACAACTATACACTAACACACTGGAAAAACTAAAGAAATGTGTAAAATCCTGAATACATACAACCTACCAAAATTAAATCAGGAAGAAATAGAAACTTGAACAGGCCAATAATAAGGAATAAAATTGAATTGGTAATAAAAAGCTTCACAACAAAGAAAAGTCTAGGATTGGATGGCTTCACTGCTGAATTCTACCAAACTTGTAAAGAGCTAAAACCAATATACTGAAGCTATTTTTCAAAACAGAAGAGGAGGGAATATTTCCTAACTCATTTTATGATACTAGCATTACCCAGATACCAAAACCATGAAAGGACACAACAGGTAAAGAAAACTATAGGCCAACATCTCTGATGAACATAGACGTAAGCAATTCTTAAAAAAAAAAAAAATACTAGCAAAACTGGATTTAGCAGCACATAAATAATAGTACACACTGGGTAAGTGGGATTTATCCCAGGGATGAAAAGATGGTCAAAAATATTCAAATAATAAACATGCTACATCACATCAGCAGAATGAGGGATAAAAACCATAAGATAATCTCAATAGATGGAGGAAAAGCATTTGATAAAATTCAACATTTTTTAAAATAATAAAACCCACAACAAGCTAGGCATGGAAGAAACCTAACTCAATATAACAAAGGACATATATGACAAACCAGCAGCCAACATTACACTGAATGCAGAGGAGCTGAAAGTGTTTCCTTTAAGAACTAGAACAAGGTAAGATTCACAAATGCCCACATTTACCTATCCTATTCAACATAATACTGGAAGTTCTACCTAGAGCAATTTGGTAAAAGAAATATATAAAAGGCATCCAAATTGGAAAAAGAAGTCAAATTGTCCGTCTTTACAGATGGCATAATAGTGTATCTAGAAAACTTTAAAGAGTCCATAAGAAGTCTGAGATCTGATAAACTAGTAAAGTTGAAGGATACAAAGTCAACACATCACAATCAGCAGTATTTATACATACCAGTGACAAACTAGATCAAAAAAATATTAAAAAGGAAATCTCATTTGCAATAGCTACAAAAAATACATTTAGAAATATATTCAACCAAGGAGGTGAAAACTCTACGAGAAAAATGAAAAAACACTAAGGAAAGTGATTGAAGAGGACACAAATAAAAAGACATCTCATGCTCATAGATTGGCATAATTAACATTGTTAAGATGATCATACCACTCAAAGCAATCTACTCATTCAATACAATCCCTGTCAAAATATCAAATGATATTTTTTTGCATGGCAAAGGTCTTTACTTTTAAACGAGTATCGATACACCAAGTAATAACATGTAACAAGTTCTTGAATTCTATCATCTAGCAATTTTGATTAAGAGGAACTAAGAGCAGGCCAATTACACTAGTATTCACTGTTCTAACCATTAGCACAATGGGCTACTTTAAGGCTGGCTGCTGCTTCACACGGGTTACAAATAACTATTTACTACTTTCTCATAGATAAAGCCCCGATCTTCAAGAAAGTGTTAGGGAAAAAACTATTTAATCCCTTCCTTTCTTCAAAGAATTGTTATTTTTTTTTTAACTAGATCTAAGAATGAAAATGCAACACTGATATGCATGTTGCTTGAGCCAAAAGGTATAGGAAAAAAGACAACATATACCCATTAAATTCCTCAGAAATACGAAGTAAAAAGATGAAGTCTTTAGATAATTTCTAGGTCTGTACAAAAAAGCTAGATTTGCTACTCTCCAAAAAGTGGAAGGAGCTACTACATAATATATGGAAATAATTTAACGCCATTTCATAAGAATATAACTAGAGCTGTGCTAAAGCTTCATATTCCATGAGAGCATCTAAAATGCCAATCCACAAAACAGGTGCTTCTCTCTTCTTCTATCCATTGATGCGGTAGTTTTCACGAATTTCTGGCTGAATATCACAGACAAAAGCCAAGAGGTTATCCAAGACTTAATCCCTGTTCTACTGAAAGTAGATCTGGAAGATGGTCATCTTCCCTTGGCTCTCCTTCTCTGCTTCGGTGCTGCAACTGCCATGGGAGTGCCGCAGCTTCCTTGGCCGTGAACTCTTTCTCCCTCTGCAGGCAGTACTGTTCAATTTCAGCCTGAGCTGCTGCTTTGGCCTGCTTCAGCCTCTCTGGTTCTTTCTTCTGCGGGCCTCAGACACCTTCTTGGTGGCCCGCTTCTCAGCCTGCAGCAGCAGCTGCTGAATCCCCTGCGACTGACTGGCCGTGGCGGCAGCGATACTGAGACCTCAAATGATATTTTTTAAAGAAATACAAACCTCCTAAAATGTTTATGGAACCAAAAAAAAAAAAAAAAGAGCCCAAATACTCAAAGCAATTCTAACCAAAAACAAAATAAATCAAAAAGCTGGAGTCATCAGACTCCCTGACTTCAAAATATATTACAAGGCTACAGTAACCATAATGGCATTGTACCAGTATAAAAAACAGTCATCCAGATCAACAGCACAGAATGAGAGATGAAAAGTAAACCTCCTTATTTACAGCCAACTGATTTCAAAAATGGCGTCAAGAACATTCACTGGACAAAGAACATCATCTTCAATAAGTGGTGCTGCAAAACCTGGATATCCACACGCAGAAGAATAAAACTAGACCCAAATCTCTCACCATAAAAACGAACTCAAAATAAAGAAACATAGGACTTGAAACTATAAAGCTAGTGTAAAAAAATAGAGAGAAAACACCTCAGACCATTCGTCTAGGCAATGATTTTATAGCTAAGACCCCAAGAGCACAAGCAACTAAAGCAAAAATAGACAAATGAGAATGTATTAAAATAAAAGGCTTTTACACAGCAAAGGAATCAATTAAAGATCCAACCTGTTCAATGACAGGAAATACTTGCAAAATATTCATACACCAAGGAATTAATGTCCAGAATATGCAAGTAACTCAAAGACTCAACAGTAAAATGAACAAACATACAAACAAAAATACTCCTATTAAAAGGTTGGTAAAGGATCTAAATAGACATTTGTCTAAACATATACAAATAGCCAAGAGGCATATGCAGAAATGCTCAACATCATTAATCAACAGGGAAATGCAAATCAAAAACACAATGAGATATCTTACTCCTATTGAAATGGCTATTACTAAAAAGAAAAAATATCACAGATGACGGTGAGGATGCAAAAAGGGGACTTATATATTGTTGATGGGAATGTAAATTAGTAAAGCTAGTATGAAAAACAGTATGGAGATTTCTCCAAAAAGAAAAAACTGAACTACCATGAAATCTAGCAATCCCACTATGAGGTATTTATTCAAACGAAAGGAAATCGGTATGACAAAGTGATACCTGCCCTCCCATGTTTATTGCAGCACTGTTCACAACAGCAAATATATAAAAGCAACCTGAGAATGATGGTTTCCAGGTTCATCCATGTCCCTACAAAGGACACAAACTCATCGTTTTTGATGGCGGCATAATATTCCATGGTGCCTATGTGCCACATTTTCCCTATCCAGTCTATCATCGATGGGCATTTGGGTTGGTTCCAGGTCTTTGCTATTGTAAACAGCGCTGCAATGAACATTCGTGTGCATGTGTCCTTATAGTAGAACGATTTGTAATCCTTTGGATGTATACCCAGTAATGGGATTGGTGGGTCAAATGGAATTTCTATTTCTAGGTCCTTGAGGAATCGCCACACTGTCTTCCACAGTGGCTGAACTAACTTACACTCCCAGCAACAGTGTAAAATTGTTCCTATTTCTCCACATCCTCTCCAGCATCTGTTGTCTCCAGATTTTTTAATGATCGCCATTCTAACTGGCGTGAGATGGTATCTCAATGTAGTTTTGATTTGCATTTCTCTGATGACCAGTGATGATGACAGAAGAGCAGAAGATCAAACACCACATGTTCTCACTCATAGGCGGGTGTTGAACAATGAGAACACATGGACACAGGGAGGGGAGCACTACACACTGGGGTCAGTTGGGGGGAAATAGGGGAGGGACGGTGGGGGGTGGGAAGCTGGGGAGAGATAGCAAGGGGATAAATGCCAGATGTAGGTGATGGGGAGGAAGGCAGCAAATCACACTGCCACGTGTGTTCCTATGCAACAATTTTGCATGTTCTTCACATGTACCCCAAAACCTAAAATGCAATAAAATAAATGGGAAAAAAAAAGCAACCTAAACATCGACAAATGAATAGATCAAGAAAATGTGATTATTTACAAAGTATAATTATATTCTACCATAAAAAAAGAATGAAATCATGTTATTTGCAGCAACATTACTGGAACTGGAGGGCATTATATTAAGTGAAATAAGCCAGGTACAGAAAGAAAATTATCACATGTACTCACTCATATATCGGAGCTAAAAACATTGACTTCATGGAGATAGTATAGAGACTGATATTTACTAGTGGCTGAAAAAGATGTGGAGGTGGAAAGGGTCTGAAGAGAAGTTGGTTAATGGATACACAGAGAAGGAATAAATTCTAATGTTTGATAGCAGAATACTGTGACTACAGTTAATAACACTGAATTGTACATTTCAAAATCGGTAGAAAGGAGGACTTGAATTCCTTAGTATCTAGATACGATAAATGCTTGTGAGTTTGGATATCCTAAATACCCTGACTTTATTATATATGCTGTGCATGGCACAAAATGTCATATGTCCCCCATTCCTATATACAAGTATGTAACAATTTAAAAAAATACCTGAAGCAGAATTGACAGAGGTGATACAACTGGTAGCCAATATGTTTAAGAATCCAGAGAAAACACATATAATATTAAGTAAAGACAGAACACAAAATATACTCTAAAGCCAATTTTATTGCTAAAAACTTCAGTGACTAAGGTGAAAACTATATTGGAATTAAATATAGAATAGACAATGAGGTGTAAAGATTAAGCCATTTGTAAACATGCCAATATAAAGTAGCTACAGTGAAAACTAGAGAGTAAAATCACTGACAAATGTGAAAAGGAGTACACCAATAAGATTTGGTGTAACTTAAAGCAAACTAATATACATGTATTTGGAGTCCCCAAAAGAAAGGAGTGAATAGAAAATATATTTAAAAATAATAGACAATATAAACTCAGTATCTCTACAAAAGCTAGGCACAAGAAATCTGAAAACAACTATATCTATGAACATCATAATCAGATTACATAAAAACAGTGGTAAAAACAAACGTTTTAAAGCAGCCAGGAAATAAAAGGCATATCACTAGCAGAAGAACTAAGATAATGGGTAAAGAAAAAAAGATAACTGTGTCCTTTTCTGTTGTTTTTGTTAGAAACAATGCCAACAAGTAAGCAGTGGTATAATATATTTATAGTACTGAGGTAAAAACTGCTGTCACCTTGTAATTCTGTTTCCACTGAAAATATATTTCAAAAATGAGGGTGAAATAAAAGCATTTGAGATATTCAAAAACCTTAAGAAGTGGCAACCAGTAAACCTTTGCTACAAGAAATCTTGAAGTTGCTTATGTAAAGGAAGTTATTCACACAAAAGGAAAACGTTACCAAGTGGAAACCTGGGGTTATCCAGAAGAATGAAGCACATTGGATATGTTTCCTATTATTTAATTAGTTTTAAAAATAATTTACTCTTTAAAGCAAAAATAAAGAGTTGTGGGTTTTATATGTAAAAATGTGACAATGATAGCACAAAAACTAGGAAGAGAGAAATGGAAGGATCACATTCTTAGTTTCTTAAACTATATATGATGTTGTATAGTATCACATGAATGTAATTGTTGTAATTGAAAGAAGTATATCATAAACTAAATAGAAAGCACTAAAATATCCTAAGAATGAAAGTAGCTAATAAAAATTAAAGAAAAAAAATAAATTATTAAAAAATAATCAAGAAAAATAAAAAAAATAGAAAAAGAAAATAACAAAGCAAATAGAAAAAAATTAGCAAGATAATAAATTTAAACCCAAACCTTTTAACAATCATATGAAATATACATGGTCTAAGTGAGCCAGTAAAAAGGAATATCCTATTGAACCAGATAAAAGAGACCAAACATTTTGCCAAAAAGAAACTCACTTTAAAGACACAAGTAGGTTAAAATAAAGGGATGGAAAAGACCTAACCTGCTTACACTAATCATGAGAAAGCTGGAACACCTATACCAGATAAAATAAACTTCGTAACAGTGAATGTTCCCAGAGGTAAAAAGGGCCATTTCTCAATGATATATTAGTCAATTCAGGAAGAAGATATAATCATTCTAAACTTTTATGCACCTTAAAACGGATTTTCAAAGTAAGTCGTACAAAAAGTATTTTAATTGTAAGGAGAACAGAAAAACCCATAATCGCAGACAGAAATTTCAACATTCCTCTCTTTATATTTTATAGGACAAGTAGATAGGAAATTAGAAATGGAAAAGTTTTATAGAATACAATAACTAAATTAACCTAATTTACATTTCTAGAACATTTTATCTCTTGATAGAATAATGTGTTCTTTTCAAATGCACACAGAATGTGCACCAAAACCAAACCTATTCTGGGTGATAAAACAAGTGTCACATTTAAAAGAATTCAAATCATACCACATATGTGCTTTGACCACAATAGAGTTCAATTAGAAGTCAATTACAGAAAGATAGCTGGGAAATTCTCAAATATTATACTTTTAAATAGCTTACGCAGTGAATAAAGATAATTGAAATTGGCCAGGTGCGGTGGCTCACGCCTGTAATTCCAGCAATTTGGGAGGCCAAGGTGGGCAGGTCACTTGGGGTCAGGAGTTCGAGACCACCTTAGCTAACATGGTAAAACCCCATCTCTACAAAAATTAGCCAGGCATGGTGGTGCACGCCTGTAACCCCAGCTATGTAGGAGGCTGAGACAGAAGAATCACTTGAATCCAGGACATGGAGGTTGCAGTGAGTTGAGATCGCGCCATTGCACCTCAGCCTGGGTGACAAAGCCACACTTTATCTCAAAAAAAAAAATAATAAAATAACAATAATTGAAATTATTTCAAATTATATGAATATCAAAACAAAACATATGAAGATATGTATAATGTGGCTAAGGAAATGATGAAATTGCAATTTTAGCACAAGGTGCCTATATTTGAAATAAAACAAGGTGTTAAATAATCTCAGTTTTTACCTTAAGAAACAAACAAAAGGGCAGCAAATTAAATCCAAACTAAACAGAGAAATATAATAAAAATCCAGAGTGAAAATTAATAAAATGTATAGTAGAAAAACAACAGAGAAAACATGTAATGAAGATGTTAGTCTTTGAAAACATATGGATGGCAAATGAGCACATAAGAAGATGATCTACAGTGTAAAATAAGATATAGTGACGTACCTGTAAGAATGGCTTAATAATTATTTAAAACAGCTATATCCAATGTTGGCAAGAATATGGGATGAATGGACCTATCATCTACTATTAGTGGGAATTCAAAATGATACAAATACTTTGAAAGTAAGTTCAAAGTAGTCCTGAAAAACGTTTATCATGCACTTACCATTTGTCCAGTCATTCTGCTCCTAGTTATATGTAAATAATACTAAACTTATATTTGTATACAAAGGCTTATTTACAAATGTTCACAGCAACTTTATATGGTCAAAAGCCAACCAAACAGAACACACACACAAAATAACAAAGCAAAACAACTCCAAATATCCATCCACAGGTTTACAGATAAAGTATTTTGGTATATCCATATAATGGTATATTAGTTAGCAAAAATAAAGGAATGAACTATTATATAGGCAATAACACAGATGGATTTCAAAATAATTATGCTGTGTGAAAGAAGTCAGACAATATAAAGTGTACATAGTATACAATTTCACTTATGTAATGTTCTCAAAAATATAAACGTATAGTGTCAGAATGCAGATCGGGGCTGCTCGGGGGTAAAAGTGAAAGGTAGGAGTAGTGGTGAAAGATTAAAAAGAGATGGGAGGAAACTGCTGGAAGTGATTAATACATTTATTTTTATTATAATTGTGTTATTACAGAAATATATAGCAAAACTTACAAAACTGTACATGTTAAATATGTGAAGTTCTCTGTATACCAAGTATTCTGCAATAAAGCCAATATTTTAAAAACTGATTACACAACCTAACCTTTATAGGTATAAATCTATAAATGTTACAAAATGTAATGGAATGGTGTGAGATAGGATGTAGCTTGCGGTGAACTAATTGTTTTTGAAATTGTACATATTCTTCCTTATGTCTAGGTAGTATGACATAATTGAATATAAAATATCATACAACTCCAAATACCAGGATAATAGTCACTGATATCAACTAAACAGCTAGAAAAATTTGAGCAGTATATTTACCTTCTCAATTCATTTGTAAAACATAGGGCTTTTCCTCAAACTCTTCCCAATTCTCTTGTTTCATATGTAAGTCTAGGTAACAAAATAAACTTCTGGTAGAGCCCTACCCCTCAGGTGATGCATGACTGTGTCAACAATGCCCATATATTACATAGCAATGATACTCCTTCTAAAGTGCTAAATTTTCTAAGGCCTCAAAACATTCAGAATATGAGATTAATAAAGGAAGCAAGAAGATTTAAAACAAGGCCTATCTCAAGTATTTTGGCTCTCTTTCTGGTAATCTTTACGTATCTCTCTCTTCCCTCAAATAGTTTCCTTTCTTACTTGGAGGTATTTGACTGTTTATATTTCCCCCAACACTTTCCACTTTGAATGTTAGTGATTATGGTATTAGCTTTCACATGTAATGTTTTAGCAGTGATCTCTAATTGTAACTGAAGTTTGACCATTGGAGCATCTCATGACCCAGGTCTCTAGTTAGATATTCAAAAGTAAAGTGACAAAGTTCTTAAAAATTTAAGAATTGCACGAAACTCTATGAGGTAGGTATTATTAAGTTAACTGCACAGAAGTGAAACTGATAGAATAATGATTAAATTATATTACCTCTATGACACTCTACACGCCACTCATATTTTCTCTAGATTGAAATTAAATCTACCCCTGCACAGTATTTTCTTTTTTCTTACAAAAATCACTCATATTTTATAAGCTATAATAAGACAAAAGCTTATGGATTTTGATTCCTAGCCTTCACCTTTCCTATTGCCATTATGTACAAAAGAAAAATTGATTCTGACCTTGAAGTCACAGTGTTAAAAATAAATCTCTGCAGCACTGATGTTTCTTTTCTGTTTCTGAAATAACTGGTTAAGCTCACTCAGGGGATTACTCTAATGATCTGGTAGCTTTTTATAAGTTCTGAAAAGAAGTAAAAGAGAGGTTTGTGTAAGGAACTCTTTATCAGTTCCTAACACATTTCAAGGAAAAATATACATGTGTGTAAATGGTACTGAGCATCCTCACACAGATATTTCATGCGGTGTATATCAAGTCTACTATTGAGAGAACAAGCATTTTCCAATCACCTTAGGGGAAAATTAATGTTTTATAATCCAAAAGACACATGCAATTCACAACAATAAAATATTTATTTAAAATATTTACTTACAAAGCCAACATGATTTTCGATTGATGACATGCATAAAAGACGGCACAAATCATGCCTAGTAACAAAAGAATAAATTCTATTTTAAATTTTCTAATTATAGTCCTTCATTAATCTTGATATAAATTTAAATTAATATTTTACTAACATATGCCTAATGGATCACTGTGATACACATTCACTATACTACTTTTTATAAAAATTTAATTATGTTTATTTTAGTAGATAAATTATCTAAAAATAATCTTAAAAGAAAATGTACATTCACTGATATATTACATTCTTCATATAAATATATCAGTGGATGTATATTCTCTAATTTGAACTCCTACATAAGAAGTCAACTGAGATTTCAAAGGAAGTGAAAACTGACACAAAAAATACTGTATAAACACCATCCTTGAGACAACTATGACTTTAATGAAAAAAAAATTATTAAAACATGGAAATCTTTTTCCGGTAATGACAGAATAAGGTCTTACCAGAACACAAAAAACAAATAAAAAACTGAAAATTATACCAAAAAAGATACATGAAGAAAATGGAGAATGAAGAGAAGATTCCAGAATCCAGTGGTAAGTACATACTCAAAGAGGAGAGAAGGAAAATGAAGTGAAAGTCCATTTTCATGACTTTGAGCCTGAGGTCAGGTACAATCATTCAGTGTATGTTGTTGCAGGATAACTGCTGGGAAAACTGCAGTATTTTTGGTCCAGAGAGTCAGAAAACTGAAGCTGAGGAAACTGTGGCTGAAGAAGAGCATGAGGGATGCCAGGAAATGAACGTTATAGAGAGAGACACCTAATTCTCTCTGTCCACATTTGTGCCTCATCCCTGACACATGCATGCACAGGGTGTATGAGCCACTGTTTGCCAACTCTAGCATAAAGGACAGGGGATACAGGGCCTATAGGATTGAAGAGTTCCTACAATTTATGTAAAGTGATAAACTATTTACTATAACTGGAAAATAAAAAGTTAAAGATGTTTAATTTTTCGGAACAGCTACTAAATAATAATACTAAAACATACAGTTAAAATAAAAATTATCATATAGTTAATTTTATTTTTAGAATATTTTACTGTTTCCAGTAGAAATAAAATTCTAAAATATAAAACTAAAAGGTACATAGGAAAGGAGAAACAGATAAAAAAGAAGAAATAAATAAAATGGTAGACACAAACTAAACCATATAAATAGTACATTTAAGGCCAGGCGCAGTGGCTCAAGCCTGTAATCCCAGCACTTTGGGAGGTTGAGGTGGGTGGATCACGAGGTCAAGAGATCGAGACCAACCTGGTCAACATGGTGAAACTCCGTCTCTACTAAAAAGACAAAAAAAATTAGCTGGGCATGGTGGCGTGTGCCTGTAATCCCAGCTACTCAGGAGGCTGAGGCAGGAGAATTGCCTGAACCCAGGAGGCAGAGGTTGCGGTGAGCCGAGATCGCGCCATTGCACTCCAGCCTGGGTAACAAGAGGGAAACTCCGTCTCAAAAAAATAAATAAATAAATAATAAAATAAATAAATAAATAGTACATTTAATGTTAGTAGACTTCAATCAAAAGGCAGAGATTTTAAGAATGGTTTTAGAAAAAGAGAACCAGCTTGCTGTCTACAAAAGATGCACTCTAAACATCGAGATACAAATAGGTGGAAAGCAAATGGATGGAAAATTATATACCACAAAAATAGTAAGTATAAGAAAGCTAAAGTGGCTATATTAATGAAAATAACATAGAGATTAAAACAAAAAATACTACCAAAGATAATGAGAAATGTTTTCTAGCAATAAAGCTCTCAATTCTACAGAAAAATATTACAAATGTGTATGGCTCTAATAATAGAGTTTCCAAATGCATGAAGAAAATATTTACCTAATTAAAGCAATAAGTCATTAATTCCAAAATCAGAATTGACAATTTTAACAGCCCACTCTCAGCATTTGATATAACTGTGCAAAAATTCAGCAGACATACAACATTTTTAAAATATATAAACTTACCACTCGGCTATTTATGGAACTCAAACACAATAACATCAGAATATTTATTCTTTTCATGTACACATAGTATATTACATGATAGACAAACATGCTGAACCATAAAGCAGGTCCCAATGTTTAGAAGAATGCAATTCTGACTATGACATAATTAAATTAATATGAATAACAAAACAAACAAACAAAAAAAAACCTGGAAACTAAAACACACTTTTCTAAATAATAGATGAGTTAGAAGAAATCAAAAAAGAAAGTCGGAAATGTACTGAACTGAATGATACAAAATAAAAGTTGAGACATGTATCTCAAGCAAAATTAGAGGGATTTTATACCTTTAAGTATTCATGTTAGAAAAGAAGGAAGTATTAGAAGTAAAGGAAACAATGGCAGTTTAAACTCAAAGTAAGTAGATGGAAGGTCTTATAAAGCTAAGAGCAGAAATCAACACAATTGAGGAAATAAACCAGAAAAAATGACTGGAACTAAAAACTGGTTCTTCGGAAAGATAAGTAAAATATGTAAGCTATTTTAGAAAGACCAAATTAAAATAAATACAATGGAAATACCAATTTCTGGAGTTAAAGATGGGGCATTACAGCAGGTACTACAGAAATTAAACAGGTAATAGGAGAATATAATGAATAATATTACACCCATAAATTTGACAATCTAGAAGAAATAAACTTTTCAAAAGATAAAAATGACCAAAATTATGCAAAAATATACAGAAAACTTGATTACTCTTACGTTAAATATTGACATAGCTTAATGAACAAAGATACAAAATGCTTTAATATTTTAGCAAGATGAATGTAACAATATGTACAGATAAGACATCATGACCAAATGTAGTTTTATTGAAGTAATATAATGTTGGTGTACACCTTGGTAAGATGACAGACAATCCAACTGTAAGTACGTATTTATGTATGTATTTATAGGCCATTTGTCATATTTGGTTTTTTAAGCTTTATCAAGGTATATATAATAGACAAAGAAAAATTTACATTGTTGATGCCTACATTTTGGTGAATTTAGATATATACATATATAGCATCATCACCACCTAGATACTAAATATATTTAGCACTTTAAAAAATGTTCTGGTGCTTTTGTGTGTGTGTATTTGTGTGTGTGTGTAAGAACACTTAATATAAGATCTGTCTTAACATTTTAAAGTGCATAATACTGTATTGTTTACTATAGGTATTATGCTGTACAACAGATCTCTAGAACTTACTCATCTAGCAAAAATGAAACTTTATATCCATTGAGCAAAAATTTCACATTACCCCTCCCCCTCCCTGGCAACTATCATTCTTCTCTGTTTCTAGGAGTTCAAATATTTGAGGTACCGCATATAAGTGGAATCATGCAGCATTTGTTCTGTGATTGACATACTTAATATCACCTAGGTTCGTCTATGTTGTTCACAAGAGTGGGACTGTCTTCTTGTTTAAAGCTTTGTGATATTCCATTGCATGCATATATATGTGTGTGTGTGTATATATATATATATATATGCCATATTTTTCAATTGATTCCTCTGATGGATATTTGGGGTTTTTTTCCATATTGTGACTATTATGAGTAATGCTGCTGTCAACATGGAGGGGCAGATATGTCTCTGAGATCCTGATTTCAAGTTTTTTTGGATATACATCTATAAATTGAATTACTAGGTCATACGGTAGTTTCATTTTAAATTGAGGCACCTTTACACTGTTTTCCATAGTAGCTATACTATTTTTCATTCCCACCAACAATGCATAACAGTCCCAATTCATTCACACCTTTAGCAACACTTGATATTTTCTGTTTTTTAGATAATGATTATCTTAAAAGGTATGAAATGATATCTCATTGTTGTTTGATCTTCATCTCCATGAAAATGAGTAATGTTGAGCACCCTTTCATATATCTGGTGGCCATTTGTATGTTTTTTGGAGAAATTTCAATTCATATCTTTGCCGTTGTGTAATTAGGTTTTCTTCCTACTGAGTTGTAGGAGTTTCTTAAATATTTTGGATATTAATCCCCTATCAGATGTACAGTTTGCTAATACTTACTTTCAACACATAGCTTGACTTTTTACTCTACTTTGTTGATTGTTTCCTTTGTTGTGAAGAAGCTTTTTAGTTCTTCTATTTTGGGGTTTTTGCTTGTGTTTTAGTGTCATATCTAATAAATCATTGCCAAGACTAATAACGAAGGTCATAAAGAAAGTTTTTCTTTATGCTTTCTTCAAGAAGTTTTACAGTTTTAAGTCTTACATTTAAGTCTTTAATCCATTTTGAGTTTATTTTTGTGCACAGTGTGAGACAGTGTTCCAATTTTATACTCTGCATATCAATACCTGGTCTTCCCAGTATCATTCATTAAAGAGACTATTCTTTCCATACTTTGTGTTCTTGACATCCTGTCAAAGATGAATTGGCTGCATATGTGTGGGTTTGTTTCTGGGATCTCTATTCTGTTTCATTGGTCCATATGTCTGTCTTTATGCAAGAATCCCACATTTTAATTATTGTAGTTTGGTAACATATTTTAAAATCAGGAATTGTGATGCCTCTAGCTGTGTTCTTCTTTATCAAGATCACTTTGGCTATTCTTTTGTGGTTCCATATAATTTTAGAATTGTACATTTCTGTAAAAATGTCATTCAGGTTTTGATAGGAATTGAATCTGTAGATCACTTTGGTTAGTATAGACATTTTGACAATATTAAATTTTTCAGTCTATGAACATGAGATGTCTTTTCATTTATTTGTGTCTGCTTTAGTATTTTCATCAGTGTTTCATAGATTCACATATAAGTCTTTCAACATCTAAGTTATAAGTATTCCTAAATATTTTATTATTTTTGGATGATACTGTAGACCTTACTGTTGTCTTAATTCCTTTTTAGTTAGTTCATAGCTACTCTGCATAAACACAACTTATTTTTGTCTGTCGATTTTATATCTTGCAACTTTGCTAGGTTTATTAGTAACAATCTGAGTTTAAAATGGGCAAATGTTTTGAATAGACATTTCACAAAAGTATGTGCAAATAAATAAAAATGACATGGAAAACCACTTAAAGTCTCCAGGCATCTGAGAATAAAAACTGGCCATGGAATGAAAACACTACAGATACAGAAGTGTGGCTAACGTTTAAACTACTGAACATACCAAGTGCTGCTGAGGGTGTGGAGCAAGTGGATTTAGCGTACATGTTTGGTGAGATTACGAAGTGATCAAATATTCTAAAAAACAGCAAGGCTGTATCTTATAAAGTAACTCCGACGCCTACCACAAGACCTTGCAATTTTACTCCCAGGTATTCACCTAAAGAAAATTAAAATATCGTGAAATATTATTCATCCATTATTTTAATAGACCAAAACAGAAAACAATCCAAATCTCCATCAGCTGGTGATTGCATAACCAACTTGTGGTATATTCTACACTGTGGAATACTATAAAGTAAGGGTAAGATATTAATTGGTAACATGCAAGAACATGGAAAAGTTAGTGTGGAAGATCAAACACAAAATACTATATATATTATGATACCATTGTGTGAATTTCTAGAAAATTTAGGGTAACATGAAAAGGACAAGTGGTGTCTTGGGACCAGTGGTTGGTAAAGGGAATCAAGAGTTCAGAAGAAAAAAATAGCTAGGGTCATGAAAATATTCTACATTTAGAATGTGGTAGAGGTTACATTTCTATACAGAATTACTAAAATTCATTAAACTTTACATTTAAGATGAATAAATTTTATAATATATAATTTATATCTCAGTAAAATGAGAAATATTTTAATGTCTCAAAGTACTCTTATTGGTTTTTTATTCTACATTATTTATATTCAAGTTTGAGTATTCTGGATTTTTTTTGTATTTTTACTCCAAGCTTCTTGTTCTCTCTATCTTGGTAACCTCTCAATTCTGGGAGTTCAACTGTTACTTTAAGTTGTCATGTTTAGGAGGCAGGTCTCATATAATGACCTTGGTTCTTATATCTCTGGCACTTCAACCTCAGTATTCAAAAATGGAAATCCATCTAATCCCTTCAGATTTATCTTCCCAGTATTGCCAGTATGATTTTTACGAAGAGCTACTCTAATCATTTAATTCTTTTTTTTTTTTTATTGTTGTACTTTAAGTTCTGGGATACATGTGAAGAACTTGCAGGATTGTTGCATAGCTACACACATGCTATGGTGGTTTGTTATCTCCATCCTCCCCGTCACCTACATCAGGCATTTCTCACAATGTTATCCCTCCCCAACCTCCCAACCAGCCTCTGCTGTTCCTCCCCTAGGCCCCCACACCCCTAACTGACCCTAGTGTGTAATGTTCTCCTCCCTGTGCCCATGTGTTCTCATTGCTCAACACCCGCCTATGAGTGAGAACATGCGGTGTTTGCTTTTCTGTTCTTGTGTCAGTTTGCTGGAATGATGGTTTCCAGATTCATCCGTGTCCCTACAAAGGACATGAACTCATCCATTTTTATGGCTGCATAGTATTCCATGGTGTATATGTGCCACATTTTATTTGTCCAGTCTATCATCAATGGGCATTTGGGTTGATTCCAGGTCTTTGCTATTGTAAACAGTGCTACAATAAACATACTTGTGCATATGTCTTTATAATAGAACAATTTATAATCCTTTGGGTATATTCCCAGTAATGTGATTGCTGGGTCAAATGGCATTTCTATTTCTAGATCTTGAGGAATTGCCACACTGTCTTCCCAATGGTTGAACTAATTTACACTCCCACCAACAGTGTAAAAGTGTTCCTATTTCTCCACATTCTCTCCAGCATTTGTTGTTTCCAGATTTTTTAATGATCGCTATTCTAAATAGCATGAGATGGTATCTCAATGTGGTTTTGATTTGCATTTCTCTAATGACCAGCGATGATGAGAATTTTTTCATATGTTTGTTGGCCTCATATATGTCTTCTTTTGAAAAGTGTATGTTCATATCCTTTGTCCACTTTTGAATGGGTTTATTTTTTTCTTGTAAACCTGCTTTAGCTCTTTGTAGATTCTGGATGTTAGCCCTCATTCAGATGGGTAGACTGCAAAACTTTTTTCTCATTCTGTTGGTTGCTGGTTCACTCTGATAATTGTTTCTTTTGCTGTGCAGAAACTCTTAAGTTTAATTAGATCCCATTTGTCTATTTTGGCTTTTGTTGCCATTACTTTTGGTGTTTCAGCCATGAAGTCCTTGCCTATGTCTATGTCCTGAATGGTACTGCCTAGACTTTCTTCTAGGGTTTTTATGGTGTTAGGTCTTATGTTTAAATCTTTGGTCCATTTGGAGTTAATTTAACGTAAGGTGGAAGGAAGGGATCCAGTTTCAGCTTTCTGCATAAGGCTAGCCAGTTTTCCCAACACCATTTATTAAATAGAGAGTCCTTTCCCCACTGCTTGTTTTTGTCAGATTTGTCAAAGATCAGATGGTTGCAGATGTGTAGTGTTACTTCCAGGGCCTCTGTTCTGTTCCATTGGTCTATATCTCTGTTTTGGTACCAGTACCATGCTGTTTTGATCACTGTAGCCTTGTAGAATAATTTGAAGTCAGGTAGCGTGATGTCTCCAGTTTTGTTCTTTTTGCTTAGGATTGTCTTGGCTATGCGGGCTCTCTTTTGGTTCCATATGAAACTTAAAGTGTTTTTTTCCAGTTCTGTGAAGAAGATCAATGGTAGCTTGATGGGGATAGCATTGAATCTATAAATTGCTTTGGGCAGGATGACCATTTACCTGATATTGATTCTTCCTAAATAGGAGCATGAAATGTTTTTCCATCTCTTTGTGTCCTCTCTTATTATAAGCTTCAGTGGTCCTCTGCAGCTTGAAGGATGCAATCTCTACTCCTCCATCACATGGAGTAGGCTTTATGATTTGACTTAGTCTTAGTTCTTCATAATCTACAGCATGGATCAAAGATTAAAATATTTTAGGATGTGTGTGAAGGAGACAAAGTGAAAGGCAAAGAAAAGTAGTACAGGCACATTTCATCTATGACTCCACTGTCAGGAATCCACAGGTGTGCTGGTGAAATGGAGAGTGAAAGCATCATCTGTGGACCTTAGGCAGCTGTCCTGCAGCTCTGTCTACTTTCTGCCATCTGGGCCCATATTTAGTAGTAAGATGTGATAACTAGATATTCGAAAGAAAAAAAAACCATATTTACACTGGGATTAGCAAATGAAACTTTCCAGCAGTCTGGATTGTTACTCTGTAGAAATGCAACTGATTTTTGTATGTTGATTTTTGTACCCTGCAACTTTGCTGAATTCATTTATTAGTAATAATTCAAGTTTCAAATTGGCAAACATTTTAAACAGACACTTCACAAAAATATATGAATAATAATTTAGCCTTTCCACATGGAAAGCCACTCAAAATCTCCAGCCATCTGAGAAATAAAAACTGGCCATGATATGAAAACATTATACATACAGTAATATGGCTAACATTAAAACTATTGAACATCCTACTGAGGATTTGGAACAAATAGATATCTCATACATATTTAGGGAGATTGCAAAGTGATCATATACTCTGAAACACAGTGAGGGTAGCAAATAATTAGCCCAGCAAAACACTGTCTTTCATCACCTGGAAAGGTGCCATATACCATTTAACATAGTTATCACTACTAAGGAAGGCTTCTTTAATTTCTTCTTTAAGAAAGCAATATGAGGCCGGGCGCGGTGGCTCAAGCCTGTAATCCCAGCACTTTGGGAGGCCGAGGCGGGTGGATCACGAGGTCAAGAAATCGAGACCATCCTGGTCAACAAGGTGAAACCCCGTCTCTACTAAAAATACAAAAAATTAGCTGGGCATGGTGGCGCGTGCCTGTAATCCCAGCTACTCAGGAGGCTGAGGCAGGAGAATTGCCTGAACCCAGGAGACAGAGGTTGCGGTGAGCCGAGATCGCGCCATTGCACTCCAGCCTGGGTAACAAAAGCGAAACTCCATCTCAAAAAAAAAAAAAAAAAAAAAAAAAAAAAAAGAAAGAAAGCAATATGAATGTGATTTGGATGCCTTCAGTCTGTACTTCCAGGATATTTAATACTTACTGTCTACTCTGTCATATGTAGTTATAAATACTTTACTAATGCTAACTCCTTTAATCTCCTCCTCAACACAATGAAGTAAGGGCTTTAATTATTCCCAGTTCACAGACTGTGTAAATAGAGGTACCACACAGAGGTTTACTAACGTTCCTCAAATATACAGATAGTAAACAGGGAAGTCAGAATTAAAATCCTGATAATATAACAAGAGAGCCCATATTATTATTCACCATATTGCAATGATTTTCAGATTTTATGACATGTTACTGTAATAATCAGTGTGTGCAATATTTGTTCTTTGTACTGTTAAATACTTAATATCAGGGGTTCCATTTTATTTTTTCTTTAATTCACCAGATCTAGAATATATTAAGCACCTACTAAATATGAATTGAATGAATGAATACATGAATTAATGAATAAGATGAAGAGGTATGGAACATTTTCAATACTGTTTCTATTATTTTTAATTTTCAGAGGCTATATAGGCTTAATATACAATTTCAAACAACACAAAAAGTTACTAAGTATAGATTGTATGAATTAAAATTCCTCCATTTTTCTGTCTGTCTTGCTTTCCCTGTTCCTAAGTATAAATTTCAGAGATTTGATATTTTTAAAGAAATTTTATAAGAATCCCTATGATATGAAAAAGAAACTACAGAATCAACATAAGTAAATATTAGGCTCTATTTTAAGAAAAATACTCAACTTCTAGTCTCAAAAGATATTAAAATAAACATTCTATAGCTTTTAATTTTCTCTAAAATTATTAGAAAGTCATAGTGTAGCTTATCTAAAATATTATATGTTGGAAAATTAAACTAAAATGTTTATTTTAATATTGCCAATGCCATTAAATTTAAACTTGAATTTGAACCGATGGAGGAAAAATGAGCTAGTCTAAGCCACTCAGAAAATAGTAGCTGATTGGTTGTCCTGCAACATGGAAGGGAAAACTAACAGGACCTTGACTCAGGACCGAAACTGCTTAGCAAATTCCAACTATAAGTTAGTTGGTGGGAAGGAGATCAAAAGGCTTTAGTATAGAAACACTTATAGGTTGATGACCAGTACTCTACATGTATAATCAGAATTCCAGGTAGCTTGATGAGAAGATAGAATTGAGGCATAAAGAGATACAAGGCTGAAACATGACCTAAGTACTATACGGATAAAAACTATTTACCATGCGATACAAGAATTATAGACACCGAATATAGGGCAATACTGCTGCTATACCAAATCTCCAAATGAAACTTCAAAATAACAGCAAGTATGCTGTACTTCTGTGGAGTGCCTATGTTTGAAAGGAGTTGGACTATATTAATCAGTGCCTACAGCCTAACTGACTATGTCTAGTAATCTATCAATCAAATAATTACTTTCCCTAAGGATCCCTTACGGCCTATCTCCAGAGGGAAGAATCTGTAGTTCTGCATCGGAGCAAGAAAATGTGTCAGATACATTTTCAAAAAGCCAATTCTGCCACATGCAAGCATGCCTAGAACCTAAAGCATGTTGCTCTTTTTAGTCAGCAATATAGATAATTACGGCTTTGGGCTTCTGTCAGGGATTTCAACCATAAACTGATAGAATCCAGGGCTTGTCAAAATCATGCTGGTAGCATCTGTTAGTTGTGGGAAAAATTTAACTATTTATTAAGTTTCAATTAGTTATCAAGCCACATGCCACGGAAAAATATTAGGTATTAAGAATATAAAAACTTTAGGAAGATAGGCAGGAAAATGGCAGATAGAAGACTCATGTGCAGCTCCCACTTGGACAGACAGAAGAGTATGTGGAGACTCACACTGTGAAGTTTACCTCCAAGAACTACCACAGGACCATACCAGGAAAACCAAAAGAATTCACAGACCCTTTGAAAGAAGCAGCTGGCTGCTGCAAAATCCATGAGACAGCTGAAAAACTGTGAGTTCCCAATGTGCAAGAGGGGAAAAATCTGCTTCCAAACACACATCCCCCCTGGGGAATCTTAAAATCCAGATCTCGGGACAAGGATTTAACCTTAGCTAGAGCTCAAACAGATTTAGGGAGCCAAGTGAAATATAAAGTAGAAAAAAGAGTGGGAAGAGCCCCGTAGGCACTCATGGTCCCCAGCCTGAGCCCAACGAAGCCATCCCTGGCTTTATTTCACAGAGATCCTTGGGGAAGGCTCCCAGTGGAATTGGGGAGGGGCCACAGGGTGAAGGAAATTTCTAGCTGAACTTTGCAATAATTTGACTGAGTATGAATTTTCGTGAGCATAATCTAGGGGGGCAAACAAGCAGTGCAGATATGATACCGGCACAGAAGCCACAGATGATGGCGCAGGCAGGTGGGGAGCGGGGAGACCTGAGAACTTGGCTTGCTTTCTCAGTGGGAAGGCTTGTAGCCTGGGGCAAGATCTGAACCTGGTGTACCAGCTGCCTGAATATAAACTAGGACCTATGGCTGGGCACAACAGGAGTGAGACCAGCTTTTCTGGCTGTGTGGGAGCTTTGTGAGGCCTGTCACCGTTGGCTATCCCCCACTTCCCTGGTAACCTGTATAATGCAGTAGGGGCAGCCATAATCCCCCTTGGAACATAATTCCATTGGCCTGAAAACCACCCCCATCTCCCACAGTGGCCTTAGTAAACCCTACCCAAAGAGAGTCTGAGCTCAGGTCTGCCTAATGATGCCCCCAGCTGATGGTTTTTCTCTACCCACCCTGGTAGCCAAAGACAAAAGACAAACTGGGACCTATTTGACCCTGCCCATCACCTGAGAAACCTGAATACCTATTCTGGCCAATGTAGGCAAGCTTATATCCCACTTCTACTACTGCAGCTGGTGCTCTCTTGAAATTACCACTTCCTGGCCAAAAGCCAATCAACTTAAGCTGTTACATCAAGTCATAACTGAATGACCCTGCTCCAAAGAAGGACAAAACAGCTAATTTTACTACTTGTAACTTCCTGGCTAATCAGAAATCCTGTCTCTGTCTACCTGGCAACTTCACTGCTAGCATAACCAGCATTTGAGAAAACCAGCACACTAAACACAACTACAACCAAGGACTCTCACAGAGTCCACTTCACTCCCTGCAGCCTCCACTGAAGCACATGCTGGTGTCCATGGGAGACCTGATGCTGTATCACATCACAGGATTCTTTGCAGATGTTCCACAGCAAGAGCCAGAGCCTGATAGCTTGGTGGCTATTCCTAGAAGGGCAATAACAGTCACTGCAGTTTGGCTCTCAGGAAGCCCCTTCCCTAGGGGAAGGAGGAAGAGTACCACATCCAGGGATCACTCTGTAGGACAAAATAATCTAAACAGCAGGTCTTGAGATCCAGTTCTTTTTACTGAAACAGCCTACCCAAATGAGAAGAAACCAGAAAAGTAATTCTGATAATATGACAAAACAAGGTTCTATAATACCCCCCAAAAGATCATACAATGGATCCAAAAGATCCAGCAATGGATCTAAACCAAAAAGAAATCTGTGAATTGCCAGATAATGAATTCAGAAGGCTGATAATTAAGCAACTCAAGGACACACCAGAGAAAGGTGAAAACCAACAAAAACAACAAAAAAATTAAAAAACAAATACAGGGCATGGATGAAAAAGTCTCCAGATAAATAGATATCATAGAGGAAAGACAATTACAACTTTGGAAATGAAAGACACACTTAGAGAAATATAAAATTCACTGGAAAGTTTCAACACAATAGACTAGAACAAGTAGAAGAAAGAACATCAGAGCTTGAAGATAAAGCTTTCTAATTAACCCAATGTGACAAAGGCAAAGAAGAAAGAATTTTAAAAAGAAGAAAGCTTCCAAGAAACTTGGGATTATGTTAAACAACCAAACATATGAGTAACTGATATTCCTGAGGAAGAAGAGACATCTAAAATTTGGAAAACATATTTGAGGAAATAACTAAGGAAAACTTTGCAGGCATTGCTAGAGATCTAGACATACAAATACAAGAAGCTCAGAGAATACCCAGAAAATTCATTGCAAAAAGATTATCACCTAAGCACATAGCCATCAAGTTACCTAAAGTCAAGAGAAAGGAAATGATCTTAAAAGCTATGAGACAAAGCATCAGATAACCAATAAAGGAAAGCCTTTCAGATTAACAGCAGGTTTCTCAGCAGAAAACCTGCAAGCCAGAATGGATTGGGGTTCTACATTTAGTCTCCTTAAACAAAAGAATTCATAGCCAAGAATGTTCTATGAACTGAAATTAAGCTTTATAAATGAAGGAGAGATAAAGTATTTTTAAGACAAACAAATGCTGAGACAACTAACCACTACCAAGCCAGAACTACAAGAAATGCTAAAAGGAGTTCTAAATCTTGAAACAAAACCTTGAAATACACCAAAATAGAACCTCCTTAAACCATAATCTCATGAGGCCTATAAAACAGTAACACAATAAAAATGTATTCAGGCAACAACTAGAATAATGAATAAAAAAGTACTTCATATCTCAATACTAACATCAAATGTAAATGGCCTAAATGCACCACTTAAACAATGGCAGAATAGATAGAAATTCATCAAGTATTTGTTGTCTACAAAAAATTCACCTAACATAAGGACTCGCATAAACTTAAGGTAAAGAGGTAGAAAATGATATTCCATGAAAATGGAAACCAAAAGTGAGGAGTAGCTAGTTTTATATCAGACAAAACAGATATAAAAGCAATGACAGGTAAAGACACCGAGGGACATTATATAGTGATGAAAGGTTCAGTCCAACAGGAAAGTATTACAACGCTAAATATATAGGCATCTAGCACTGGAGCTCCCATATTTATAAAACAATTATTGCTAGACCTAAGAAATGAGATAAGACAGCAACACAATAATAGTGGAACATTTCAATACTGCACTGACAGCACTAGACAGGTCATCAAGACAGAAAGTCAACAAAGAATCAGTGGACTTAAACTATGTGCTAGAAGAAATGGACTTAACAAATATTTGTAGAACATTCTTACCCTACAGCTGCAGAATATACATTATTTTCATCAGCATATGCAACATTCTCTAAGGTAGATCATACAATAAGTCACGAAACAAGTCTCAGTAAATTTAAGAAAATCAAAATTGCATCAAGTATTTTCTCAGGTAACAGTGAAATAAAATTGGAAATTAACTCAAAAAGGAACCCTCAAAACTTCACAAATACATGGAAATTAAATAATCTTCTCTTCAGTGATATTTCTGTCAACAATGAAATCAAGATGGAAATTTTAAAAATTATTTGAACTAAATAATAATAGTGGCACAACGTATCAAAACCTCTAGGATACAGCAAAAGTGATGCTAAGAGGAAAGTTCATAGCATTAAATGGTACATCAAAAGTCTAAAAGAGCACAAATAGAAAATCTAAAATCATATCCAAAGGACCTTGAAAAACATGAACAAACCAAACTCAAACCCAGAAGAAGAAAATAAATAACAAAGATTATAGCAGAACTAAATGAAATTGAAACAAAAATGATAACAAAACAATATGATAAATGAAACAAATGGCTGTTGCTTTGAAAATATAAACAAAATTGAT